>NC_000070.6:98455467-98755467 GCF_000001635.26 Mus musculus
TGTTCTTATGAAATCTGACTCACTAAGCAGGGGTGCGTGTTAGAAGCTAGTTCACATCCCATCCAGTGAGTCATCTTCAGTGCCTGCTGTTCTGGGGCATCAAGACAATGGGATTGTATGTGCATGTGCTGGTGCCTGCCTGTAGCGTTGGATAGGAAAGGCCACATGGATTGTCAGCTGAGGGCATCCTGTGTTACATGGCATCCTGTCTTAAAACAAAAGCAGGTAAAAGAGAGAAAGAAGAATATGATGAAATCAGTGAGTTGATCTGAGACTGAGGTGTGTTCAAGGTGGTTCTGACCTCGCTTGGATGTTCATTAACTCGCAATGTGGGGAAGTTTCATTATTTTGGTGCTAAAGTGTAAGTGGAGGTTAATTAGCTAATAAAGGGGCAGTAGGGTGTTCTGAGGCGGGTGCACTACAGAATGTGGGAACATAGTGTATATACTGGGGCGCGAGCTCAGACTCGTGTTTGTCCTGCACTAGGAAGAAAGGTGATTTCATAACTTTACTTACCACTTCTTTCCTGTGCTGGGAATCTTAGGATTTTAGTTTTGGGGTCAGATAAATGCGGTTTCAGTGGCTAAATGACAGGTGATGGGGGTTTATTAACAGCTGTCCTGTCTCTCTCGTTTGCTATCATTGCTCTGTGCTCTCTGCAGCTGCTGCCTATCCACACGCTCAGGCTTGGGATGGAAGTCGACTCCTTCGATGGGCACCACTATATCTCCTCAGTTGCTCCTGGGGGTCCTGTGGATACCCTGAACCTCCTTCAGCCAGAGGATGAACTTCTTGAGGTAAAAACATACAAGGGAAGAAAAATACATGGCAAAAATGTTAAGTTCTAGGAAATTGTGTTCACTGATTGACAATGTCACTAATGCCAGGCATTTATACCAAGAAATACCAACAGCTTACTGGGTAATACAGAAGTAGGTAGCACATTTTTAGTTTTTTGTTGGGTTTATTTATTTATTTACTTTTTTCTAGCTGGTAAGTTCTTTGAGCATCCTTTTGAATGTTTGTCTAAATGATTGACAAAAACATTTGGCCTATGTATATGAGTGTTTTGCCTGCATGTATATATGTGCATTATATATGTACCTAGTGCCTTTAATGATCAGAACAGGGCTTTAGGTGCTGGGAATCAAATTGGGATGTTCTCTACAAGAACAACAGATGCTCTTAAATGCCTTGCCGACTTACCAGCCCCATGTTCCCTGGTTCTTGTTGGCAGCATATGGTCATATTTATTTTCAGCCTCTGTGGATTGTTTCTGTAAGGGTAAGAGTGGAACAACATCCAGCTTGTGTGTAGTTGTAAGATTGTCCTCTTGGGATTCCCCCTGAAGGGTGATTTCCAATAGCTTTCTCAGGCTACAAGTCTCGTGTCAGTACAGAGCAGTTTTAAAAAGGTATAAAAAATATTTGCTGACAATAAATCATTAATTTATATTATAATAATTCTTTGGTATGTATCTATTTTTGCCACGTATTAAAGATGAAAGCTGGTTTACATCCTGAGATGGATGTGCTTGGCTACTTTCATAGGAAGAACTGAATCCTGGCTGACTTTGATATGGCAGGAGCAGAGCATCTTCAGTGTTTTCCGGATCTGATTAATGTTTGGATTTTAAAATTGTCAATACTAAGTATGTTGTTTTGCCTAAATACATAGTACAAAGTAGCAGATGTTTAGGACTATTTCAGAAATTGTTCAAAATTCTATCCTAATCCCAAGCCAAAATTCATTTAACAATTTTTAATGATGCTCAAGTCAACAACTCAAACAGCAATTTAAAAAAATCAAACATTTGAATGTAATCTAATGTCACTATATACTAATTTGACATTTATAGGCTGAGGAATGATGGCAGGAAATAATTTAACCATTGTATTTCATGTCTGCATGCCTCCACTCCCCAATTTAGGTGCTGCTGGGGATCGAACTTGGGACCTCTACTATGGTAGGGTAGTATTCTACCCACCTAGCTAAAACTTGACATTTCTATAAGTAAAAGCATGGTAATTATTAACAGCTTGGTTCCCATTTTGAGCCACTGTTTTAGGCAATGTTTGTTGGTGTTGTGTGGCATGGTGACATGCATAGTCCAGTGCATGGTGTATGCTCACAACCAAGGCTACAGTAAGATGAGGTTCTGCAGCATGGACTAGGAGCCAGAAGAAAGCTTGAATTTATTATAGCCTCGATTTTAAATTATTTGTGCTTATTGTATTTTCTGAAATCTTACTATTGGTATTTTCATGGCCCTAAATTCAGTTGTAGATACAGGGTTGTGATCCACAGTGTAATAACCTGGTTTCTAAGCAACTCTGCCTTGAAGTGGCCTTCTGAGAGATTTAAAGGATGCTGACTTTCTCAACTTCCTGCTTAGCTAGCAGCAGAATATCTTTGCTCATGTTTCCTGACTCTCTTTCCGTTGTTCGTTCATTCCATCACTCTTTTATTATGGCTTACAGTTTGAGGATGTCTAATCCATCATGGTGGGACGGCTATGGTGCCAGGAGCGTGAGACAGCTGGTCATTTTGCACCTGCAGTTAAGGAATCATAGATTGAATGGGAAATGGGGCCAGGCTATAAACCCTCAAGGTCCATAACCAGTGAACTACTTTTCTTCTCTTTCTTTTCTTTTTTTATTAGATATTTTCTTTATATACATTTCAAACGCTATCCTGAAAGTTCCCTATATCCTCCCCCCCACCCCCGCCCTGCTCCCCTACCCACCCACTCCCACTTCTTGGCCCTGGCATTCCCCTGTACTGGGGCATATAAAGTTTGCAGTACCAAAGGGCCTCTCTTCCTATTGATGGCCAACTAGGCCATCTTCTGCTACATATGCAGCTAGAGACACGAGCTCTGGGGGTACTGATTAGTTCATATTGTTGTTCCACCTATAGGTTTGCAGATCCCTTTAGCTCCTTGAGTGCTTTCTCTAGCTTCTCCATTGGGGGCCCTGTGTTCCATCCAATAGCTGACTGTGAGCATCCACTTCTGCGTTTGCCAGGCACTGGCATAGCCTCATATGAGACAGCTATAACAGTGTCCCTTCAGCAAAATCTTGCTGGCATATGCAATAGTGTCTGGGTTTGGTGGCTGATTATGAGATGGATCCCCAGGTGGGGCAGTCTCTGGATGCTCCATCCTTTCCGTCTTAGCTCCAAACTTTGTCTCTGTAACTCCTTTCATGGGTATTTTGTGAACTACTTTTCTAGTGAGGCTCTACCTCTTAAAGTTTCTAGAACCTTTCCAAACGGCCCTACCGTCTAGAAGCCAAGTATTCAAACACAGAAACGTATGGGGAGCATTTCACATTCAAACTACAAGGTAATTAATAAATCTACTTCGTAGCTGTGGTTCCTGATTTTAGCCATTTCTAAAATTTGTTTGATCAAAGTGAAATGACAAGGATGACACATAGGTTGGATGCACCTGCGGTTAATTAGTAGTTGTCACCAACCCAAAGCAGCGTGTTAAGAAATGGTGAACTGAATTTTTGACTGATATGAACAGATATAAAGTTCTGTCTTAAGTATGGGAGGACAAGGTTTTAGAATCCTATTGTAAGATGTAGTAAATTGCTTGCTTGCTTGCTTGTTTGTTTATTTATTTATTTGTATTGGTGATTAAACCCAGGACCTTATGTATGCTAGGTATAAGTTCACTCCCAGTGAACTTATTTTTCGTTAATACCAGTCCTTATTTTATTAATTTATTATTTTTTATTTATAAACTTTATTTATTATTTATTAAAAATCTCAAAGTAAAAATTATACACAGAAATTAACGAGACCCAAGTCTATACATCTCAGCAAATTCCTGGATAGTTGAATGGCCATTTAGAACTGAAGGTGTGTAGCTTCCCATTGGATTTTACAATTTCACCATTGAATACATTTTTATGCACTTACCTATTATGAAAAACTAAAAACCCATGACAGTTAGAGCTAGAAAAGCAATTAGCTTTATATTCTCTTTTATAATTTGTATTATAAAGATCTACATTTATTCCTTTCTTATTCCCTAATATTTTTTGTTCTCTTTTCTATATGTTACAGTGTACTTACATATATATTAGTTTACATATATACATGTATTATCGCCTACATCCTGGATATGAGAGAGAATATGTATTTTCTTTCTTTTTGAGATTATGTGACATCACTTAATGTGGACATTCTAAGCCCACCCATTTTCCTGAAAATTTTGTAGTTACTTTTTTTTTTGAGAGCTGAATAGTATTCCATCTTACATATGTACCTGCTTTTCTTATCCATCCACCATTGGGGAACTATGTTCTGCTTTTCTGCTGTTGTGGATAAGGTAGCAATGAACACGGGAGTACTAACATCTCTTCGGCCAGGTATGAAATTCTCTGGGTATGTGCCAAGGTGTGAAATCGTGGGATCCAAGTGTAGGTCTGTTTTTGATTTTAAGAAACCTTCACACTGAGTTCCACCACAGTGAATAATCTGCAGCCCCTCTCAGTAGCTGCTCTCAGGTCTGTCGATGATAGCCATTCTGTAGTTCTAATTGGCATCTCCCTGGTAACTTAGGGATATTACATGTCTTTAGAAACATTGGTCATTGGTGTTTCCTTTTTTAAGAAGTATCTTTTCAGTTCATTTGTATTGCTTAACAGTCTCCTTGACATTAGATGTCTACAGTTCTTTGTAAATCTGGATATCAGTCCTTGCCTGAAGTGTAGTTGGTGAAGGTGTTCTTTAGGCTCTCTGTACTCCTCCTTATTTCCTTTGCTTCTCACAAACCTTTTATTTTGATGCATCCTTTTGTTGACACTTGGGTTTAGTGTCTCTGCTATTGGTGTTCTATTCAAAAAGTTCTTCTCTAACCCAGTATCCTGAAGGCTAACCCCAATTGTTTTTAGATGTTTCTGTGTTTCATATTTGAAATTAAGATCTTTGATCGTCTAAAATTGACTTTTGTACAAGGTGAAAAGAGTCAATTTTCATTCTTTTGTAGAAATGCAGTTTTGCCAGCACCATATGTTGAGTAGGCTGCACCTATCAATAGGATAGCCTGATGTTTTGATAAGAGTGTGTGTTCTGTATCAGTTAAGCCAGGTTAAACCTACCCATCTCCTCAAATACTCATCATTCTTTATTTTTACATCATTGCCAAGAGTGACCTTGAACTGCATATGGGAAATTTATGCCATGAATTTTACTGGATAACTAATGTTTTCTTTCTGTGCCAAAAATCATGTCTTTCCTGATTGGCAAGGCATGGTCATAGTTTTGAGACTAATCTGTGGAGTGGAGACCATTGATGTGATATGTTTTTATTTGCAATTGAGAAATAAGATATATTTGAAAGATGCACAAAGAATAAAATCAATTTAATTGATAGCTCATTTTATAGTTATAGATGGTAAGTTATATGTGACTAAGTTTACCAGCGAATACTTTTCACATGTAAAATCCAGGGACCCGGAGTGTAAAGTAGTTGCTATGTGCTGGATGTTAGAGCAGTGTTGGATGAGTTAAAGTAGACTGAACATAGCATCCACATCCACCCTACACTTGTCAACATACTTCTGTATTCTTTATCTAAGGTTAGAATATTCTGGGCCTCTACCTGAAAAACTAAGTGTTGTAACAGGAGTGTAAACATTTGGGGGTGAGGGGGTATAATGACTTTTTAACATTAACACAAAGTTAACACAATTTCATAAACATTTTTTACTTTCTTCTCATTCACTCTTTTTTTTTAACTTTTTATTATTTGTGAATTTCACGTCATGTATCCCAGACCCACTTATTTCTCCATCCCATTGTATTGCCCTTGCAACCTCTCTCTCCCAAAAGAAAATTAAAAATTAAAAACAGCAAGAACAAAGGAACAACAACAACAAAAGCACTACTTACTAGCCAACCAACTAATCAGCCAACCAGTTGACCAAGCAAGCAACCAACCAACCAACCAATCAACTAACAAACCAAGTAAAAAAACAAAAGATCTCCTTGTGGAAGCTATAGTGTGTCCCACAAATACCCCTTTGTCTACACATCTTTACTTATAAATGTTCATTGCAGTGTGTCATTCATTGGTCTGGTTTGAGGCCTCTAACTTCTGCTACACTATCAATATTGGATTCTCACCAAGACTCCTCTTGGATATGCTGATGTTCTCCTATGTCAAGGAGCTACTGTAGCTTCGGATTTGTATGATCAATACTTTCACGAGCTCCAGCAGTTCATAGATAGGGTAGATGTTGAGGTAGACCAACTCAAAGGTCTGGGTCAGGGCCTAGGTGCTAATTGAGTTGGTCAGCCCACCAGCTTTCTCACACCTACACAATCAGGGCGAGCTTGCCAGGACTGCCTTGGCTAGCTCACCCAATGCTGCAGCAGGCAAGGAGCAGGTCAGGCTCTCCTGTGCTCACACCCTCAGGTCAACTCTACTGTGCTACTCAGGCATGGTATAGGACCTGCTTTTCTGAGTGTTATAGATAGTGAGGGTTGGGGCTAGCCCTCCTCAGTGCCATAGCCAGTGATGGGCAGGGCCAGCTCTGCACAGCCTATGACATGGTCCCAGGTGGCAGCCCACATCACGGATGTCTACATGGTCTGTAGTAGTGATATGAGCTATGACCATCAACATAGGCCCCAGCTGCTGCATGACCACAGACCTAGATATGGCCCACAGCTGCAACATGGGCCAGGATTTCCCCATGGCCTCAGTTGGCAGGGCAGGCTGCTCACATCAGACAGCTCTTCTCACCCTCCCTTTATAGTGATCAAAACACCCTTCTCTTTCTCTCCCTTCTCCCCTCCATATATTTGCATATCACAGTTGCATCTACTGAGGATGGACCTCTAGGTGTCTTCTGCCTCTCTTCTTTTTCTTTTTTTAAGATGTGCTGGAGAGCAAGCTTAGCCTTCTGCATGGGAGTCAAGTGCTCTGTTCTCAGTGTTAGTCATGGCCTCAATAATTTGACACCTAAAGTAGATTCTGGTAAGGAAAGTTGAGATACAGAAAGATGTGACAGTTTTGGAATTTTGGCTTCTTTCAAGATCACAGAAATACCATAAGACTATGTTTTCCTTTAATCACAGGTGTGACGCAGGTTGATAGCAGCTGACTGTGATTTGCCTTGTGCTCTAGCTGGGGCTTGATTTTGCTAGCTGTAGGTAGTTCCTTCCATTGGGTTCTGCATTTGCTTGGCATGTGTCCCTGCCTACGCTGTTTAACATATAAGAAAATCAGTTTCTTCCTCTTCCTCCACTGTATGTTTGTGAGGGTCTAAAGAGCTGCCATTCGTGTAATCTGCAGAGTTTCTGTCACAAAGGGGATTGGCTTTGTTGTCACTGTGGCTGACAATAACAAGCTTATGTGTAAAGTCAGTGTTCTGGAAGCCTCTACTCAAGTGCATCTTCTTTTTTTTTTTTTTTTATTTATTTTTATTTATTTATTTATTTATTTTTTTAAGGTGTCAGAGCCTTAAACATGCAGATGAGCTGCCTCCCTCTTGGTATGTTTTTTTTTTTTTTTTCCATTTTTTATTAGGTATTTCGCTCATTTACATTTGCAATGCTATACCAAAAGTCCCCCATAGCCACCCACCCCCTCTCCCCTACCCACCCACTCCCCTTTTATGGCCCTGGCGTTCCCCTGTACTGGGGCATATAAAGTTTGCGTGTCCAATGGGCCTCTCTTTCCAGTGATGGCCGACTAGGCCATCAAGTGCATCTTCTAATCAACAAGCCTGCATAATTAAGACTTGGTGTCACTTAAAAGAAGGTCTCAGGCTCAAGGACTGCCAGGAATATTGTGAATTCTTAATTAAAAGTTCTAAAATAAAAATTCCAAGTTAAGTGAATGTACACATTAAAAGAAAAACTTTGAAGTTGTCCACATAAACTTTTGGTTGGTCTCTCTGGTCCCCTCTCCCTCTCCCCCCATCTCCTATTCTTGCATTCTCTCCTTCCTCATTTTTTCTTCCACCCCCAATGTGTTTAATGTACTTCTTAGAGCTTAAAATCAGAAACACAAATATGTTTTGGGGTTGGAGGACCATGCCAAGTCTCAGCCCAGAATAGCTATTTACAGCAGCCATAAATCCCCTTAGCTAGGGGTTGGTAATGGGAAATGTGACCAATCTTTTTAGCAGTAGGTAGTGAAGAGGACTACCAGGCACTGCTATAATAAGTGGAGACAATTCAAATGAATAAATAATGAACTAAATAAATATTTAAAGGTACTCTAAGATAACAACCTGAAAAGTGACTTTCTATTTTGTTGAAGCACAAACTAATAATCGTATATGGTTAGAGTTTCTATTTCCATTGTTTCTCTTTGTGTATTTAATAGAGGTTACTGTCCACTTGACTTGAGAGCTTTCTGTGCTTATTTCATAGCCTTGTATTGTGGATATGATGTGACCAGTGTTCTGTGTGGAGGTTGACTTGAATTCTTCCAAGGAAGACTGGTTGCTCCTGGGTCTGTTGTTCTTCAGACTCATTCGTCGTCATAATGGCTTGAGAGAGGCAGAGAGGGAGAGAGATTGAGATTCTCCATGAGGTGTTTTTGTCATTACTGTTTTACTCTGTGTCTGAATAATGAGAAACAGGGTGATATGTCTGCTTTGATGGCTAAGTACTGGATGTGTCATAACTTGAAAGTGGTTCCTAGGGACAGCTGACTCCAAGCACTGCCACACCTGGCAGAGTGCTTCCAGCAACTCGGTGTTCTCCTGTGTTCTCTCTGGTGCAGTGGTAGATCTGTAGAAAGGGTGCTCCTGCTATGGTCAGTCCTACCTGTTATCTGACCTGAGAAGACTTGTAGCTAAAACTATATGTGAAAATCACAAGACACCCAATTGAGATTTCTAAATCATCTTTGGTTCAAAGTTTGATGCATCAATATATTTGTTGATAGGGATTAATCATTAATTAACAAGGAAGATTTTCTTTTTGAAAGGTAGGTCACACTGCCATGGACTTGGGAACCGTACAGTTCTGTGATGCTGCACTAGCCCAGTGTGTGGAGATGGAAGTGATGGTGGTGACACCTGATACTCATAGAGATGTGTGTGCTAAGGTGATGCTGTGTGTGCTCATGGAGCAAGGATGCTCTGACTGACAGTAAACTCCAACTGCTCTGTATCAGATGTGCTCAGATGTTGCTAGGCAAACAGACTTACAGTGACAACACAGAGGGAGTTGAGTGTTAGGAGGCTGGCAGGGACAGTTAGTGCATTTAAGGAGTGACAGAAAGCTGAAAGAATGCATTATTGGATTATGTCGAGGAGAAACCTCAGAAATGTGAACCATTAGATCTCCTACCCAGGAATGGTGCTGCCTGGCACACATTTTATAGTTTTTTCTCTCCATTTCAGTCAAGATGTAGCCTGAATTTTTGTCAATCAAGATTCACCCTTAATTTAGATGTTTTAGATTATTAATAAAATAATGTGAATAATTTTAGGGCCTTTGTTTACAAGAACAGTGAAACATCATCCTGTTTTCTTTTTGTTGCTTGTTAATTTTGCACCTATTCACAGCTGACAGCCCTTTCGTCCTAGGTCAACGGCATGCAGCTTTATGGGAAGTCTCGCCGAGAAGCAGTCTCCTTCCTTAAAGAAGTGCCCCCACCATTTACCTTGGTCTGCTGCCGCCGGCTGTTTGATGATGAGGCCTCAGTTGATGAGCCAAGAACCATGGAGCCTGCTCTTCTTGAGGCCGAGGTACAAAGGGCTGTGTGGCCGTTATGGATGTGTCCTATTGAGAGGGTGTTCCAGTATAAGGAGGGGAAGCGGGCACACCCTACTCATGGCTAAGCAACAAGTCGAATGTTTCAAATTCTGAATTTACATTTGGCTATCTAGAACTCCCTGGTAATGTCAGTGGCAGTGTTGTGTATCAGTCTGATTTTAGAAAACCCTTTAGAAAACAACTATTTTTTTAAAATTGTCTTGATTCGTGGCTTTTCCTTCTATTTCAACTTATTCCATCTAAACAAAGGTGTATTGTTGGTGAGTATTTACTATCTTATTCCCTTTCTGAGACCCATAAAAATATGAAGAATTCTGATAAGCTTCAGGGTAAGGTTAGAAGCTACTATAAACAGAGAAGGGCAGAACACAGGTCAGCACTTCCTCTGCTGCTGGTGTCTTAGCTAAGCGCACTGCAGTTGTGGGGAGGGATTAGGATGTATGTTGTCATCACATGCCTTTTGGAGCATCCTCTTTATGCCACTTCCCCTTTTTGCCAGACATGAACAGTTTACTGCAGGGCCTTTCTTTTTACCTACCTACCTACCCTTTGAGTTATAATTGAACTGAGTTCATCTTTGAAGTTGTGTGCACCTTAACCCTTCTTCCATACTTTGTGTTTGAGCATCTTGGGCAGATGACCTTGATTCCTGTTTCTAGTGTGAAGGATGCTATGATGGTTTCAATTAGAATGACCCCAGTAGGCTCATGTGTTTGACTCTTTGGTCCACAGTTGGTAGAACTGTTTGGGAAAGATTAGGAGGTGTGGCCTTGATGGAGGAGGTGTGTCACTAGGGACAGGCTTAGACATTTCAAAAGCCCGCACCATTGTCAGCACTCTCCCTCCCTCTCCACTCCTCCACTTCTGCCTTATGCTTGTGGCTGAGCTGATAAGCTCTCAGCTACTGTCCCAGTGCCATGCCTGCTGTTCTAGGTCATGGTGATCATGGATTCAACTTCTGAAATTGTAAGTCCCAAATAAACTCGTTCTTTGATAAGTTACTTTGGTCTTGGTATCTTATCAAAACATTTAAAAAGTAACTAAGATAAAAGGGACTACATACAGAACTTGGAGTTCTCAGAAGCTCCTGTGAGAAGGAAATAAAGTAACATGTGCCAAGATCTTAGCGTTATACCCACAGGTAGAGAGCTACATGAACGTCAGCAGTGCCGTTCCTGAAGCCTCCCACCCACCAGCTTTGATTCTGATTGCCTAAATTACCAGGAAGTCCATAACCGCTGTAC
Organism: Mus musculus; assembly: GCF_000001635.26. Taxonomy (NCBI): domain Eukaryota; kingdom Metazoa; phylum Chordata; class Mammalia; order Rodentia; family Muridae; genus Mus; species Mus musculus. The sequence continues at coordinate 98,466,468 of NC_000070.6, forward strand.
AGTCTGGCGCTGTCTCTAGATCCCTGAGCATGGGTAAATCGTGCTTTCTAAGAAGGTGGTCAGCTCCTTTTGGGCATAGGCCATTTCTTAAAACTTTCTGCAATCTTGTGTTGCTGTTTTCTATACTACATATAAAAGAAGAACTTACGATTCTTGATTGACACCTTTCCCTCCCTCCCCCTTCACTGTATAGCCCAGGTAGCCTAGGCCTGGTTTTTAGCCCAAGACTGGCTTTGAATTGAACTCAACAATCCTGCCCTTGTCTCTCCTGGGCTAACATAGATGTGTGTTTTGTGCCTGGCTAATACCTGGTGGTGGTGTGTGTGTGTGTGTGTGTGTGTGTGTGTGTGTGCAGGGTGGTGGTGGTGGTGGTGGTGGTGTGTGTGTGTGTGTGTGTGTTTGTGTGTGTGCAGGGTGGTGGTGGTGGTGGTGGATGGGGGTGTGGGGTGTGGTGGTGTTTCTTTATTTTTTCCCAGACAGGGTTTCTCTGAGTAGCCCTAGGTGTCCTGGAACTTGATCTGTAAACCGGACTGGCCTCACAGAGAACTGCCTGCATCTGCATCCCTAGTACAGGGATTACAAGAGTGAAACACCACCATCCATTTTCTGATACTTATTTTAATGAAAAAAGAAAAAAAATTAAGGTGTTATATGACTTTAATCTCAACCCTTGGGAGGCAGAGGCAGAGGCAGGCAGAGCTCTGTGAGTTCAAAGCCAACCTGGTCTACATATTAAATTCCAGGATCTCTACAGAGTACAGCCTTTCTCAAAACAAAACAACACAAATTTCAAGAAGGGAACTCATATCATACTGTGTAACTCTTACTGTTCTTAGGAAACTGTAATGTGTGTGGTGCCTTCCTGGTGAAGCTTGATAAATAGACCTTGAGTTAAATTCTGTCAGGTGTCAATCATCAGCCCAGCTTGTTGACTCTGTGCTCCCATCCACCATCCTGCAGAGTGGTGAACAGCAGCCAAATGTCAACACTGCTGCCTGTTGGTGGCTGGCTTTCTTTTTCTGTAAAGAGTGCAGTTATGCAGAATTGATGTATCAGTGATACAGTCCAGTCCCGTGCAGACTGTGCACACAGGGTGCCATGAAGTCTCTGTGTGCTTGTGCTTTGTGGTTATTATGTGTGCTCTTTCAAGCCTTCTCTGCTTTTCATTTATCCTGATAAAATCTTGTATTTTTTTAAAATTTCGTTTCTTTATGTGTACATATGTATGTCTTTGTGAATGTATGCTGAGTGTGTGCCCTTCAAGGTCAAAAGAGGATGGTTAGATCCACTTGTGCTGGAGTTACAGGTGGGTGTGAGCTGTCCAGTGGCGGCGCTGGGAACAGATCTTGGATCTAGAAGAGCAGCAAGTACTCTTAATTGCTGGCGCATCGCTCCGGCTCAGTCTTTATGTTGTTAAACTCTGGTTAGGTGACATTGCAACAGTTCTGATTCTCATTGGTCAGTGAGTATAAACCCATGCTATCCCAGTCATACTAGCCTTTGGGACATTTTATTGGAAGATAGCAGCATTTTCTTTTTCAAAGTATCCTTTCCCAGGTTGATGAGATGGCTTGGCCGGTTTCAATTCTGGAAAGCATGGAAAGTAGAAGGAGAAAATGGACTCAACTGAGTTGTTCTCCAATCTCCACTCGTAAGCCGCAGTGTGTGCGTCCACACATAGGCTGCAGCGTGTGCATCCACATGTACAAAAGTAATGTTTTTTAAATAATAAAAGATAATTCCTCACATAAGATGAACTCTGTGGAGATTAGCACTGGGGGCTGTTCCCTTACCTCAGGTTTGGTCAGTCAAGAACCAAGAAATTGTTCCTGTGTTTAGGTCCCATCCACCGTGTAGTGGGTGTTCCATAGCTGTGCAACAATAGTTTTCTCTGAACCAGTTCTCATTTACTCTTCCCCATTATAGAGCCCTCCCATTGGTGCTGCTCAGTGATTTCCCTATTCCAGCCTCTTAGTTCTGTTCGTAGGAATGATACGTTTTCATTTTATTTACTGAGAGTGTCAAAGATTCTAAGAAACCTGCTTTGAAAAGCTGTTGTTTAGCCATATATGTGGCTCATGCCTGTAATCCCAACACTCAGGAGACTGAGACAGGATTGCTGTAAATTTGAGGCCAGCCTGGGCTGCATAGTGAGTTCCAAGCTAGCCTGAACTACTGAATAAGACTGCTTCAAAAAGCTTAATTGTTTAGGCTGTGAAGGATAAAGTACTTTGAAAGCATTAACTTGGAGGAAAACAATACTGTGCTAGAAATGTCCTCTGTGGTAGATTTGTCTCATTTAACATCCCTGGGTTTCTAAAAGGACCAGGAGTCTGGAAGAGAGGGATGTCAGGATATGGGAATTAGCAGAGAACCTGTGTGCTGGGCATTTGAACTAACTCACTTCCTCTAAGGCCAGGTTTTTCCCTGTTCCTACTTGGTGAATTCCCCAGTGCTCGCTCACTCAGGGCGGGTTGGTGGTGGTGGCTGATGCTAACACTGCCACACCTGCTGCCCCAGCCAGCAAGCACCACCTCCTCTTCCCCGTCCCTCCTCTGTTCTAGTACAACTTCCTTGGAATCTTCTGGACTGGTTTCCTTGAGCCCTGACTGTTCTCTCTTTCTGTCTCTGACTAAAATTACGATTATAGTATTGCTTTTAAAATATCTATGTGCCTCTACTTTGCATGAAGTTTACATTTTTATTTAAATTACCTATTTTTTTTCCTTTTATGCTTCTAATGGGATGACAGAGCTCATTGAAGTATAAGAGGTCAGTGTTAACCCTTGCATTGAACCATTTGAGAAGTGTGTGAGAGCTCTGCACTGTGTCTGGGTGTCTCATGAAGCTTTGACCTTGAGTGTGAGTACCCAGTGCATGCCCCTCTACAAAGAGCAAAAGCTAACTACGCATGCCAGAGACACTTCCCGGTTTGAAAAGAGACTGAGTTCTTTTTAGAACAGAAAGGACAGTGGCCCCAGCATTTAATTTCCTTGCTCTTTCAGGTTGACCACAGTGTAGATGTCAACATTGAAGATGATGATGATGGAGAATTAGCCCTGTGGTCTCCTGAAGTCAAGACTGTGGAGCTGGTGAAAGACTGCAAAGGCTTAGGATTCAGTATTTTGGATTATCAGGTATGGGGCCTGCTGGACGGGGTTTGGTTTATGTTATGGCTTTGATTGTTTGTTTGTTTGTTTGTTTTTGACTGTTGGTTTATACTGGCATTGCATGAACTAGTAATTGTTTAAAGCATTCACCAAACTCAAGCAAAACTGAATTGCAAAGGAGGGGCGTTAGCCATTCTGGTGCTTTCTCTAAGGCTGGCAGCTCTTAGTGCATAAGGCAGTGAGGCCGCAGTAACAATGATAACGCCAATGCTTTTAGAGACTAGAACTTGGTGAGCTGTAAGAAATGGGTCCAGTGCTATGGAAATATATTTCATGAACTGAGAAATATACTGATTTAGAGCATTCACCTGGGTTGTTTCTGTGTATAGTTATCTCATCATCTCCATCTTCACAGTCGGTTCCAGGAGGAGCCTGGGAAGCTGAGGCGTGAGCAGAGTCAGTTCAAGGCCAGTGTGTATTTCAGAGCCGATCTGGGTTATGCAATGAGACCATGTCTCCTAAAGCAGAAGCAAACAGAAAGAAACCTGTGCACATGAGCAACATCCCCGCGCTCCTGTGCATCCTTCCTGTCATATGAAGATTTCTATGGCTTTGCTTACCTGACAGTTTTAATGAACTCAATAGAAATATTCTTGGTGAAACTGTCTGCTGATGGTGCAGAACACCTTTGTACATATTTACTATGGCTCCAGTTCTGACAGAAGTAAGGTTACTGATACAGGGTTGGGAGCACTGGAGCACACAGTAGGACACCTTTATTTTATAGCAACTTACCACCTACTGTCCTGCACTGGACCTGTGATCACTGAGGGAAATTAAAGCTAGAACAACAAACCCCTTTACTATTAAGTTGCACACTTTAGTGTGACCTAAATACAATATGAATACAGCAAGATGGACTCTGTGAAAGCACATGAAATGCAAAATTATATAAAACCAGGTTTATTTATATTCATTCATCCACTCATTGATTCATCGAATTAATGGTGTGGTCCTGCGTGCATGCACGTGCCTTAGCACCTCATGGAGTTCAGAGGGCAACTTGTGGGAGTCAGGTCTCTTTTCCACTGCATAGGTCTTGTTGAAGATACAGCTCAGGCAGTCAGAATTGGTTCCTAGTGCCTTTACCCACTGAGCCAGCTTGCTACTCTGAATCTTTTCTTTTAAACATGTATTTTATGGTTATAAATGTTTTGCTGTCATGGTTTGTGTGCATAGTACGTGTTCCTGGTAGCTGCAGAGGTAAGAAGAGGGCATTTGATCCCACGGAACTGGAGTTCCAGAGAGTTGTGAGATGACATGTGTGTGTTAGGAAGTAAACTTGGGATTTTTGCAAGAACAACAAGTGCTCTTAGCTGCTGAATCAGTGTGCTCTCAGGGTCTGAAATCACTGTTTAATAGAATAGTGCGGTAGAGATAGAGTACAAGAAAATACTTAGAACATTATGTAAGATTTAAATTATATTTCTGCTGGCATATTTCTGGGCCAGATAGGCCTCTGCTCTTAGAACTTCCTTTTAGAATATTATTGAATTATATGAGTTGTTGATTTGAAATGAGCATTTTGGGAAATGGTGGCAACAGGAAGTATCTAATTGTAAGATTCTCGTAAGAACTCTTGGTTCCCTATACTCTACTTTAGAAGTGTCACCTATCCCCTAATAAGTAGTCAATAAAAGACTCAGTAAAATTTAGGTCAGCCAAAACTCACTGAGGTTAAATGAATGAATGTCAGTGTGAATTTGTTAACCATTTCCATTCTGAGGTTGAATTTGCAAACACGTTTTAAATGTGATTTTGATGGTCAGCTAGTTTTCATTATTTCAGAGATCTCTGTGTATTTTCACTGTTAATTGATAAATATATTTTATTGTCGATTTCTTTGAACAACTGCAGGTTATAAGTAGTTATTGATTTGTCTATTCTCACTGCTAAGGGCTGTGTAACTCAGACAGCTAACCAACAGTTACAGCCCTGAGCTACACTCTCAGCCCAGACTTCCTGTTTTTAGTGTTACACATCTTAAAGCATAAAAATGTTTCTGAGCTTGATAGCATTCTAAAAAACGGGAAAACTTGTGAGCCCCTCGGTTGTCTTCCTAGCTGGCAGGAAATTGCTGCCAGTTCTGAGCTCGGTACTTTTAACAACGGTTGTTCTAGTGTGGATTGTTTTCTCGGTATGCTCTCACAGGCATGCATTTTGGATTCTGTTGTTTTCTATTTTGAATATTGTCATTGACAAACATCCCCTTTTGTTTGTTTGTTTGTTTGTTTGTTTGTTTTGCCTGCACCTCCTCACACTCAGTCTGAACAGACACTGATTTCTACTCAGGTTGGATGATGTAATTCTGCTGCAAAAACTAGTACTAGAAAATTCTTCTGTCTTTGTGTGTTTTGGAGAACTGATACAAGGCTTCTTAATTTCCTAATGTTACTTTAATTCAGATAAAAAGGATCAGCTCATGTCTTCTATAGCCCCACTTTGGAAGGAAAACACTTTTATGCTGGGTATTTTTCCTCAGTAAGATGCTAAGTGCTCTCACAGTTGGGTATAGTACATAGGTATCATTTGTCAGGGGGATAAAAAACCATTTCCCATCAAAGCCTTCAGATAATAGGGAAATGCAGTTTAAAATTTGATTTGTGGTAAGTTCATTAATTTATTTATCGTATGACCCTTATAATCAGGTAAAAATTTCTAAATTTGAAAAATAGTTTTTCCAAAATTACGTAGAGGAGTAGTAGATGCTCTTAGAGGCCATGCTCCTGGGATTTCCACATCTGATATGTTTGTGTAAACTTTTTAGGTGACTGAAAAAGACCAAGGGAGATCCTGCCCTCCCAGGTTTAGCATGTCTAAACTAAGTAGTACGGTAGGAACACTGGAGCCCTTTCTAGCCTTAGAACCAGGGATGGTTTCTATGTGGTAAGGGCTGTGTTGAAGAGGTTGCATCTTTCCTTTTGAGTATGAATTTCAGTTAACTGGTTTTCTAGTTAATGAATTTTTCTCTGCCCCAAGAACTGAAAAATGTGTACATCTGTCTTCTTGATGTAACTTCTCTAGGACAGGTATAGTGATATCACATGCAAAAGATCATATGGAGTAAGTTTGTCTGTAAAGGAAAGAAAATCTTGTTTGTCTGTAAAAGAAAGAAAATGTGAGCATTGTTAACCATCACTCAGTTTACAAAATCAACACAGCAGTTATTGATACCATCTCTTGATTGAGTATCACACTGCAGTGTGTTCAAACTATATAAATTTTAGCTATATATAGTTAGGTTAGGAAAAGTAATGTGTAGATACCTTTTTTAATGGAGTTGGAATTTAACCATGAGATCATATTATATCATGCAGTCACTTCCAGAGAGCCATATGTAAGTCACCCTGAGAATTAGTGCTCCAAAGTTTAGTTTTTACGCAATATAGCTGCACCTTAGAAAAGTATGAGTGAACAGATTAAGTGAATTGACCCATGGGATGATGGGATGGGTGGCTGTCTCAGCATTGGCTGTACTAGTATTGATGGACATTGTCTAGTGTGATAGAGCTGAGTAGCCTGCTCTGAAATGAAGGAGTGGAGTCTGACACGGGGTACAAAGAGTGAATGTGGGAGCTCATGGCCATACATTTGACACTAGATTGGGACAAGGAAAAAGAGAAAACAGTAATTATAATACAGGTTGGATTTTAGGATAAAGCTTTTGTTGTTGGTGATATGAGCTAAGGTCAAGTCTGTTCCCCACAGAGTCTGAGTAAAATCTTGTTCTGGGTGCTTAGCATGTGAACCTCCATGGCTTGTAAGATTGAGTGGTGGAGACAGTGCTTTGAAGTTTGACGGCCAGCTCTTTCTCAAAGCATCAGAGCACCTGGGAAATTTGTCCATAAGTTTACAAATTTTTAACATTATTTTTTTACTATGTGTACACATGTGTGTACATGTGTGTGCATGTGTGTGCATGTGTGTGCATGTGTGTGCATGTGTGTGCATGTGCACTTACACATGAGAGCATGATCCCAGGTGGCAGGTGTGGGGCTTTAGAAGACATGAGGAGACCTCTCTGGAGTAGGCTCGCCTTTCCTGTCCTTTCTGTCCCGGGCAGGATGTTAGGCCAGGCTTGTACAGCTGGCACTTTGCCCACTGCTCATTTTCTGGTTCTGGCTGCATTCTTCATAGTCTGTCAGTGAAGGTTCTGGCTTGTACTTTAGTTGTCTTAGCTTTGTTCCTCTACCTTTTTATATGTAAACTCACCATTCCTTTGAATATTATTTCCATGGAATATCGTTAATACTCGTTTATAGCAGCACTAATACAAATGTAACAGTAGTAGTAGGTGCCAATTATTATTAACTAAGTGGTAGTCTCTGTTTTACATGTATTAGCTTATAGATTTCTCACAAGAACCATGAAATCCCCATTTAACCAGGAAACTGAGGGACAGATAAGTCAGGTGTTAAGTCCAAGTTCGTACAACAGGAATACAGAAGAAGGGAAATTTGAACTCAAGCAATTGGTCTGACATTCCATTGCTTTTAAATATAGTATGATGTTATTTTTTTATGGGTATTTTGCATGCATTTTTAAAAATAGGACATCCTTATAGTAAATATTACTGTTTTTCTCATTGGAAAAAATTTTTTTAAAAGAGTAAGCTGCTAAATAGCATTCTCCTTTTATTGCTCTATGAAAATTGAATAAATATTAAGAATTAGTTAATGCAGTGTGTCCTTCTGCACCATGTAAGAACTGGTGCTTCAGAGGAAAATGACTTCTAGTTTGGAAGCTTGTTTTTATGGGTTAACATCTCTTAATCAAGCAGTTGCCTGAGAGTCTGTAACTTCTGATTTCTACCAAAAGCTTGCAAAGATTGAACTATGTGGATTTTACCTTCAGTTGACCCTATAAATTTAAACGAAGCAAGTGGATATTTTCTGGTGTTTTGATTTATGCTGAACTTTGAATAACCCCTCATGATTATAATTCACTGAAAATGTTTGACATTAGCCATGACGTTGCCATCCTTGGTACTTTTAAATTTCAGTGATTTAGAAGGGATAATTTATTAACCAATAATTCTCCCCACCCCCATCCTATTCTTCATTTTTCTCCCTCTTGAATGACTCAATCTTGGCCAAAGCAGGTATTTTGGAAAGACTTTGTGTTATCTCAGTGAGAGCTGAGTCACATAAGGATGTTGGCCCTGCTGTGAGAATGTTGGAAGGCCATAGACAGATGCTGTTGTGGGGTCGAATCACATGTGAATATAGTCATAATGCTGCAAGTCTGTGAAAGGCCATAGGCAGATGACAACCTTAAACAGCAAGTGCAGATAGTTTTCCTGAGGAAGCAGTTGCCATGAACTGAGTTGTGAAGACAGAACAGTGAGCAGAAGCTACTGCTGAGCCCAGAATAGTTTGCCTTTGGATCTGTGAGGACTTTATGCACAAATTTGTCCCTTAACTCAGAGTATCCATTGTTCTGGTTGATTTGCAGTCCAGGAGAGAAAGACCCAGAGCCTTAAGTGTGCCAAGCAGGCGTCTTACACTGGGCTACATGTCCACCCCCCAAATTCTCTTTACACAGACTTTAAAGCTTAAGGGAAGAGGTATATCAATTTTATTTATAACTTAAAAGTATCTCTGGATTTTTGAGCACAGTAAAATGTTTTTAAAGTTGGTAATATATGTACATCGTGTAAAAAATTCAAAAGCACACCCAGGCCTTTTGTGACAGTCACTCATGGCTCTTCCAGGAAAATCCATTGTATTTCATGTCTTTCCTCTAAGATGTGTTTTATAAACAGAGCATTATATAAATAATAGTTTTCTTGTTATATAAATTTTACATTTTTGACACATAAGTGAGATATATCATATATATGCTAAGTACTTTGCTTTTTGTAACCAATTACATCTTCTTTCACTTTAGTATTTATTGAGCTACCTAGTTCTTTTTAATGACTACATAATATATTATTGTTGATAGACAATAATTTATTCAGCTAGCTTCCTGTACCCATGTAGTGTAGGCTAAATGAGACCGTAGTGGATTGTTGCCATAGTCTTTTATAAAACTGTGACAGTTAAGCTAGTGGCAAGTTTCTAGAAAAGAGCATGCTACCCTCAGGAGCACGTACATTTTCAATTTTGATGCATTTTTACCAAATTGCTGGAACACCATTTTGAGACACAAGAGTTGAGATGAATTATAATTGACATCTTATGTGGAACCATTTCTTTATTCAGATGATTCTCCTGGAAAATATAAGCAGGTGTGTAATTCATGAAATTAATGGTTTTCCATGATGTGAAAGGACTAAGTGATAGCAGTATATAACTATCAATTTTGTTTCAACTGTAATTTTAGTGGTAATTTATTGTCTTTTGTAGCTAAGAGAGTAGAGTATTAATATTCACTCTGGTATCAGTGTGCATCAGTCTATTTCTAATTCTTCCACCAATCTGAATCTTCTTTATGAAGAGTTGAGCTCTGAAATGAAGTGACATGCTAGAACTTTGCTTTTTGTCAAGTGAATTGACAATTTGAGTGAATACTGCTGTCAGTTGATAGTCTTAGTAGTTCATAGAAGCTTAGCATCTTTATGGTCATTCTAGGTAAGTATACAGGACCTAGCTTACAGATTTGGGAAATAATGACATAATTTTAACACATAGTAATAACATAAATAAATCAGTTGCAAACTCTCCTTTTTTTCTAAAGTATAAAATGTAGAGGTTATTGGTATATGACAAGTTATATAGTTTCATTGTTATGCTTGGACAAGCTTTAAGGAAACTGTTGGCACCTGGCATCTCTGCACACAAGGCATGTATGTAGCTTGCTATTGCTCAAAGCACACAACTGCATTTGAAGGTCACTGTTTGCTTAAAGGACTTGGGGGGAACTGACAAAGCCTACTTTTGCCTTTCCTGATGTTTCTCCACATTTATTTTATGAACATCAAGGTACTGTAAACTCTAGTGCCAACGGGACTAAAGGTTTCTTCCTCAGAGGACTTGCTTTCTTTGCCTCTGTGGTAAAACTCTACATCCTTTATGTCATCTTAAGCTGCTCCATTTGGCCAGTGTGTTCACGCAAAGGATTGACTGAGCCTGCAGGAGAGTCCTTTCATGGCTTATGCACCCCTTTTCAAGCCTGAGGAGTGGCTAAGCAGAGGGAGCTTGATCCTCACATCTGAGTTTGTACTGTGTTCAGGATGATGACCAACCTCCAAAGCCCTCAGTGCAGCAGGTCAGAATAATAAGAGATCAAAGAGACTGTATCAGTGTAAAATCCAGCTAGCACTGGTCAACAGTTTACCTGAGTAAGGCAGCTGCTCGCCATGAAGTTAGCATGACGACTTAAAGACCTTAAGCCAGGCTTGATTCTGAATTTTGCAAGAATTCCGTGCATTTGGAATATGAGTTTGGAAAGAAGTCTTATTGGTCTAATGGGGACAAAAGAGAATAGTCATGTGCAGCAAATGCTCGTCACCTGGACTCAGGTTTCCTGTGGGATCATTTTCCCTTTAATAAATATGGTCATGTCAGTTAGGCTTCACCCTAGTAAACTCTAAGGAGAGGAGCCTGAAGGGATCTGCTGGTTGTATTAGCTTTGTTAAGTATTGTAGAAGTAGACAAACTGCCAGTTAGTGTTTGTTAAATGAACTCAGAGAGCTAAAACATTGGTACAAGGTGCTCACATTTTCTGTATAGTACCTTGTAATTATGTGTGTGGTGCATTGTTATATGTCCCAGTGAGTTAGTAGGTCTTTCCCGGACTCCTACACGATAAACCAGAATGACAACTTCAGAAAGGTTTTGGATCTAAAGAAACTCAGTCTTGAGAGGCAGCTCATTACAAGTCTCTCACACCGCCAAACATGGCTCTTTCAGTTCTCACTGCATTCTGCTGTCCATGTGAGGACCAGACTACTAGATGGAAGTCATAGCCCTTCCTCAAGAGGGCTTCATGATTGACACAGTCCAGCATGCAGGTATTGGCAATCGCTCTTCATAAGACATGAACTGGTGGTTCAGCCGTGACTGACTGGGAAGTGGTGGAGCTGGATTCCTGAGTCTCGCTGAGGATGGATGGAGGCACTGTATTTAGACAGAAACAATTTGTTTCCAACTCATCAATCAACTGAAAGGGAGGAGGTATTTGTGGCTAGTTTAGTTTATCTTCCCAGAGAAACATGCTTAGTAGTGTTCTGCATGCTTTTTTCACATTATTCTCAAAGCTCCTGGTCACTAGGATTTATCCCTCCAACCTGGCCCAAGCTCTTCAGAGATGTGATATTTTCTGTTACCAAACATAAAACATGTATGTTTGACTTTGAGGTGTCCAAGTAACTCCTTGGCCTTTTTCCTGTTTAGTTTAAAAGTTTTTATTGGGCACAAGCTGTGTGCTGTATATCATTGACCTGTCAAAGCTTACAAACAAAAACATACTGTAGAATGAATGGCTTCAGTGTCCTTGTTGTAGCCACTGTGTTTGTCAGACAACTTCCTAGCCCACAGATAGCTTGTTTGCTGAGAGACTGAGGGCCGAGGGTGCTATGCTGTTGTAAGCCTCTTTTGTGTGCCTATCCAGAGAACACAGACCAGCTCTAAATTTTCATGCGATATGACTCATGGTTTAGCAAATGCTAGCACAGTTGGCCCAGATTAAGTGTGCTCAGTTGGAGGTGAAGGAATAAGTTCGTAGAAATTGGTATCTCCTCAGGTCTTTCTCAGGTTCATAACATGAACCCTGTGAGCTCCCTGGGTGCTATGCAGCTGTATCTCAGTCCATGCTTAACAGCTCTAAAATATCTGAGGTTAACTCTATTTGAGACAAGAAACACAAGTTTTAAAAAAAAAAAAAAAAAAAAAAAACCAACTTGGGTAATATCACTCAGCTAGTATTTGTGTTTAAATTGAAAGTAATTAGGTTAGAAAAGTAGAATAAATTCCAAAATTAATGTTTGAAAAGTTAGCCAGTTTTTTAAAAAAAATATTTTTTACTGAGTATATATGTATGTCTGTTTATTGACTTGTGACTGTCTTGTACCGCTCACAAAGTGCAGAAGAGAGAGCTGTGTCTTTGGGTCGAGCCCCATTCAGGAGCTGGATACAGTTCTCTCCAATCCAGCATAGGCCTTGCATGAGAGATTTTTAAGAAGGTTTTACATGTCTATACTTCTCATGCAATATAACATGTCAACTACTGTGGTTTTTATTTTTTTTCCTCTGAAGATACTAGGCTACTTCTTATTTATAAGTTCACTTTCTACATTTAAAAATGCACAGTTCAGTATTATTAAGAATATCTGCATTTCAGCTGTGTTTTTTAGTTGTACTTGAGTGCACTGCCTTTCTGACGGAACCCCATGCGTTTCAGCTAGATGGTGGGTACATCCTTTCAGATGAGCATATTGCCTTGCTTTGCTTTTAATTGCCCCTACCCCCACCCCGTCCCCCTTTTCTCCCAACTCCCACCCCCAGTGCAGCCAGTTCAAGTTCTGGTCAAGGATTGACTGAATGTTGAATATGTGAATAATTACAGCATGAAATAAACATTTCAAAAGATGAAATAACAAAAGGGCCTATTGATATCCAATCTGTATAACTGAGAAAAGGGGAAGGAGCTAAGAGAAAGTGATGGTCTTCAAGAGACTGCAAGACATTCCTGTGGGACGAAGGTTAATTAGCCATTTAAGCTGGGCACGCTGCTGGGATGGCGTGCTGGCTCAGCATGTTTGAGGTGCTAGACTTTATAGCCATGAGCTATGCTAGTAGGTAAACTTAAACATTTGGTTTTAGTACGTTTCCTTGCCTACTTCTTGTCTGCTGATCTTTAACTGTGCTTGCTCTGCTGTTCAGGAACTGACTTATCCTGACTTACTCAAATACTGACTGAATGGATTTGTGTGTTTTTTCTATATGTGCATGCACAGAAAAATCTGTTCCCAATACCTAACGGAATTCAGGAAGCAGTAAGATACAAGGAACTAGCAACTGTACCATTTCGTCAGTCTTGAGTAGACTGAATGTGTCTCGTGGACACACACTTCGAACATGATACGATTGTGGCAATTGGTTTACTAGTGTAATACTTTGCTATATGGTGAAATAGTTAAACATGAAGTTAGAGTCAGAACATGTATGCTCCTTACTCATTATAACCACTTCCTCATCACCTTCTATTCACTAGAATGTATTAGTCTTGCCTAAAAGTAAATTGGTCAGATCAGAAGAAGCTCTTTTGACATACCTAACTAAATTTCTTCCTCTGAAACCAGAACCACTCCAGTTATTTTTAGTAAAACTAAGGTACTTTGAAGTGGGGTTTCACACTTTTAAATTTTAATTTATGTGTTTATTTATTTTTCTTTGAATGTATTTGTGTGTTTTTTCTATATGTGCATGCACATATATGTATACCATTGTTTGTGTGTGTGTATGTGTGTCTGTCTGTCTGTCTGTCTCTGTGTGCATGTGTCTCTGTGTCTGTGTGTTTGGGTCAGAGGGTAACTTTTACTTCCAGGTGGCTCCTAGGTATTGAATTAAAGTCATTAGACTTGGCAGCAGTGCCTGCTTAGCCATCTTGATAGCCCATTTAATAAAAGATACTGTTCAGTTTATTCTTTGACAATTTCACACATTCACAATGTATCTTAGATGCTAACACTCATCATTTCTCCTCCCTGGACACCTTGTCCTCCTGTATTTCTTTTTTATCTTTGGTAACTCATTGAGTAGAATTAGTGTGTCCACACACATTGGTTTAGAGCTCTCCACTGAAGCACGGGCAACTGTCAGTCCTTTCCCCAGTAGGTATTAATTACCAATAGCCCCTCGGCTAGCACCCAGTGTGCTTTCCCCTTTCCCACTGGAATTTTAAATGGCTTGATCCTGTGCAGGTGACCACAGCTGCTGTGAGTTCCTGAGTGTAACAGCGTGTCACGTCCAGGAGACAGCATTACACAGCACCTCCCATCTCTTTTCTGCTCTATCTCCCACAGTGTTCCCTGAGCCTAGGAGGGATTGTGGTTGATAGAGATTTCCCCTTTAGGGTTGAGCAGTCAACAATCACGAAATTTCAGCTCTGTCACCAATTGTAGTCTCTACCTTTTAATTACTTTCTCAAAATGGCAAGTAGGAAGAAAGAGGCATTTTAAGAATGGTTTGTGGCTGCCTAAACAAGGCGCAAACAAGGATGACACAAGACATCCTAACACAGAAGTGAGAACTCTGCTTGAGCACCAGCCGTAAAGAAAGAAATACAGGCAACTAAGGAAAACAGAGAGACAGATTGACTGAATGAATGAACAAATGAATGAGAATGAATGTAAATATGAATCAACAACTAAAATTTAAAGTTCGTGAATTTAAGAAAGCAAGGGACAAGGTTAATATGGGAGGGGCTAGAGGGCAGAGAGGAAAGGGAAAAATGATACAATTGTATTTTAATGTCAAAGAATAATTTTAAGAAGATTAGTTTAGTGCAGGAGGCTATATGTCTTGTATATTTTGTTTGCTGACTTTCTTGAGTTGCAGGATACTCAGTGTGTATTAGGCAAATATGACCGACCCGTCAGTAGACTATCTATGAGCTTTAAAGAAAAATCATTAGTTAAAGTGTAAATGTGGTAAATAACACATTTTGTGACCATAGCATTAAGTTTTTCATTGTTAATGCAGTACAAAGTATCTTGCTAAGATATTAAACCCAGGCTGGTCTAGATCCCTTCATGTAATCAAGCTGACCTTGGACTCAGAACCTCCCTGTTTTGGTGTGTGTGTGTGTGTGTGTGTGTGTGTGTGTGTGTGTTGTGTAAATTATCCCCAATACTGTCATTGAGGTGCAGGATTTTAGAGTGAGGGAGGAGACAGACCGTGGCTCACAGATCCTCCCAGTCGCTCATTTCACATTTGAGGAAACTGACTCAGAAGAAATGAAGACCCTTAAACAACGGTTGTATCAAGCTGGGGCTCAGAACTATGACTTACAATCCACACTCACCCTATACTGGAGGGTTAGGTGACTGTCATCTTTGTCTCTTCTATACTCTTCCTTTCTCCATTATAAAGCCTCAGATTCCTACTTTCCAAGTGACTTGTGTTCCCAGTGGAAAAGTCACAATCTACACTAGCTGTGTGCCAGAACTGCTACATGTTCATGTGCCTGTCCTGAAGGCTTGCACAGCTCAGTAAGTACCTGAAGGCTTGCACAGCTCAGTAAGTACCTCGCCTTTGCCACGTCTTCTCCTAGGTGCTTCCATTTGTATGCCTCCTAACGAAAGAGTCAGCTGTCTAACTTTTAAACTTAGTATTTTCTTCCTATGCCCCTTATTTTGGCAACTTCCTTGGGATATTCTTTTGAAATTTTATTTAACCATCACATGAGGTAGCATCTAAGTTAATATTCTTTAGTTTAATTAATAAAATTGACATTTTACATGAAGTCACTGTTTGGCTCTTAGTTTGGTTTGGTTGTTTTTTATTTAGAATAACCCCTTATGAAATACCACATTCTCCTTGTGCAGAAGTTACTGTTTGTATATATCCTGTAAAATTGCCTCTCAGATGTACTTCTCACACCTACATCGAGTGTAGGACGAAGCACCACACCACAGTAATTATGCCATAGCCTCGGCTTCCTTGGTTGCTGGGTTGTAAGTGGCTTTCTAACTCAGTGCTGACTAACACTGTCCTGCCAGCCTGGTTTTACAATCACTTCTTCGTTGGTGAAAGATTCTGTATTCCAACTGGAGAGTAGTAAGGATTGAGGTGGTAAGCTGCTGTGCCACACAGCCCAGAACTATGACATATATGTAAGGCTACATGAACTACCTATGTTCCTCTTCATGTGAGTATTTGTAGCCCACTACATATCTTAATATTACATATTTAATATTCTCAGTTCACAATAAGTGTGAAAATTATCAGAGGAGCCTACAAGATAGGTCAGTCAGGTAAAGTCGATTGTTTTCAAGCTGAAGACCTGAGGAGCCACATAGTAGAAGGAGTGCATAGACTCCCAGCAAGTTGTCCTCTGGCCTCCACATGGCATGGTGTGACATTCACACACATGAACACACATACTAAAATGAATAAAAATAAAATACAGTTTAAAGTATTGTCTGCTGGGCCGAAGAGACTGCTGAACAATTAATAGGGCTGCTGTCAGAGGGTTCAAGTCCAGGTTCCAGCACCTGGGGCTCACCGCCATCTGTGACTCTAGCTCTAGGGCATCTGATGCTCTCTTCTGGCCTCCATGTGCTCACCAGCCACACACATGGTACAGAAATACGTTCAGGTCTTGAAGTATAAACCCTTAACAAGCAAGCGTGATATGTGAAGGCTCCAGGTTCATACAGTGAGGAGATGATGTACCTCCTGCAGGGTCTGTGTCCTTTCAGCCTTTGTCTACTTAGCAAACACTCATACATATACAATAATAATAAACACATCTTAAAATTGTATCAAAGGTAGAGAACCTTGTGGACAAATTGTAATTTGAAATAAACTCAGTTCTATCTCATGACCATCTTGGTGTGTGGTTTCTGAGTCTCTAACCTGTCAGTAGTTGAGTATTAATACAGAATAGATTAAATGAAAACAAGCAAACAACCAACCCTCAGAAGCTATTTTATGTTATGGCCATGAATAAGTTGTTTCACTTTGGTTTTTTATTTCCTTTTTGGGGAGAGTACTACAAACTATGGGGATCATCACTCACACTCCTGTTGTTTTTGACAACGGTTCTTTCCAAAACATTTTGCCATGTTATGAAGCTGCCAGCTTTCTTGACCTGAATGTCCTTGTGCAGGAACCCTTCCAGTCTCTGGTGGTTTTACCAGGGCCACTTTGTTGTCTTCCTCATCTGGATTTTGGAGCAAGCATGGTGCTCTGCACATCTTGTTCATGTCTGTCACTGGCAAAAGCCATGTTTTGGGGGAGCCTCCTCCGTGCCCCAGGTGATGTGCTGTGCTCTGCTTTGGTTTACGTGCAGTCTGGTCCTTTGATCTCTGGGAATGATCAGAAAAGTTCATATAATATATTTTATAGGCAGTTCAAAACTTGGAATCCTATCCATGAGGACATAATGACTGTCATGTGTTCACTTCTCTTGCTGTAAATGTGTTCTTAGGCTCACCAAATGATTGGATTCTTGAGAAACTAAATATAAATTAAAATTTGGCAAAGAAATGCCTGAGTTGAGCTGCTTGGAGACATACTATCTATACTTTCTGTACTGTCTGGTGTGTCATCGTCCAGGTCTTGAAGTATAAACCCTCAACAAGAAAGCGTGATATGTGAAGGATTCAGCTTTACAGTGAGGAGATGATGTTTCTCCTGTAGGGTCTGTGTTCTTTCAGCCTTTGTTCACTTAGCAAAACTTTATTTCAGGCAGAGAAGTTTAGTAGCTGAAATGCATACACTGGAATTTAACTGCTTTAAACTCTGACTCTGCCATGTGCCAACTTTGTGCTTTGATGAAGTCTTTCAGTTCTTTTTTTTTTTCATTTTTTTCATTCAGGCAATGCAGATAATAATGGTACCCACTTCACACTGGTGCGAGGATGAAACAAGTCCACATAAGTGAGATTTCCTGGGCTCTAAGCACTGGAGAGATATGGAGGGTTGTTGTGATTATTTATATATGATGGGGAGTAGCTTGCTTTGCATATATTTATAGTCCAGCAAATATTTTGATAGTCAGTGCCTTCTGTGTCACAGGCATTATAGTCGGCTTTTGTGAGAAATGCAGCAAGCAAACATACTTTTCCTTCTCTTTTTTAAAAAGTTTTATTTTCACTTTAAGAAGATGTGTGTGATGGTTCATCCTTTTGTCTCAGCTCCAAACTTTGTCTCTGTAACTCCTTCCATGGGTGATTGTTTCCAGTTCTAAGAAGGGGCAAAGTGTCCACACTTTGGTCTTCGTTCTTCTTCAGTTTCATGTGATTTGCAAATTGTACCTTATATCTCACTATACTAAGTTTCTGGGCTAATATCCACTTATCAGTGAGTACATATCATTTGAGTTCTTTTGTGATTGTTACCTCACTCAGGATGATGCCCTCCAGGTCCACCCATTTGCCTAGGAATTTCATAAATTCATTCTTTTTGATAGCTGAGTAGTACTCCATTGTGTAAATGTACCACATTTTTTGTATCCATTCCTCTGTTGAGTGGCATCTGGGTTCTTTTCAGCTTCTGGCTATTATAAATTAGGCTGCAATGAACATAGTGGAGCATGTGTCCTTCTTACCGGTTGGGACATCTTCTGGATATATGCCCAGGAGAGGTATTGCGGGATCCTCCAGTAGTACTATGTCCAATTTTCTGAGGAACCGCCAGGCTGATTTCCAGAGTGGTTGTACAAGCTTGCAATCCTACCAACAATGGAGGAGTGTTCCTCTTTCTCCACATCCATATCCAGGGATCCATCCCATAATTAGCCTCCAAACGATGACACCATTGCATACACTAGCAAGCGTTTGTTGCAAGGACCGTGATATAGCTGTCTCTTGTGAGACTAGGCCGGGGCCTAGCAAACACAGAAGTAGATGCTCACAGTCAACTATTGGATGGATCACAGGGCCCCCAATGGAGGAGCTAGAGAAAGTATCCAAGGAGCTAAAGAGATCTGCAACCCTGTAGGTGCAACATTATGAACTAACCAGTACCCCGGAGCTCTTGACTCTAGCTGCATATGTATCAAAAGATGGCCTAGTCGGCCATCACTGGAAAGAGAGGCCCACTGGACAGGCAAACTTTATATGCCCCAGTACAGGGGAACGCCAGGGCCAAAAAATGGGAATGGGTGGGTAGGGGAGTGGGGGGGGGGGGAGACTTTTGGGATAGCATTGGAAATGTAATTGAGGAAAATACATAATTAAAAAAAAAAAAAAGATGTGTGTGTTTTGTGTGTGTCCAGTCCTTGGAGCTGGAGTTACATTTAGTTGTGAGCTGCTGAATTTTAGTACTTGGAACTGAACTTGGGTACTGTGCAAGAATACTATGTGCTCTTTAAATGCTGAGTTTGTCCACTGATTGATTATGCATTTGTGTGTTCAAGTGTGCATTTATGTGTCCTTGCATGTGCACATACCATGTTGTGTCTGAGATCATAGGGTAACTTGCAGAAGCCAGTTCCCTTCTTGTGGTTCTCTCCCTCCACCATGTTGGTTCTGCAAATGAAATCCAGGTTTTCAGGGATGTCAGTTAGTGGTCTTGCCAGCCAAGCTGTCTCCCTGACCCCATATTTGGGCATTCCTTTGTAACACTACGGCACTCTGTTGTACTGTATTGGTGTATGGCTGTATTTTCCTGCTTGCTTAGCAGCTTTGATTGACGTTCAAACAAATATTTTGTTAGGTACTTTTCTCACTGCTGTTACCAAATACCTAACAAGGTAATTAACTAAGAAAGGGGGGAGAACTGTGGCTTACAGTTTAAGGGGCACTGTGTGTTACGGTAGGCAAGGCATCATGGCAGGAATAAGGCAGCAGTTAGTTCATCACAGGGCATCCTCAGTCACAAAACAGGTTGATGAATGCCAGTCCTCAGCTCATTTTTACCTTCTTGTTTTGGTTTATTTTGGTTCAGTTTGGTTTTTGTTTTGGGTTTTTTTCCTTGTTTTTTGTTTGTTTGTTTGTTTTTTGTTTTCTGAGACAAGAGTTTCTCTGTAGCCCTGGCTGTCCTGGAACTCACTCTGTAGATTGTTTTGTTTTTAGTAAGACAGTTATAGTGATTATAGTAAAATTATAGATGTCATATAATAAGGCAATACAAAATACTCTGAGTACATTTAACTGGGCACCTAACTCTGTAGTATGGAAATATATTACTTAGTATATACATATATTTATACAGTTTGAAAATAAATATAGTATAGGTTAGTATGAGAATATATTATGGGGAGTGCTAAAATTAACCTCACTAAATAGAAAAATATTCAGTGTGTAGGGAATTGGTAAGGTGTCTTGTTGGAGGAGATCTTGGCAAAGATGTGGATGGGTGGCAGTGGCCTGACAAGAACAGCTCGCACAGCCCCGTGAGTTTCAGTTGTCCTGTACTGTTGTGATAAGGTGTGGCACAAAGGAGCAGCCAGGACGTGCTGGGACTGAACTGCACACCCACAGGCACTTGTCTGCATAAAATTTAAGAGTTGGAATTTAATCCTAAAGACAATACTGTCATTACATGTTTTAAGCAGAGGAGGGGGCTGTGATCATATTTTTGTTTTACTTTTTAGGTCTTGTTTTATTTTTAAAGAACTATTTTAATTCTTTGAGGCTATCTCACAATATTTATGATCATGTTCACATAGCCTTACCCCCATTCTTCCCAGATCCTTTCTCCCTCCCTACTGCCTCAGTTTTCTTTTCTTTTTAATGGCCTGTGGATTCCAGTTTGTGTTGCCCATGTACTGAGAGTGTGATGCTTCACCCTTAAAGACAACGGCCCCTCTGCCAAAGTCAGTCAGGAGCAGTCAGCAGTTCCTGTGATGTGGAGGGAGCTTGTGAGCGCCCCCTCTCTCTTTCCTTGTTAGAATATTGCCAGGCCTCCTCTTTTTTTTTTTTTTTTTTTTTTTTTTTTTTTTTTTGAGACAGGGTTTCTCTATGTAGCCCTGACTGTCCTGGAACTCACTATGTAGTCCAGGCTGACCTCGAACTCAGAAACCCACCTGCCTCTGCTTCCCAAGCGCCACCACTGCCCGGCACCTGGCCTCCTCTTGTGTCGGCCACCACTGCCCGGCACCTGGCCTCCTCTTGTGTCGGCCACCACTGCCCGGCACCTGGCCTCCTCTTGGTCGGTGCCTCAGCTTCTGTGAATTCATGGGTGCAGAACACCTTGGTTCAGTGTGTCTCTTCCTGACCTCTGGTTCTTAGGTCCATTTTTATCTTCATTTTCTTAAAGTTCCTATTATCTCTGTAGAAAGTGGACTGAAGGGGTTGAGATTAGAGACTGTAAACATGGTGCCAGATTGTAACATGAATCCAGGCAGGAAGCAGTGTGAGGCTAAACAAGGCAGTGGGCTGGCAGAGGAGGAGCTGATAGAAGACATGGAAGGATAAGAGTTTGACTTGTAAAATATCCACCTCATTGTGAGAGGGCAAGAGGGCAAGACTGTGCCAGGGAGAAAGGGGTCTCCTTGTTAGGTTGGATCTCCCTAAAAATTGCAGAACCCAATATTCACAATAAATATCAAATTTTAGCATCACCTCAAGAGTTCAAAAATGTCCTAGATGCCCTTTCTTTGATCAGGTGTCTTGACTGGCTTGTGAGACAGAGCTAGCTGGCCAGTGCTCCACAGCTGAGTGATGAGTGTGGGAAACACACTGCTCTCCTGGCCTCTGGGCAGTGTGCCCTGAACATTTGCTGTTCTTAGTTGATTTGAGGAGTTTTGTCCTTTTAAAGAACTTCACACTCTCATGAAACATCCATTTCATAAATGGTTGAGTTAAAACAAACCTGGGACACACACTGTAGAAGGTGTAATAGCACGCAAAGCTTTTGAATAAACAGGACTTTCCTTCCTAAGGCAACTAGCAAGTGTTTCTTATGCTCTGTGATTGGCCATTTTGGTGCCCTCTGTTGGAGGGTCACTCTAAGGCAGCATCTTGCAGTTGTCTTCATCAAAAGGGGAAACATGAGAAATTGAAAAATTATGATAGTGACTGTCAAGATGGATCTGAGGGTAAAAGCACTTGCTGCTAAACATGGTAACCCGAGTAGGAGAGCTCTGACTCCAGCAGGTTGTCCTCAGATGGTGGTGCCTGTGTAACACACGCGCGCACACACACACAAGTGCAAGTGCACAGTGGCAATCTTGAGAAATATCTTTACCATCTTGTTTGATAGACCATGTTTATGATATTATAGACTATTTCCAAAAAGTGGACATTTCTAGTGAGAAGCAGCATTTCTAAAGATGATGTCTGAGGACTTTACGTGTAGCAAAGAGTCACAAAGCAGCCACCCTGGTAGGCAAGAGCAGTTGCATGATTGATTGCTGATTGCAGAAACCACTTGCTCATAATGGGATGTGGGAAATCGTATGTACAGTCAGGAGCATCATCCTCAGGACAGTGGCTAGGAAGTGATAGGAAGCTTCGTGTGTGTGTGTGTGTGTGTGTGTGTGTGTGTGTGTGTGTGTGTGTGTGTGAGAGAGAGAGAGAGAGAGAGAGAGAGAGAGTGTGAGTGAGTGTGTGTGTATGAGTGTGAGTGTGTGTATGTATGAGTGTGTGTGTGAGTGTGTGTATGAGTGTGTGTGTATTAGTGTGTGTGTGAGAGACAGACAGACAGACAGACAGACAGAATGCTTCAGTTTTCTTTCTATAAGCCACAAAGAAGCAATCTTTGGGTGCTGTCCTCCAGGAAAAAGTGGTCCAATTATTTGACTAGGACACCAAGCCTGAATGGTTTTAGTAAGCAAGTGCCCCTAACACTAGTTTGCATTCTGAAGGAGACTCTGCTCCCTGTACACAATGCCTCACTTGACTTTTCTGTAATAAATGAAATTCATTATCTTTCCACAGCAGAACTATTTTCATTATTTCTCTTATAGTGATGCTCTTCCTAATACTTGTTTGTCAGCTTCACTTAGAACGCGCTCATACTGCTGTGCAAGTATCCACAGCAAGCTTAGAAAAATCATTTACTTTTGGTGGATTTTCTTTTTAGCCTTTCTGGTAATGTTTGGTGATCACTAATGGGAAGCCATTCCTTCCTCCCTTCCATGTATTTCATGCAGTTTCCCTCTTGTCCCAATAAAAAAGCCTTTTATCAAAAACTGACATCCTAAATGAAGGACATAATTGTATAGCTTATTTATTAGTGTGCTAAACTTAAAATGTAATGGTTTCATATTTCAAAATGAAAGCATGTTGTGATTCATGGTTGTCAGTGACAAAGTGGACAGCTCTTCCATATGGCTGCTGTGATTGCCTTTGCAAAAACACCGGATTGCTAAGCCCTGCATCTCTCTTCCTGTACAATAGCTCCCTCTACTTGAAAATAACAGTGTAATTATAGCTTAACACTACATACCTTATTAGTAAGGTCCTTTTTTTTAATTCTCTTGCTACATATTAAATATCTTGTTAAATATCAGATTATGCTAGACAGTTAACAAGGGCCTAGTCACTTGGGAAACAGTTGAGGTCAGTTGAGAAGGAAAAGCAAGAATTGTATTTGAGAGTGTTGTTCAAAGGCAGTTGTAGGCTGTGTTGATGTTGGTGTGTATATTTTGCTATAATTCTGTGCAGTGCTTTGAAAAGAATGCACCGAGGTGTGGAAAGCAAAGCCAGAAATCTTCAAACGAGCCACCAGTGCTTCTCACAGATATAGCCTGCATCTTGGCACATCCTTGCATTGCTAATTCCAAAGTGTGACAGTAAATCCTGCAGTTTGTTTCTCCCTCTTCTCTCGGAAGACTTGGATAGAAGCAAGCTCAGCAGAACCCTGTCTACTCCGGTGGCCTGTGTAGAGTGGCCCATGCAACACAGAAGCAGTGGCCGCAGATGTGCTGTGTGTGGCTGGTTGATGAGGAAGGAAGGCTTAGAACAGTGCTGCATTGTATTCCTATCTATCCCAGCATCAGGCAGAGCTGTACTGGGCTCTAGGATATTTGCAGCAGGGTACCTTTCCCTCATTCAGAGTTCTTCCTGACAGCTATCCTGTGGAAGCTCGGCTCTATCCTTAACCAGTGGCTAGTGGTGTCCAGGTTCCTTAATTCTCTCAGCATCACTTTCTGTCATCTGAAATTCAGACAGTAGGCTTGGTATTGTGGCTCACACCTCTAATCATAGTGCTCAGTAAACTGAATTA
Organism: Mus musculus; assembly: GCF_000001635.26. NCBI lineage: Eukaryota > Metazoa > Chordata > Mammalia > Rodentia > Muridae > Mus > Mus musculus. The sequence goes on from NC_000070.6 coordinate 98,490,427, forward strand.
GGAGAATTACTCTTGAGTTCCAGGTTTTTCTGCATCAATATGTCTGTTATCTTCTGTACTCACATCAGAGAACACAGGGTCCTCCCACTGATGAGAGGTCTGCATATTGGCTTGCTCATGAATCCATTTATATTGGAATCTTTCTGACCTAGGCCCCAAAGTCTGTCATATTTTCAGATATTTTAAAAAATGCACTGTAAGCGCATACCTGTATGTGTGTTGCTGATGCTCTCATGCCAGGCAGTCACTTTACCATGCAACACTTATTCTTGTGTGTGTGTGTGTGTGTGTGTGTGTGTGTGTGTGTGTGTGTGTGGTGTCTGTCTGTCTGTCCATGTCTGTGTCTATATGAGTCTGTGTATGGTGCAGCGGTAAGGTTCATGTACCTGCATACACTGCAGAGGCCAGAAGAGGGTGCCAGGTGCCCTCCTCTATTACTCTGCCTTTTCCTTCGAGGCAGGATCTCTCCTTGACTCTTGGGCTGGCCTTTCTCCAGTAGAATGGAAGCCAGCAAACCCCAGCATCCTCTCATGTCTGTCCCACTTGGAGGTAGGATTATAGGTGACTGTGTCAACATTCAAACTCTGGTTCCTATGATTTGGGGGTAAGTGCTCTTAGTGAATTATCGTTTCAGCTCCTAAATACACTTTTAAAATATTCTCTCTCTCTTTCTCCTTCCTGACCTTAAGTGGTTTCCTAGAAGAATGCTGCATTTGAATGATGGAGTGTTGTTTCTATTTTATGCTGCCCTTAGAGTCTGCATATGGGCCAATAGCCATGTCTTTGTTCTACAGTGTAACTAAGGTTGAGAGTGTCAGAGAATCTTGCCTAACTGTTCTCAGATCTCTTGTGGCCAGTCACTGAAAGTTTAAAGAATAAATTTATATGTATTGAGCATTTAGACCACAGTTGAAACTGTTATGTTTATGTCTTTACCATGATGTAAGCTGATATTATAAGATATATAGAATGATGTTTTCATTGATTTAAGCGTCTATAGAATAGCAGCAGAGTACTTGCCGTGTGAGATAAACAAATCAGAGTTGTTAGAGCTTTCTTAAGCCTGCATATTTATTTTCAGGGAGCTGTCTTTCTTTCATTTGACTTGTAGGACCCCCTGGATCCCACGCGGTCAGTGATTGTGATTCGCTCCTTGGTGGCAGATGGTGTAGCGGAAAGAAGTGGAGAACTTTTACCTGGAGATCGCCTAGTCTCCGTCAATGAGTTCTCCTTGGACAATGCCACTCTTGCTGAGGCTGTGGAAGTGTTGAAGGCTGTACCCCCAGGTGTGGTGCATCTTGGCATCTGTAAGCCTTTGGTGGTAAGTTTGGAACTCAATTGGTATAGAAGTGTAGTTAAAAACATGAACTTGGAAGACAAATTTGCCTGACCTGTAAGGCTTGAATTGTGTGAAAGGGAAATAAAACTAGCTCTGTAAAGAACATGGAGTGGGGAAACAGACACTCTAGCCTTGAAATCCGTCCCGTGTGACCTACTATGTGTTTGACCCTGTGCATGTTTCTGTTCTTTTCTTTTTTAAACTGAGGTATGTTATTTTAGTGCACAGGTGTGTGCGGTTTTTGCCTATGTGTGCAGTGCCCACAGAGGCCAGAAGAGTGCATCAGATTCCCTGAGCTGTAGTTCGAGGTGAATGAAAGCTACCCTATGTGGGTACTGGGCATCCACACCCAAACAGAGTCCCTAGCACCAAAGTGCTGTTCCAAAAGAGCAGTAAGCAAGTTTCTGATGTCTGATTTATCAGAGCAAGTTTCAGAAATAAGGGTCATGCCACCGCCGATGCGACACACTGCTGAGTGACTGCTCATTGCTGTTGGAGCCAGCCTTGTCCCTGCTACTTTTACTACTACCACCCCTTTACCTTCAGGTTTCTAGAATCCTGAGTTCTTGTCAAGTCCCTTCAATGTAAATTAAAATAATTTTGTATTTTAATTTTAGAACAGTGTTTCCAACCTTCTTAATCTTGCTACTCTTTATTATAGTTCCTCAAGTTGTGGTGACCCTAACCATAAAATTATTTTGTTGTTACTTCATAACTAATTTGCTACTATTATGAATTACGATGTAAATATCTAATACGCAAGATTATCTGATACGTAACTCCTGTGCAAGGGTTGTTCCACCCTAAAGAGGTCACACCCCATAGGTTGAGAACCACTCTTCCAGACTGATGCTAAGAAGGTACAGGGAGCTGGAATTCATATTTTTGTTCATATGGAAATGCAATTTTCATACTTTCCTGTCATCAGCATGTCTTCTGATCCCTAGTGCTGACAGCCTTTCTGTGGTCAGATTGTTTTGAGGTCCTCTTACTCTAAGATGTACCATTTCATGTAACTGTTCCTCACCATCGCTCCTTAAAATTGTGTTGTTGAGATTCTCAGTGTAAAACAAATACTTGATTATTTTCACTTAGTTTTAAGTGTTTATTGTATGTCACTATATTTTAAGCCGCTCACATGTATTAATTAGTGTTATCTTCAAAGCAATGTTAAGCATCCTTTTGTCACTCATTACAAATGGGCCAGTGGAGACAGAGGGAGTTGAATAACTTTTCCAAACTTTGATCATTAGAAGGAGTAGGGTAAAAGTATGAGCTTGACTGGACAGTTTCCAGCCTTACACCCTTTCTTAGGCACAGCACACTAAGCTAGCTTTATTACAGTGTCCTGTTTAGTTTGCCTGCATGTATCTGAACAGTAATTTGGTCACGGTAGGTTGTCAGACTGGGCTTCAGAAAGCCTATGTCTAGCTTTGCTCTGAATAACTCAGTGAGTTCAGACCTCAAAGGTGTGTAGGCGACAAAGAACCCAGAGGGAGAAGGATGACCTGGAGGTGGAGACCCCATCCTCAGGCTGCCAGCTCTTCACAAGTCTCCCTCCTCAGTGGGTCGCCCGTACTACTCTGATGCAGCACTTTGCATTTCATAAACATATATTGGTGATTTGATAAACTTGACCAGTTTTATTCTATGAATCATTTATAAAAATTCATAGTGGAATGAGCAAGACTAAAAAACTACAGTTTTTTCTTGCCTCTAAAATTCTTTTAGTGTATAAATATATTAGTATGTTGCATGACAGCAACTCCGGCACCTCACTAGCTTGGTGGGTAGTGACAGTTATGCTCATACACTCACACATACACACACCACATATATGAATAATGAGCAGTGTACTGCACAAAGTGTTTTTGAATTCCGAAACTGCACTGTGACCCTTGTACTTCCTTTTACACTTTTGTGCTTGAGATTGACTCTAGGACTTGTATGTCACTGTATTTTAAGCCTCTCACATGCTTCCCATGCTAATCACCTGCCCTACCAGCATTATTTTTTTTATTCCTCTATACACATTTAAATGCCTGAATATAACACCTATCAATTACTTTAATCATTTAAAATTAAGTCAAGTACATGGCTAACCAAGATCTTGAATTTTTCATATATGAGATGTATTGCCATAGGCAACAGATGGTAAATTGAAGTACACAGTGTGGTTTTTGCAGGAGGGAGAACATTAATATTTTTATAAGGTTCACCTTTTTGGGTTGTAGCAAGTATTTGTCTATGTTTTCCCTGACAGTTACTTACTCAGCTATCATGGCTATATGGGAAAGTCCTAGCCATGTGTGCCCTGTAGGAGAGGGCTTCACAGGCTTCCCCTTTAAGCAACTTTAAGAAGTCTGAGGAGGTGTGAAAACATGGCACCTGTTACGGACAGAGTCTGCATCCTGTGCTGCTGGCAGAGGAGGGAGTGCTGCAGAGGCAGAGGCCCTAGAGCAAGGCCCTGGGAGGGATTTAACCTCGTTGTGAGTTGTCACTTAGCTCACATTTCTCCTTAGAGTGTGAGGCTCCCAGGACAGCTGCAGATTACAATTACCTCTGTAGTATTAAGCCATATAATAACTGTACTCATAGAACTACAGTGAGGAATCACCACCTTATCCATGTTAGCAACTCATCTTTTCTTCTGCAAACTTACCTCAAACATACTGGGTACAAAAATCCTCGTAAACTGGCTTTTAAAACTGTACTGTCTTTAGCACTAAGTAGACACACAGGCCCTGGAGCCCTGGCTACAGAGCTGGGGCTTACTCTGTGGTTTCCAGCTTGTGTACCCCGAGGCCTTTCCATCTCACTATTCACATTGCTGATCTGTAGAAGTATAATCACATGGACTGGTAACTGAGGCCCAGGACTCTGAAGTCAGATTCTGTACACGTAACTGTTGAGTGACTAGCGGTAACTGAGCCCGTTCCTCATCAGTACGGTGCTCTCTTCTTAGAGTGCCCATTGATGATGAGCACGTGAATGTGATCAAGTACTGTGCTTGGTGCAGGGGTCACTGTGTAGCTGTACCTGCAAGGCCTGTTCCTGGTGAGCGAGGGGCTTTTCTTTAATTCAAATCGATGAGTTGTGGCCTACAGTTCATTTTCTTTTCATTGTTGGTAAATGTTTGCTTTGTTGACAACATTTGCATAGCCCTTGTTCAGCTATTGCAGTGGATGAGTGAGAGCCGTCTAAAGAGAAGTTGAAGCTGAAGGAGCTTTTTGATCATCAAGGTGGTTTTTATTTTCAGGAAGATGAGAAGGAAGAGCGTTTTAGTTTACATTCAAACAACAATGGTGACAGCAGCGAGCCTGCAGACGCTGTTCATGAGATCCACTCATCTTTAATCCTTGAGGCACCCCAGGTATTTGCTGAAGTTATTTGCCATTTGAATGAGAGAGAGAGAGAGAGAGAGAGAGAGAGAGAGAGAGAGAGAGAATGAGAATGTGTGTGGTGTGTGTGTGTGTGTGTAAGAGGACACAAGCTTGTGCCACTCACTCGGTTAAATAGTTACAAATGAACTCCCCTCCCCCAATCACAGGTGTGCCCTACAGCTTCTTTCTCTGTAATTACTATTTTTTAAATTAAAATTTTTCATTTAGTCTAACATTGTCTTGTTAATGACAGAAGATGTAAGGCATTTTCAAAGAACAAACACTGGGGTTAACAACGTGGCTCAGTTAAGGCACTTGCTATCAAATCTGACCTGAGTTCAATATCTGGAGCCTACAAGGTAGGAGAAAACGAATCCCCACAAGTGACCCTTTGATTTTTACCCATGTGCTAAGGCACTTCACTTTTCCACCCCCAGATAAATCTTCCACTCCCAAATAAATATAAAAATATTTTAAAAGAACAAGCATATTTTTTAAAACACTAATAAACATCTAACATTTTAGAGAAAGAATATATCGTGGAAACAGACATCCATGTAAAATGCTGTAGAACATGGAGCCAAACATACAGATTCATATTTGATGCTTTCCCAAGAAGATTACGTACTCAGACCTCTTGGGTGCTATAATCCTAGATGGTATATATTGAGTGTTCCCATTTTATTCCTACGGTGCACTTTATTCTTTGTTTTTCTTGGTAGCAATAGTTCAGCAGTGTTCCATGTGCAGTGTCTTGGACTGAGAGACATTCCCACAATGTCCACCACGCTTAAAAATGTAGACATTTGGTGTTAAAATTTTGTAAGTCATGATGTTTCAAATATATGTTCTGACTCTGATTGGTTTTTGCACCAGGTTTGTGGTATTGATTTACTGTTTCAGTGCGAAGCTTAACCGTGTGCTGTTGAGTTATGAGAAGAAAGCAGAGGGCCAAGTTGATTGTAGAACTTATACTAGGTAGTGCTTAATGGATGGGGCTTACAATAGGATGAGTGTTGATCTATAGGAAATTAGGCCTCTGTGTTCAGCAGCCATGGGCTCACCACAGTTAAGGCAGAGGCTTAGCAGAAATTATATTTTTTTTTTTTATTCCTCTCTATCATATGCTCAGTGTAGGTAAAAATCTTGTTTCTGTTATTGGGCTTATTAGGAGAAAATTATACTTACTCAAAGCACTTGACATATGACTGACTATGTGCTTATCGTGTGAAGGGCTAGAGGTGGGGCTCAGCAGTGGAGTGGTGCCTGGGAAGTGCAGCACCTTCCGCTCAATCCTCTGTCCTTCGACAAAGTAAAAAAGGATGGGTTTTGAACTGTCCAATAGCTTCTCGTGTTGAGAACTCATGCATGACCACGCTGAGCTTGCTGTCTTTCCTATCTCAAGTAGGAAGTGTGTCTGCTGTTAGGAACTGGGAACTGTGTTAGGGAGGAGTTAAACAGAAGCGGTGTCGCATTTTGACCAAATTCCTCGCTGTGGTGGAGAATTGTCGGTAGTTACCGTATGATGAAGCTTTCAGTTGTGCATGTTCTGGCGGCAGAGTGAGCTGCAGTGTCTTCCTGTTTGGTGATACCAATGAGCCTGTGCTTCTGAGCGCGCATGGGTTAGGGCAGAGCTCCCGTCAGGTTGGCACTTCTCCTGATTGAGGTGTAGAGTGCAGCTGTAAGACAAGTGACGCTAACATTTCTCAAAACCTTTTCTTACAGGGATTTAGAGATGAGCCATATCTTGAAGAACTCGTGGATGAACCTTTTCTAGATTTGGGAAAGTCTTTGCAGTTCCAACAAAAAGACGTGGACAGCAGCTCGGAAGCTTGGGAAATGCATGAGTTCCTGAGTCCTCCGCTGGACGGCAGGGGTGAGGAGAGAGAGATGCTTGTCGATGAGGAGTATGAACTTTATCAAGATCACCTCCGGGCCATGGAGTCAAACCCACCACCACCACACATTCGGGAGGCCGCTCCTGCATCTCCCGTGCTGGAACTCCAGGCTGGTACACAGTGGCTGCATGCTAACCTCTCAGGAGGCGAAAGGCTGGAGTGTCACGATGCAGAGTCCATGATGAGTGCCTATCCCCAGGAGATGCAGCAGTATAGCTACAGCACTGCAGACATGGTACGGCTTTGCGACACAGCCACCACCTGCTCCCCGCTCTGCCCCCACACCCCTCGCTCATGTTACTTCCATTCATAAGGCAGAACTGAATGGGCTTCTCACAGTTAGCATGGCCGACAGGATGCACTGCCAGGAGCTGAGCTGTGTCCTTGAGGTCACTCCTTTTTGTGTCTCACCGCTTCTCTGGAATCATGAGCTAGTGGGTTTTCGCTGGTTTTTTGTTTTGTTTTATTTTTCTGTTGTTGTTATTGGTAGTGGTGGTGGTGGGTTTTTTGGTTTTGTTTTGTTTGTCGTGTGTGTAACATTTTTCTCCTCACTTCTTAGTTCAATAAAGAGTCCTTTTAATCCTTAAGATTTTCTTTTAAATTCCCTCAGGGTGACATGGTTATATGTTTCTTATGTGGTATATTTGTCAGGGCAAATCAGGGCAAAATGAACATATAGTACATTATTATATGCTATACATTATTATATACTGTACATTATTATTTCTATCTTTGCTGTTCATAGCATTCTCCCTGCTATGTGTGATGCAATACCAGTGTGTGCCAGAGAATTACTTTCCCATTTGAGACTCAGACTTGGCAGGAAGCATTACCTTTTAATGGGTTAACCTTAGTATTAAATCACCAGTAAACTTAGTTTTTTAAAATAAAGTTATATTTAATTAGTTCCCTTCCTTTTTCTCTTCTCTTCTCTTCTCTTCTCTTCTCTTCTCTTCTCTTCTCTTCTCTTCTCTTCTCTTCTCTTCTCTTCTCTTCTCTTCTCTTCTCTTCTCTTTTAAATTTTTTTTGAGGCAGGGTTTCTCTGTGTAGCCCTGGCTGTCCTAGAACTCACTCTGTGGACTAGGCTGGCCTCACACTCGGAAATCTGCCTGCCTCTGCCCTCCAAGTGCTGGGATTAAAGGTGTGCACCACCACCTCCTGGCCACCTGCTGGATGGTTTGTTGTTTGTTTTTTTTTTTAATTGCCTTTGTTTTTATTTTGTTTGTTTATTTTCTGGCCTGAATTAATTTTCAGACAATGAGAAGAAAGTTACTATAGATGGGGTTTTTATTTGTTGAAGTTTTGTTTTAGTTTTCTTACATGCATAAGTATTTTGCCTGCATGTATGTATGTATGCCATGTGCATGGCTGGTGCTTGCAGAAGAAGAACTGGATGTCAGATCCCTGGAACTGGAGTTACAAGTTACAGCTTGTGAGCTGCTATGTGGGTGCTGGGAATCAAGCCAGAGCCCTCTGCAAGATCAGCAAGTACTCTTACCCTCTGAGCCGAGCCGCCTTGGCTGCCCTAGAGGGATCTTTTAAAGGGATGAGGTGCTGTGCTCACACAGGACCCTGCTGTCTGCACAGGCTGATCTCTTTCTGTGTGATGAGCAAGGTAGACGGAAGCCAGCTTTCTCCCTTGGACATTTCTTCTCGTTCCCTCTAGTAAATCCTGTGGATTTGTTCTGCTGGGCAAGGTGCTATCCTAGATATCAATATAGCCTCAAGGAAGAGGGTTCTGGGCAGCCTGCTAGGGAACAGATGTGTTTAATGTGTAAGTGGTCTTGGATGCTGGAAGCAGTGACATAGTTGCCTGGTGTCCCCCACTGACAGTAGCTTTCTCTCTCTGCCAGCCCTTCCCTACATCCTCATACTGGATATTCACTTAAATAAGCATACTAGAATCAAAGATTGCTCAATGCGTGTACACTTTTGTTGTGGTTGCTTTTTCTCATCAATAGAATTCTCACTAAAATAAAACACAAGTTGAAATTTTGGTCCGTGTTGCTGCTTAGACATTTAAGGCAAGAGATGAAATACACAAATATATTTAGAATATTTACTCCATACATTTAGTCAAAATTCATGTATGATTTATGGACATATCAATATGTATTATATGGTAGGACATTGATGAAGATTGTTTCAGCACTAATAAACTCTGAACCACTACCACTTAATTTTCTATTAATTCTTCTCCCTGCTACAATGATGGTAGGGTGGACTTGGATCTTTACTTGCCCGCTGTTTGTACTGATGGACTTCTGGAATCATACCTTACCATGTAATCAATCATACCTTACCATGTAATCATTCATACATTATCATGTAATCTATGTTTGTTGTTTCCTACATAACTTCTCGAACCTGAAGATGACTGTGTACAGTATTTTCTGTGGCCTGTATTCTGTCAAGTCACATATGGAATTTTCTACCTGTGTAATATACATAGTTATTTCAGATTTAGGAATAAACTAAGATATGCAATGATACTATTAACATATATAATATTACAATCCTTGAGAGGATTTAAAACTATTCAAATGTATTATGAACATGTAGTTCCTAGCACCCAGTTAGGTCCTCAAGAGGGTTGAGGAACATTACTACTCTGTCCTATTAAGACTCTATTTATAGCATATAAATAATACCTAAGAAGTTCTATGTTGATTCTCCTCCACCACCCACATGCTCTTGTTTTAGGTAAAGGATGAACTATGACAGTTTCTTGTATGTGTTGTTCACCTGGCCGACCATATAAATTGTGTAAATGTCTGTATTATGTACTTTTTAGGCATATAGTTTGATGGTATTAAATACCATTGCACTGTTGTGTAACCACCATCTCTGTCCATCTCCAGAACCTTATCTTCCTTCATAGGAATGGTGAGCCCGCCAATTAATAAATGCCCTCCCCTTGCCCATTCTCCCTGGCACTAACTGTAACTCTGTCTTCTGTTTAAGAATTTGACTACTTCATAGAAGTGAAGCTGTGATAATTACCATTATATGTCTGGCTTACTTCATGAAGCATAAGCTCTTCAAGGTTCATTCATGTGTATGTCAGACGACCTCACTGAGGTAGAAGAATTAACCCTGTATGTATGTCTCAATGGAAAAATCTTTTCTTCTGACCCTCTCAGAGCTGATCCCGGAGAGTATCTGTTAAAGTGAGAGACAATGTTAGTGCAGAATTCAGAAAAGTTTTCTGTGGGTACAACAAATTGGTTTGTTTAGGATCCACAAATGAAACTTGGGGGACAAATGTGACAAGGAAATTTGTGACAGTGTTATTATTCCGGTGCTACAGGTGCTGCCACCTTCAGGCTGGAATGAGGATTGGCCTTCTGTTCTTCATGGACGTAGACCCATCCTCATTGACCTGTGACTGCTTATTTCCCACAAGTGGCCTCTTGGCATCCCCGTCTCTCCTGCCTTTGCAGTTTTTGAGACATGGGCTTACTATGTAGAACATGCTCTTGTCCACCGTGAAATGGACTTGCCTCAGTTCTCAGGTGCCTGTGTCATCCAGCCAGCTGCTGCTGCTGCTTTCAATTATGCAAGGGAAGTTCTAGAGAATGGCTTCTTTTTTGTACTTGCAAAATATATGATGGTTTTAGCCTGAAGCTTCGGCGAATGTTCTCTCATGTGCCACATTTTGGCTTTCTATGTAAATGCTGGGAACTGAACCAGGATCCTTTGAAACAGCCATATGTGCTTTTAGCTACGAAGCCATGACCTGGACCAGCAAGTTGTTCTTCAATGACAGGGTCCTCAGAAAGGGGACCAGAAGCTCAGAAGCAAATGGTAGAACATAGAGAAGATAAGAAAGTTTGAGACCAAGAGGTCTTGTCAAGCTATGTCTTGGACCAAATAAGCTCATTAAGAAGTACAGCACCTTATGTTCTATTTCTAGGAGAGAAGTGGGGCAGAGTAAGCAGAGTCTGTCATACAATAGGATCAAGGCAGCGGGAAGCTAATTAAACAAAGTTGCACAAGGGCAACGTGGTTTCTCAAGAGCATTATAAATCTAGCCTACAGCAGTCTTGGGACTGAACCATAGCCATAGTTCCCCCAAGGCCCTGGCCTCAGGCCATGACCTGCTCTGCCAAGCATATTCCTGGTTGTAGAGAAGGCTGTGTTTCTTCTCTATACATCAGTGCCCCAAGGTGTGTGATGAGTGGGTTTCAAGGCCCTGGACTAAGGATATTACTGGCTTTGCCAAACACTTCTCTATATACCAGGGCCTCAGGGGAGGCCTAGGTTGATCAGTCTAGCTCTTAGTAGAGCAGTGTCTCTAGTCCTCCACCCTATTATTCATGGATAATGTTGCTGTAAATATTGGTATATAAATACCTGCTCATCACCTGTTTTCAGTTCTCTTGGGTTGCCAAATTAAATCACAATCAGAGATTCTCCGAAGGCTTGTGGTGTTTATTTGGGAATAACAGAATAACTGAGAATGCACAGGTCATAGTGACCAGTAAGCATTTTCTAGGAGTCTAAGGCAAGTTTTTAAAAGAGAAGAATTTGCAGTCACAGTCCATTGAATATGAAGTCCCTGCTCTTGAAGTCCTAAAGTCATAGTTGGCCCAGATTATTAATGGAAATGCTTATTGGGGAGGTATTCTGTTAGAAGTGTCTTGTTGGAACTTTTGTAGAACTCACAAATACTAAGCACTATAAATGAAATGTGTATGTTCATGGGGCATGTTAAGAATGGGGCGTTTCCATAGGAAGATGTTGGGAAGAGCTGAGCATGGTACGTACATGGAGTGTATGAACCAGGTTCTGTAATCCCAACTGATGGGACGTAGAGGCGGGAGGGTGAGGAGTTCAGGGTCGGCTTTTGCTCCACAGTAAATCTGAGGTCAGTGCTAAGTTAGACCCTGATTTTAAACCAACAGAATTCAGAGACCTCAAGAAGGACCTTCAACATTGTCTCCGACAGCCAAGTATTTTCCTTTCCTCGTTCTCTGGTTCTGATCTTATGGTGATGTGACCAAAGGGATTGGGTTAGCTTTTCTCAGAGCATTGTACCATGCAATGTTCAGTGTCCAGCTTTGCCACACCCTTGCTAATGCTGGCTTGCCTGAGTTTTTCAAATTTGTGTTTGTGAGTAGCAAGTGTGCCCTACTGTGTGATTCGCTTTGAGATGACAACTTGCTCATATCCCAGTGCCTTAGTTACTGTCCTGTTGTATGAGTTGATAGCTGCCCAGCAGAAAATGTAAAGGAAGAGGCTCATTACTTCAAAGGGATTTCTACCTGTTTATTATAAGAGGGAAGGCAAAATGGCAGGAAATAGTTCTTGGTGGCAGAAATGTGGGAGAAGCTTATTCAGGGATGGTGAACAGGGAACAGAGAACACAGGCTGGAACCAGAGGTGACTGGAACCCTAAGAGGCCCATTCCTGGTGACCAGCTGCTGTCAAAATATCACTGCAGGCCCTTAAAATATGGCCTGTGGTGGGCATTGCAGACTCAAAGCAGCTCTGGCTAGCTGTGAATTCTACTTTCTCTTGCCTTAGGCCTCTCTGAGTGCTGGGGACACAGAGCAGAGATTATAGACTTGCACCAGCACATCTATCTCGTTATGACTGATTTGCATTTTGTTAATTAGTGGTTAGTGATGTTAAGCATCTTTTTTTATTGACTCAATATGTATTTGTGGGAAAACCTACTTTACAACCATCTGCCCATATTTTTTAAAGGTCTTGATTTTTTTGTTTGTGCTTTTGTTTTTGTTTTGATTTTACTTCAGTATTATTTGCCTCAGAATGATGGGGGGGGGCATTCTCTATTTATAGAGAAAATAAAAACCACAAATTCAATTTTCTAAGATCTAAGCTTGTAAATTTGCTTACTGAAAGCTGGAAAGATGGGTCAGCATCTAAGAGCACTGGTTGCTCTACCAGAGGACCTGGGTTTAGTCTCAGTACCTCCCAGGCAGGCACCAAGGTACACAGACAAGCATATAGACAAAACACTCACTCAATAAAATAAAAATAATAAAATAAAAATCTGCTTTACTAAAAGCCAAAAATATTGCAAAATGCCTTCCCTTTTACGTCCTCCATGCCTTCGTCCCTCCTTTCCTTTCTTTGAGAAGTCACTTTTCCTTTTATTCCAGTTGGACAGGACCTTACTTCTCAAGCCATGCCATCTTTGAGTTGAATGGTGCATTGTGGGCTCCATTGGTCATCTGACTTTATATTCTCTGTGATCATGATTTGTTTCGGGAAAGCTGTCAGGAATTAGCATAGTAGTTCTCAGCGTGTACTCTCTACCACTGAAGTTTGACTATTTTATTTTTAAAGGTTTTTTTTTTTTTAAGATGTCTTTATGTATGTGAGTACACTGTAGCTGTACAGATGGTTTGGGGCCTTCATGTAGTTGTTGGGAATTGAATTTTTTGGACCTCTGCTCACTCTGATCAACCCTGGTCAACCCTGCTTGCTCCGGCCAACTCAGCTCGCTCATTCCCTGCTCGCTCCAACCCAAAGATTTATTTATTATACACTGTAGTTATTTTCAGACGCACCAGAAGGGGGCATCAGATCTCATTACTGGTGGTTGTGAGCCGCCATGTGGTTGCTGGGATTTGAACTTAGGGCCTTTGGAAGAGCAGTCAGTGCTTTTACCCGCCGAGCCATCTCTCCAGCCCTATTTATTTATTTATTTGTAAGTGTATTGTCACTGTCTACAGACACCAGAAGAGGGCATCGGATCCCATTACAGATGGTTGTGAGTCACCATGTGGTTCCTGGGAATTGAACCCAGGACCTCTAGAGAAGCAGTCAGTGTTCTTAACTGCTGAGACATCTCTCTAGGCCCGAAGTCTGACTATTCTAATTCTATAGAAAGTGGATCATTAGAAAATATAACCATTCATACTTTTGAGCAATCAAAATCTCCAACAATAAAAAACAAACAATAGTCCCTGCTGTGGCGGTACTCTTGTAATTCCAGCAGTCAGTAGTTGGAGGCAGAGGATCATAGATAAGGCTAGCCAGAGTTACAGAGCTAGAGCAAGTTACAGAGTTTGGAAAAGTAAGACCGAAGTTTTAAAAATGCTAATCATTTAAGTTAATATATCTATATGGAGAGCATAAAATTTTAATTTATGATCTTCCCTCTTCCTCCCTCTCGCTCTTCCTTCTTACCCTTTCTGCCTCTCCCTCTTTCCTTCTCGCCAATAAACCTCCTTTATATTAATTTTTAAAAAATTATTCTTATAGAAATTTATGACAAATTATGTTCTATGTCTGTGGGCCAATATAACAAACATACCATTTTCTGGAGGAGGTTAACATCAGAAATGTATTTCTCATCCTGAGAAGTATAAGGATAAGGTCAGTGTGTCAGTGGTTTTGATGCTTAGGAAAGACTCAGTTTAGTTCACAGATGGAACATTCTATTATCGGGTTGTCTGGAAATCTCTTACTGGGCCTTTTCTTTCCAGTCTCTGGTCTCCTTCATTAAGGCTTCCATGCCTGGATGCCTCACTGAGACCTGCCTCTGTACACCTCTACCTGGGACAAGTGGGACCAGACAAATCCTGCTTCCTAGCTTGCAGGGCCCTGAAATTAAATTGCATTAAAAATAGATAAACAAGAGAAACATATGTGTATTTACTTCATAGCTTTATGTAGCATGGGAGCCTCGTAGCAGCTAGAGTCAGTTCCCCCGGTACTGAGTGTGGAGGAAGAATAACTTGTGAAAGTGCTGCTTGGTGTTAGGGAGAGACTTAAGGTCTCTGCTGCTTATCCTTGAAGAAGAAGTTGCTCTCTCTTTCCCTTCAGGGGCAATGTCTTTCATGAGTGGATTTCAATTCCGGCTTCTTGTAGGAAACAGCTTGAAGGTCAAAGCAATCCTTTTGTACCTGCTGTGTTTCAAGTGCATTCAATTTAAAAGTCTGTGTCTCACTACTTAACCTCTTTGAGTATTTTGATTTAACATAAGCCCTTTTGTTTTAGCATTCCAGCAGTGTATATCTGTAAAAACCCATAAAAGACGAGGCCAGAAAGGGAAGAAAAGAGGAAAGGGCACTAAGTTATCAGCAGTGTTTGTCAATCTGTCAGTTCTGGTTTGGGCGGACCTGCACGACAGGCATCTGGTGTGTGCAAGTTCAAAACCAACCTGGTTTACTCAAGTGAGACCCTGTCTGGAAAATGAAACTTAAGTTCAACAAGCAAAGAAAACAAGAGTGCTGAGGGAGCCGAGCAAAGGCCGAGAAATAGCAGCGATGTCATGGGTGTCAGAGGAACACATGTAGGATGCCATGTATCACCAAGTGACTTGATTGACAGCCAGGTCTGTCTGTCTGTCTGTTTCTACTCTGGGAGATACTGGTTTGTATTCATTTGTTAATGCTTAAAAACAAAACTCTTCCTAACTATGCAGGTTTCCAAGTCCTAGGCTCATGCAGCATTTGTTGCGACTCAGGAGAATAACCCGTGTACGGGGGATTAGGGTGGCAGGGAGGTGGGAGGTAGGAGGTGTGTGTGTGCGCTTGCGCGCAGGTGAAGCAGCTTGCAGCCTGTTATCCATTGTATCGCTGCCTGGTTTGAACAACATTGTGGTGTTTCCATTGCTTTTTAACATGCTGAATTTCGGGTTTTCTTCTTTTTCAAGATGGAAGAAACGTTTGGCCTTGATTCCCGGGCCCCCATACCGTCCTCTGAAGGAAATGGTCAACACGGCAGATTTGATGACATGGGACACCTTCATTCACTAACGAGCAGCAGCCTGGATTTAGGTTTGTGAGCTGTGTTAGATTGTGTGTAGGCCTTTCGCTTCGCTTTGTATGCAGTGTATTGTACTGTCACACTTACCTCCATTCTGCTGCTTTCACTTTTTTGAGATTAAACCATGATTACATTGTTTTCTGCTTACCTTTCGCCCTCCAGTCCCTTTCATCGCCTCACTGTGATCTTTTGAGCTTAGAACTTGTTTACCCTGTCTCGGGACAACTTTGGCTGGGAATTTCAACTTGATCCTTCAGTTTCTGTGTATGGAGAAGGCTCCATATCCTCTGCCTCATTCTCTTTGTATTATAGCATAGATGGAAGTGAGACCACCCCTTTACATGAGCTATGTCTCTCCTAATCTATGGTAAAGTATCCAATGCTATTAAGTGAAATTGCTAGCTCACTGGATGGAGCTGTTAAATATTAATAAAGGGGTGCATATTTGAAACATTTATGAAGTATTTTCATAACCATAAATTATAGTTGATTCTAGTACATTAATAACTTAGATTCCATTAAAGAATTCTGAAAGTGTTATGCCTCTCTTTGCCAACTCAGAATACCAACTTTCATATACTTTTATTCACCTAACAATGTGATGCTGACTTGTGTTCTGATATTGAGATCCCAGGTGAGACTCTTGTGCCATCATCACACCGGGACTCAGAACTGTAGGGCAGGGTCTATGCTGTCTTTCACGGCTGGAACCAGCTTGGCAGAAGCACGTCGCCATGACATCTCGTGCATTACACACAGATGGGAGAAAGCTTTAGAACACGATGAGAGTTTGCTATGAGGTCAAGACTCTGTTCTGTGACGTCCACAGGATGGAGCCTGATGGCGGACAGAGAAAGCATGCCGTGCTGGTTCTGGTTGGCCCCTCTGAGTGACCGGAGCAGGCCGTCACCGTGGAACCATACATTAGATGAGTCTGCCACTTTTCAGGCTCATAGCTGGGAAGGAATTAGAGCTTTCATTTATTTTTTATTTTATTTTATTTTTTTTAAATTTACTTTGTTTTTGTTTTTGTTTTTTTTCAAGACAGGGTTTCTCTGTATACCCCTGGCTGTCCTGGAACTCACTCTGTAGACCAGGCTGCCCTCAAACTCAGAAATCCGCCTGCCTCTGCCTCCTGAGTGCTGGAACTAAAGGCATGCGCCACCACTCCCTGGCCAAGCTTTTATCTTTCCTATAGGAGATCTACTCTTTAATTTCACCCCATTTCCGTGTTCTCTGGTTAGTGAGGGCGTACGAGTTCTTGGTTCATGATAAGACTGAACAGAGTACGCTGGCCTGGTCACTGCTGTTGTTTTATAGGTGTCTTGGCACTGCTTGGAACCTTGTCCTCCTCCCTCCCTTCCTTCTGCCCTTCTTCTATTCTGCTCATTATCACTAAATCAAATTCCCCAGCAATACTTCCATATAACTGTGCATGAAAACGCCCCCACCCCCACCCCAGGATTTAAGTCTTAATTTCAAAGGCTCTGTCCCATTTAATATTAATCTTGGGTTTTATTACCACATATTAATTATACAGAATGAGTTTTATTATGATTTCCCCCATCAGATATATGATGTCTTTCGGGTGCATTCACCTCCATTAACGCCCTTGTTCCTTCTCACTCCGTTGACCCTCTTCCTCTTTCTACTTTCATGTCATCTTTTCACCAGTGACTGAGTGACATTCATTGGGATTTCTTATAGAAGCACGGGTGGGGCATTCTTTATGGGTGCATAAACAACTTGTTTGTGACTACATTACTGAAGAAAATAGCATTCCCTCTCCCAGAAACCATGTATAGATTCTCAGAGAAGAGTTGGGGGACACCATTCAACTTTACAAGGCAGGAGGTAGTTTTTATTAAACATATCATTTGGGGACTGCTGTTAAAGTCATGTGTTGTGAACTTGTCTTCAGTCAGAAACCATTTATAAGCACACATCAGGAAATGCTGTGACAGACATGCCTAGATTTGTTGGTTGCTCATCGTGCCAAGCTAAGAAGATACTGATGTGGGCTGGTAGATATCTCAGCAGCATGTGTGCTGAGTTGATAAAATTCTGATTTTCATTTTCCTCTTGAGAGCTTTGCTTAGCAAACAAGAGACCCTATGTGAACACTGACTGGGCTCCTTTCTACTAAGCTTCTCCAAGCCTCTCTTTCCTCAGTTGGAAAGTCAAAGACTAGATCTGAGAGTTTGGGAATCCCTTTCAAATCTGCAGCTCACAAGAACACCCCATGAGCAACAACCCATCTTATGTTTATAGAACAATTAATTTTAAAATCATTTATTGGTAGCCTGCGTGTAACAGGCGGTTAATCTAAAATAATGATGTCGGAAGTGACAAAGTAGCAGGAAAGCACACAGTGGTTTCATCACCAACAGAAACAACAGCAAAAAAAAAAAAAAAAAAAAAAACCCACACGAGCAAAATGTTGTTTCTTTAAATACTCAATTTCACAGAGTGTGAGAACAAACTTGTAAATGAACATCCCAAGATTCCAGGAAGAGGGCTGGAGAGATGGCTCAGTGGTTAAGAGCACTGACTGCTCTTCCAGAGGTCCCGAGTTCAATTCCCAGCAACCACATGGTGGCTCACAACCATCTGTAATGGGATCTAACACCCTCTTCTGAAGCTACAGTGTAATCATACACATAAAATAAGAATAAATAGATAAAGATTCCAGGAAGAAACAACCCCGTTTCTATCTTACTGCTCACTCTGGATGGGTTTCTGTTGGTGTACCCATTTTCAGTCCAGCCCTCACTGTACACTAAGGCTACGTTAGCCTTGTCACTAATGGGCTCAGTAGTATGTGTCAGGTGGGAAGGCCACAGCCTGCTTGGGTGTGCCTGCTCAGCACAGCAGCAAACTTGGTTTTGTTTTGTTTCTGTTTGCTGTGTTATGCAACCACCGTCCTCTCTGACCGAGTTCTTGCTTTTTCTCCAGGCTGTTCCCTTACACCTCACTATGTATAAAGGTTTGAAAAATTTCCCCATTCCTCTTCTGTAAGCATTAACTTCCATTTATCCAGGGGCCTTTTTATTATTATTTTTTTAAACCTCCCTGTTTTCGTAACCCCTGTGCCCATTACAGCCATTGCTTAACGACTTCGTGGGCCTCCAGGACATGATTTGTTTTATGGGCTGTTGGGTGCTGTGAGCCCAGGGTGAACAGCTCTATAAAGTATGTGCCAAACACTGTGAGGGGAAAGAAATGGGTATTTGTGTGCTGGCAACAGGCCCGAGAGGAGGCAGTGGGCAGCAGGCCTGGGCAACAGGCAGGAGAAGGTGTAATGACCTTCGTGAACTTGCACGGCACAGCACAGCAGTGGACTGTGGGAAGTTGCTTGGCAAGTGGATCCTTTGTTGTGCTTACAGCCGCTGCTTGGGTCCTGCTCCCCTCTGCCTTCCCATGCATTTAGTGGAGGTGCACAGGCAACCCCTGGAGCTGTCTGGCCTGCTTTGACTAGCACCTAGGGATGGGGGCCCAGCAGTTGGCAGTGAAAGTGACTGGAGATGGGAAAGGCAGCTGAGCATGATAATTCTATTCACCGTGTCTCTGCCACATTGCCACTTGATTGGACCTGTTTCTGTGGTTTCTGGTCAAGACCAGAAGCAAAAGGAGTGGTCATTTAGTAGGCATTTAGTTGATCACAGTGAAGCATGGGTGGCAGTCACAGGAAAAGATGGAGCAGATTGCTTGTGGCTGACTGGTCAGTTCCAATTTTCTGGAGAGTCAAGTCTCTAAAACAAGATAAAGACACAGACTTGAGGAAGGCCTTTGGTGTAAAATCCCTCATGTTCTTAAAAACACGAGGGCAGACTAGCTGAGTGTTTATATCGAGTCTCTGAATATAATACACTGTAGTGATGAATCAGATGGTGTTACTGTAGGTACAGGCCTCTAGAAAGGGTCACAGCCTCCTCGGTGTGCCTTACTTATTCTTTTATCAAGCAGACAGAAAGAGGACACGGGCAGCATGTTTTATACATGTCTTTTGGACCATCTTACGCATTCTAGGAAACTGGAGGAGGGGAAGGAGGGGGCCAGAGTTCCCTGTGTTGGGTTAGAGAGCAGGTATCCAAAGCAGTCCTGAGAGTCTGGAATCGAGAGGTCTTCATTAGATAAAAGCATCAGGAGGCTGAGGCACAGGTGAAGCGAGAGAGAACTTAGACCGCATGCCTGAGGTGGGCCCAAGCATGGAGAAGAGTGGGAAACTGTTTGGACCCTAGTCCTGTTGGCTGAGGTCAGGATGGGAGAGGGAGGGTACTGATGTTTCTTTGAAGAGCTCTGCAGCACAGTAAGGGTACTGGGGCAGGGCAAACAGGCAGCCAGGCAGGGCAGACTGGGCCAGAGGGCAGGCAGGGAACGGGGCGGGGCAGTCCAGGGAGCAGGCCAGGAGCAGGCCACGGGGAGTCCCAGTTGCAGAGTGTTGCTTTTTTCACTTGTATTTTGGTTTCTGGCTCACCCACCTCTGGCTCCAATCCTTCCTCTTCAGGTGCCTGAGTGGAGGTGCTTTTATTTTTGGTGGCAAGTCAGAATATTTATTGAGTTCTGTCTTTCCCCTCCTCATGCTGTCTCCAGTGCCTTAGCATACATGATGCAGCTGGGAGTAGTTCCTGGCTACTTGTCTGAAGTCACTGTATCTTATCCGTCCCCTAATTGCTTCATTTTTTTTTCTCTAGAAGTTAGGGCTTCTGAGTATCAGTCCCCGTGTCCATTCTGTCTCTCACCGTTGGAACGGTAGCTCTGGGCAGTGAGAACTGTTTTAGGGTTTGTGAACTTTCTGGCAAGTAGTGGATGTGCCAGTTACATTTGTTGAGTGAATAATTAAAAGCCACAAGTGCTCTCAACCACCTATAACCCCTTACATTTTGTATGATGGTAAATAAAATACATTGTCTTTTTAAAAATTACAACCTCTGGTTAACTTCTGAAAAAAATTAAAAAAAAACAAAAACAAAAAACAAACAAGTATCCAAATCAAATACCTTTAACAAATTCTTTTTGACATTTTTGTGTGCACTTGTTCATGAAAAGTCAGAGGTGGCGCTGTCCCGTTGTCATGTCACGCAGGTTCCAGAGTTTGAACTCCAGTTGCCAGACTTGGTTGCAAGCAGCTTCCCCTGAGCCACGGTCCCTCAAATAACAATGTTGATGAAATTCTGTACCATATTTCATATCGCTTGGGTAAATGCTGCATTGCATATTGTTAGGCAGCTCTCTAAAGGAGCCTTCCACCTCCTCACCTACAAGTGAGCTTTCAGCCTATACTTTATAAGTTGTAGCATTTCACATTTTCTTCAAGAATACAAATTTCAAAGAAGAATGTCTGTGGGATGGGGAGGGGGCGGTGCTGTTTCACTTTATAGCTCATGGGTCCGGGAGGCTGGCCCTACTGGCTCTTGCCACAGCAAATCAGGCTCCTCCCTGGATAGCAAAGCTCTCCTGTGCTTGACCTGTAGTTTTCCCATCTCCTGCTGACTGCATAGAACTGTTCATAGTCAGCTCTTCAACCATGCTTTTCTGCCTGTAATTACTCTGCTTTCTGGAAAATAGCCCAGGTCACCTCAGACTATGGAGCTGAGGGTTACCAAGAACTTCTGATCTTCTTGCCCCTCCTTCCTGAGTGGTGGGATTGGTATGCACCCCACAGCTGGTTCATGTGGTGCTAGGGATCAGAGCCAGGGCTTCAGGCGCCCCAGGCAGCCCTTCTACTAACCAGGCTGCATCCCAACCCTGTCTGGAATCTACCTCTGGCTGGAGTCCAAAGCCGTTGCTCTCCCCTTAACCAGTGTGCCTCAAGGTTATTACATGAGCCTTTACAAATAGAAACCAAAATTAAGGATAAGAGGCTGGGCCTGGGGAGATGGCTTGGTGGGTAAAGTGCTTGCCGCACAAGTGTGAGGGTCAGGATTCTGCCCCTGAGAACCCATGTGAATGCCAGGAGAGTGTGACAGATAACCACCTCGAATCCCAGTGCTCGGGAGGCAAAGCCTGAGTCCTCACAAGCTGTGTAACCAGGGCTTAACTGTAGCAGGGAGCTCTAGGCTCAGAGACCCAGCCTTTGTAAGGTAGAGACACTGCATCACTTCAGGCTTCCACACAGGAACACATAAGAGCACCCACACACTTGAACATGCATGCATGCATGCATACCACATAGATACATATGCAAAATAAACAACATAGATGATAACGAAGAACACACACACACAAACGTTGGCTCATTAGGTGAACCATGGAACCCTGAAAATCTGAAGTTGATTGCCAGATGCGTTGCGTGACTTTGTGATCTGGTGCTCCTATGCTGAGCTGAGAGGCAGAGAGAATTGTTGGAAGCTCATGCAGCGAGCGGCAGGAACACAAAGACCTTCCACAAGGTGGGGTAGAGAATCCGCTCGTGAAAGTTGTCCTCTGACTGCCACATGTACACTGTACACACACAACTCGGAATGCTTTTCAGAAATTCAAAATAACAATTGAGGTTTTGCTTTCAGCACCCACCACAAACAAGTGGCTTATAAACTCTCCTTCCAGGGATTCTGAGGCCCTCTTCTGGCCTCTGTGGCCACACATATTCAGATGTTTAATTCCAACAATTAGGAAGCAGAGACAGATCTTTGTGAGTTTGAAGTTAACCCTTGGCTACATAGGGAGACTCTTGAACAACAACAACGAGGAGTAAGAATTAAAATAAGAAACTGGCCAATGACTCACTCCTGCTTTGCAGGCATAAGAGCCTGAGTTAAAATCTCAAACATCTGTGTAAAAAGCTGGCCATATGTGCTTGTAATCCCAGCACTGGGAGGAGAGAGATGCTGATCCTGAGGGCTCTCTGGCAGGCCAGCCTAACTGAACAGTGAGCTTCCAGTTCAGTGAGAGACCCTGTCCCAAGACAATAAGGCAGAAAGTAGTAGAGGAAGAGAGCCATGTCTTGTTCTGCCTTCCCATGTGTGCACCCATGCACAATTCTGCGAACACTTGTGTGTATGCACCCCCACCCCCATAGGTGAATTAAAATAAGAGCTTGGCCTAACAAAGGTACACTTTGGAATAAATTAGGGTAATTTGTTTTCTTTAGTGGCGAGGTACACAAAATTAGGTCAGCAGGTAAAGGCACTTGTGAAACCTGATGACCTAAGAAAACCAAGTCCTACAGGTTCCTTCTGACCTACACATGCACTGTGGCATGTGTGCACCACACACACACACACATGCCTGTGCTTATGCAAACTAAAAGTTAGCAAAATCTTTAACCTGAATTTCCCCTTTCATAAAATACAATTAATAATGTCCTTTCTTACTATTTTCAGTGAAAATAGAATGTGTCAATGGATATAAAAGAATTCTCCTGTTTCTAAACTGAGCCTTTCATGTTGTAAGAAGTCTTAGTCATTGTTCAATGGGGCCATTTTGTTTAAATAAATAAATTCCAGAGTACCCCCCCCCCCCCGCCAGAATAGCTTGGGGCACGAAAGGAAAACTTTGCAGTAAGATTAGAAAACCTAAGGGAGTTGTTTTGATAAATTAATGATATTGATAAAGTACCTAGTGTGGTTCATTTGTGTGCTCTCCCCTGAGGATCCACAGGAAGTATAACCTTCCTCTGGGTGGCCCCAGCCCTTCCTTGCTTTCCTTTCAGTGCTTCCTGCCCTCTAGCATTAAGTCTTTGACATGCAAACTTTCATGTCAACCACCTCCTAGCTGGAAGGGCCATTCCTGTAGTGGGCCCCCTTTAACAGTGTGGTGTTGAATAACTGTATCTTGTATCCCCACCTTCTGGATTCCTCAGGCATGATGATTCCAAGTGATCTGCAAGGTCCTGGCGTGCTTGTCGATCTTCCAGCTGTTGCTCAAAGAAGAGAACAGGAAGATTTGCCTCTGTACCGACTCCCCAGCGCCCGCGTTGTCACCAAGCCGTCATCACACATGGGACTGGTGTCTTCACGGCATGCAAATGCTGCATGGTATGGTGTCCTTCCTCCACCTTTTCATTTCTCTTCTTCCTTTAAAAAGCTGTTACTAAGTTATACAAAGTAGTGTATTTACTATTTATCATTAAGTTGTTATATAAAGTAGTATATTTTCTTACATGTATAATTTTGACCTTTATTCTATCTTATACCCATCCCCATCCCCCATGCCAGCATCCCCCTATGTTCCCCAACCACTGTGGTTTGGCTTTTGGGTCTAAAATATATGCAAGTTTAGTGAAACATTTAGAAAATGTAGGATACTACGACTAAAAATGCATTAGACAATTACTATTAAAAGTTTACATTGTACTTAAAATTAGGTCACACATAGAATTTTATATTTTTATTCACAAAATGGGCTGCATACAGTATTTGCTTAGAGAATGGGATGTTAATTTAGAGTTTCTATTAACAGGCAGTAAGTGGACTTAAGGACAAAAGGATGTGTTAGAGAATCTGTAGGGAACGGTGACTAACGACAATTTATAAGACTCATGTTTCTGGAGTAGGAAGCTAGGCAGTAGACCCTGATTCTTTGATAAAGGCCTATAAACAGGTTGGTAAGTTATCAGGTTATCTGGGGACATGTTGAGGATTAAAATAGTCCTAAATCAACAAAGTCCGTGGACTCCGCTGGATCTGGGCATGA
Organism: Mus musculus; assembly: GCF_000001635.26. Classification (NCBI taxonomy): domain Eukaryota; kingdom Metazoa; phylum Chordata; class Mammalia; order Rodentia; family Muridae; genus Mus; species Mus musculus. The sequence continues at coordinate 98,514,432 of NC_000070.6, forward strand.
GTGTGATCTGGCACGTGTCATTGAGAACGTGGTCAAGTATAGATGAAGCTCCTGGATTTGAAAGATCATCCACAGAAATTCAAGCAGTAAGGAGAATACACGCCTTCCAAGGCCTACCGCAAGTGGTACCCAGGGCCTGACTGGAGAGAGGATGGAGAGGTGGGGAGGACACACAGGAGTAAGGAAGGTGGTGAACTGCAAACCAGGGGAAGCGCTGCCCAACAGCCAGAGATAAGCCAGGATACACATTCTGGAAGCTCCCTAAGGGCAGAGCAGCTTCTTTGGCTGGGTTTTGTTGTTTTGGTGTTGGGTGGAAATCACAAAGAGTGGAAGAGAAAGGTCAGAGTTGGACATGGCAGGAACTGTGTGATGTTGAGAATCCTGCCCGTGTTAAATGGCTGGTACGATGCATATTGCCTAGGTGACTCAAGGTAAGGGGGATACTCGAATGCACACGTACGCATGCATGCATGCCCTTATGGCTCATTATTGATGACTGTCTACATGAGGTGAGGGTAAGTCAGCAACAGTCTCTTGCCCCAGAGACACCTCAGAGTAGAAAGGTTGAGAACAGATTTCACGACTTCTTATGTTGTCCAATCATGTGTCAGCGAAGCACCTTTGGTTTTTTAGTTTGTCTTGTGCTTTAGTGTTGCTAGTTGCATCCGATAGAAATAAACTTGTTTCTCTAAACTGGAATTTGTTAACTGAGGAAATGGAAAAGATCTAAAACACGGGCCACACCCATTGCCCTCTGCCCAAAGCAGAGTGGAAAGATATATAGTCAACACTGTGTCCATAAACTAGAAAAAAATGCATAGAACAGGCTGGTGCAGGCCATGGTGGACGTTTAATCCAGAGGTGGTGAGGATGGAAATGGCAAGATATTGATTGTTGCATGGCCTCAGGAGCCTTGCTGAATTTAATAAAATACTCAAATTGTAGCATTTTCCGTTGTCATTTCAAAATAATGATTGAATGAAATCACAATACACTAAGCAAGGTTTCGAGCCTGAAAATGAACTTGAGGTGAAAGACCTGTGTTTAGTATTAAATAGGAAAGTGAGCAGAAAGCTGAGGGTCTGAGTGAACAGACCCTTCTCATAGCTGTCCGGATGGTGACCTGGTCCAGCCACCATGCACAGTGGGTTGGCAGCTTCTTAACAGCCAGATCCGCCACATGATCTCCACCACTACACCCGTCTTGGGTGTTTACACAAAGGCCTCAAGCCAGCATACCAGAGACTTTTGCACATCCATGTCTACTGCAACACTGCTCCTAGTGACCAAGTGATGGCACCAGCCTTGGTGCCCAACAGCAGAAGTGAGCAAGAAAATTGTGGTGAATATATACAATGGAATTCTTTCCAGCCATGAAGACTAGTGACGTTATGGCATTGGCAGGAAGGAGGCTGCAACTCGAGTTATTGAATGAATCAAGAAGCAAGTAATTGTTAGGAAGGCAATGTATATTTTTTCTTGTATGTGCTTCCTAGATTTTATGAACACACACACACACACACATATATATACATACACATACATATCACTAGAAAGCAGAACTATGATTTGTAGAGTAACAAGTAGTACTAACTAGGGGGTAAGGAAGGGAACCAGATAGCACAATACCTTGTCTATCAAATATATGGAATGAAATCTTTTTAAAAAGAGAAGTGTGCTGACAGGATGGTCTAGCCAGTAAAAGGAATCTGCCACCAAACACGTGAGCTCAGGACCTGGGACCCACATGCTGGAGGGAGAGGCTCAACTCCACAGCTTATCCCCTGACCCTCAGACATGAGCCGTGGCACACACCAGTTCATCTAGACAGCCTCTTCAACAAATGGTACCAGGGAACCAGTATTTATAAGTAACAGAATGAAAGTCAATCCCTCTTCACTTTGCACCAGTATCTATTAATATATCAAGAACCATGATGTAAAGCCAAAAACTCTAAAAGTATTCGATGAAAACATTGGCAGAACTCTACAAGGTGCATTTAAAGACAAGGGCTTTTGAAAAGGACCCCGACAGCGAAGGAAAATGCCAAGTATCAGATGATACTGCATAAAATTAAGAATCTGCTCAGGAAAGGAAGCAAGAAGCAGAGAGAGAAGGCAGCTAGAGGAAGGGAGAGGAGGCAGCTAGAGGAAGGAAACTGTTTGTCCTGGGAATCTAGAATCTATAGTGAACTCCAAAAACTAAAGTCCCCCAAGCCATCTAATCAGTAAATGGGCTAATGGATTGACTATATATTTCTCAATGGAAGAGGCTATTCAATAAGCATTTGAAAATATTCCTCACCACGAAGATTTTGAAGTAAAATTACAGTGAAAGTCTATCTCCTCCCAGTCAGCATGTCTATCATGAAGAAAACCAAAATCCTGGTGAGGATGTGGGAAAAGAGGGAACTTTGTATACTGCGATGGGAATTTAATCCAGTCCAGCTCCTCTGGAAGTCAGTATGGAGGTTCGAGAAACGCCGTGATCAGTAGTAGAGTATGTTGCAGCTAGTGTGAATGTTTTGTGTTCCGAGTGAGCATGCCACAGAGATGTTTGCACAACCATGTTCCCTGCCCCACTCTTCGTGGCAGCTGAGGTATAGAACTAGCCTACGTGTGCAGCACCAGAGGAACTGGCAAGGAAAACTTGACACAAATACACAGTGGATTTTGGTCAGCATAAAGAATGAAATTGTGACATTTGCAGAAAAATGATACACTGGAGACCGTTGTGCTAAGTGAAATAGGCTGGACACAGAAAGATGAATACCGTGTGTATGTGTGTGTGTGTGTGTGTGTGTGTGTGTGTGTGTGTGTGTGTAAGAGAGAGACAGAGACACAGAGAGACAGATCAGTCAGTCCTAGGAGGAGTACTGTGAAGGGAGGTGGAGGAGGTCCAAAGCAAGGGGAAGGGACAGAATGGGGTAAGAGGAAGTATAATGACATGTGACAGTGTCACTATGAAACCCATCACTGTGTATGGTAACTAGAAAATATTAATCAAAACAAACAACTTAAAATGTCCTCAGTGTCTGAAATAGATTTGTGCAAATTTGTATGTCAATATGTACAGCAAAATGATCTGACCTTTGCTGATAGATTCTAACTCAGATTAAGTGGTATATACACTCACCTTGGTAAAGTGGATTTATTTTTTCAATTGTACAATCCTCTGACTTTCTGAAACTTACAGTTCAGAGAACCTTCACAAGCTTCAGACTATTTTCTATGAAATCATCTCATTATAGTGTGTGTCCTCCGACTCCTTGAAGAGTGACAATCGGTGATGAAATGTACTGTGTTCTTGCAGAAGAATCCCTGTGTTACATCCTTAGCAAAGAAAAGCAGTTCTTGTCATGTGTTAGACACCATCTTGCCTCCTCCCTTCTGGGAAGCCGTGTGTCCTTGTTAGCCTCACGAATCAACTTGACACACACAGCCACCAAAGAAGAGGGAAACACAGTTGAGTGACACTGTCCTGTGGCTGTGCCTATGGGCATCTTCATGATTGATAAGCATCTTCATGATCGATAATTGTTGTAGAAGGGCCTAGCTTACTGTGAGCTTTGGCTGTGTAAGAAAAGTCGCTGATCCTGTGCTGTGGAGTGCACTACTTACTGTTTTCCTGTGGTCTATGCTTCAGTCCCTGCGTTGGCTTCCCTAAATGGTGGGACTGTGAGCTCTAAAGTAGAGCCTTTTCTCCCCACAGTGCTTTTGGTCCTGGTGAGGGGTGTAATTCCTATAATGACAGTATAAACGGTTTCCATGGCCTGTTTACACTATCATTATAGGAATTACACCCCTTAACTTAAAAAATCCACCATCAGAGCTAAGAAAACTCCCACAAATACAAGGGATCGGGTTTTTTTCTAATTTAAACAGTGAGAACGAAGAGTTTTCAAATCTGCTTGTTTTAGCTTGCTTTCTGTTGCTGTGATAAACACCATGACCAAAAGCAATCACATTACTGCCCAAAGTAGTTCACACTATCATCCAGCACTTCTTGGTATCCAGTTCAGCAAGTTGATCTAAGTTGAGAGGCAAAAGAAAGCAGTGGGTGAGCTGGTCCGTCAGTGCAAGGTTTAAGAAGCATGCTCTAGGCCAGGCGTAGTCACTCATTCCTGACGTCTCGGTACTTGGACAAACAAGACATGACGGTTGGTGCATCTTCAGTGCCAGCCCGGGTTACACGTGAGATTCTTGATAGAACAATGGAAAAATGTTATGCATGGATGCCGGTGCAGATGTGAAACTGAACACGTTAAAGGCAGTCTTTCTGAAAGAGTCTCCTTTTTAACCACTTGTAATCCTTCTGTGCCATCCTGGAGCTATAGGGTTGGCTGCTGCATTGAGTATTAAAGCAGGAAACGTTCTCTCTGCTCATTTACTGATGGGAATACTGTAAAAGTTTAGAAGTTAATTGTTTACCTTTAGATCATGCAATTTTGATGCTTTCAAGAACTTAAGAATAAGAGTGTTTTATGTTTCTCCTTATAGTGAATTACCGGAGAGAGAGGAAGGTGAAGGAGAGGAGACACCGAACTTCAGCCACTGGGGTCCACCAAGAATGTAAGTAGATGCTGTTCCTGTCCCCAGTGTTCCTTGCTCCTCAACTAATTCAGTGTGCTGGCTAGTCTTGCGGCAGCTTGATGCAAGCTAGAGTCAACTCAAAGGAGGGAACCGCAATTGGGAAAATGCCTCCATATAATTCAGCTGTAAGGCATGTTTTTAAATGAGTGGTTGGGGTGGGTGGGCCCCGCCCACTGTGGGTGCTGCCCTCCCGGTGCGGTAGTCCTTAGTTCTATAAGAAAACAGGCTGAGTAAGCCATGGAGAGCAAGCCAGGAAGCAGCACCCTTCCATAGCCTCTGCATCAGCTCCTGCCTTCATGTTTCTGCCCTGTTTGAGTTCCTGTCCTGATTTCCTTAAATGATCAATAACCCAAATAAACCCTTTCCTTTGCGACTTGCTTTTTGGTCATGGCATTTCATCGCAGCAATAGAAACCCTGATGAAGACACTTAGTCACTGTAATTGAGACGTAAAATAAGTAATCCTCTGTGCCGAGTTTTAGTTCCTTCTTGTCTTGTCTAAAGACTGTTAGCCAATATTAAACTCTTTGATGCTGTTTCAGAGAAGGCAGCTTACAGATGTCGCTGTGAGAGTAGCCACTGAGAGTTGTCATGCTTTGTCCTGCCTTGGTTACAGGTGAGGCAGTGCTGCCATGGATGCTTTACAGCTCCAGGTCCAGACACGAGTGGAGGCTTCTCTCACCACCACCAGCTCCCCCCCTCCCCCCCAAGCTTCCCTCTCCTCTCCCTGGTGACAGAATGCACTTGTGTCTGGTTTGGGCTCACAGAATGAGCTCATCCTAACTTGCTTGTGTTGACACGTACAGGTGCGTGTCAGACCACCCGAGTTTTGTTGATTGTTAAAGTCCTTCAGTAGCTCCTCTCCCTGTTTCTCTACTGTGTTAATTCCAACACCACCATCCCCCCTATCATCACCTTGCACTTCTCTGAGTCTTGTCTTACAGACCCTGAGGACATATTTTCTGAGTAGATTTTAAATTGAATTGACTAGTGGTCATGCTTCTGTAGTTAAAGCAAAATTTGTACAGGAACAAATTTTATTTCATACTCTTTTCTTAAAGTGTCATTGGATAAAAACCAAATATTGTTTAGGCATGTGTATATCAGACACATGCCTATAATCCTAGCATGTGAGAACATGAAACAAGAATTCCAGTTCAAGATCCTCCTAGCTATATAGTGAGAACCTAGCTCAAACAATGACGAATCCGTCAGTAAACAAACAGAACCGATGATATGGAAGTAGAAAGCAGATAAAGGTGGCTTTCTACAAAGAACCTCACACTTACACCTCACTGGGAAAGCAGTACATGCAGTGGCGAGCTTATTTTACTCTGAAAGGCTGAGATGTCATTAAAATGAATATGTTCTTTCTTGAGTCTTTACTTCTTTGTTATTTTCTCAGCCTCTGTGAACGTTATGCATATAAATGAAGTGTCTGCTCATTTCACATTAAGTCTTAGCAAGCTCATCTTCGAATCTCAAAAGTTCTTATTTGAAAGATCTCCCTTTTCAGAATTTCAACTTTTGAATGTCATGAATTTTGATAATATCTTATGATTTTAGAGCTAGCCTCATTTATCCAGCATCTCTAAAGTGCATTAGGAAATTTTCATAAGACATGAGCCACAGGCTGTGCCACAGACCGAGCACTTACAGTGACAGTGCAGCAGATGGAATTACCTTCTGCGTGACTGTGCTTTCTTTCTCTCTGTTACAGAGTTGAAATTTTTAGAGAACCTAATGTGTCTCTTGGCATCAGCATCGTTGGTGGACAAACAGTTATAAAACGCCTCAAGAATGGAGAGGAACTCAAGGGGATATTCATCAAACAAGTGTTAGAGGACAGTCCTGCCGGGAAGACCAATGCGCTGAAAACCGGAGATAAAATTCTTGAGGTGAGTGAGGCTGAAACAATGTTTTACTCAAAACATTTGAGTCAGCAAAAGAATCACTTGGGCCAACTTGATGTTTATTCCAATTGCATGGCATTGGTAGTGTCCATTTGTGACCCCTCAGTTTGTATACCATAACCACACTTCGAGAGCTTCTCTAGCTTCTGAAGGGGAGCAAATGAAAAGATAAGGCAAGAGACCCAGCTGATTGACAGATTTAGGACAGGTGGACACCTACTTCCCTAGAACCTTTAGCAAGTTCTGGGTTTTATGCTTGTAGTTTGTCTACAGAAAGGGGACTTTGAAAGGGACAAACCATGGTTCACATGTTTTCAGTTTTATGAGAGACAGCCTTACTTATTTTTAAGATTTATTCATTACTTATTGTTTTATACATATGTGTGTGTGAGTACTGCATGAATTATGTGTCTCATGTGCATACAGGAGACCGCAGAGGCCAGAAAAAGGCTTTAAATCCTCTGGAACCTTTGAGCTACAGGTGGTTGTGAGCTGCCATGTAGGTGCTAGGAACTGAACCAGGGTCCTTGGCAGGAGCAGCAAATGCTCGTAACTGTTAAGACATCTCTCCAGCTCTGGAGCTAAATTGTAAATGCACATGAAAACAGTAACTGTGCTCAGAGGTCTGAGTGGATATTTGCATTGAGCTTGCTGCATGATTCCAGAGTAGATATCTCTAGTTCCATGTAGCCCAGGTTAGCTTTGAACCTGTTTGTAGCTGAGGCTGGCCGTAAACTCCCATTATCCCCACCTTCCCCTCCTGCCAAAACTACAGGTGTCTCTCTCCATGCCCAGTGTACAATGACCAAATGCAAACAGGTCTTTATTTCTCTGGAATATGTGCAAATGTTATTTGCTTGGGTTTTATGCTAAGTCCATTTTTAAATTTGAAAAGAGCAAACTATTTTCAGGATTGACTGAGCTATTTTATGTCCCTACAAGCCATGAGTAAATGATCCTGTTTGTCCACATTATCAATATAGAGACAGTGTTGTTGGTTTGGCATTCTAACAGGTATGTAGTGGCACCGAGTTGTGCTTTCAGTTTGCTGCTCAGTCCTGCCTTAGCTGGTGTGTGTTTCCATGCACTAACCTCTCTGGTGGATTGGCTGAGCATGCCTCCTATATGCTTTCAGATGGCCTGTTGCTTTTTCTTCTATAATTAGGAAGTTGGGGGCCAGAAAGCTAAATCAGGAGTAAGGACTCCTACTTCTGTTCCACAGGACCTGATATGTCCCCAGCTACTTCATCAGGCTACACACACTGCTCATGGCTCTAGCTGCAGGGAATCCAGTGCCCTCTTGTGATCTCTTGGAATCTCAGCACATATGTGACATGTACATTCGACATGAATGCATCAAACCTTTAAGTAAATAAAATGATTTTCCCCTAGCTGCTCGTTGTTGCAGGCTCACAGTGGGACTGGGAGTTCCCTTTTGCTCTGCGTTGAGTCGGGCGTAATGAGTCATGTGTTTCTGCTTCCTGGGACTCTTGCTCTAAGGTGTTTATTGTTCGTTTTTACTCAAAGTCAGTGATGAGTTCTGTCTGTAGCTTGTAAACAGATGCCTTGAAGCAGTGATGAGAGAGATTTAGATACACGAGAAGAACTCTTTTAAGAAGTTAGAGTTTATTGCTCAGAAGGTTGTCTTTACCATGTGAACAGTAGAGTTCCTGCATTTACGTTCCAAAGCTGAGAAGAACTAGATTTGCTGTCACAGTGTGTCCGGGTTCCATTTGTCTCTGGCTTGCCATCAACCATTCCCATCTTGCAGTAAGGAGCACCAGCGTTCATCCTTCGTCCTCATCTTCATCCTCTTGAAGCAACGCACTCACTGCCCCACTGACTAAAACCCACCCTAGCAGTTAAGGCGTTGCTCTGTTTGGGATTTAAAACCCTGTGCTTTTAGGGACTGTGGCTATGCTACTAAGTTAGGCTCTCTGAGCGTCCAGATCGGGAGCTTTATCTGAAAGTTACAAGCACTTTTAATAAAAGAACTCATGTATGTTTGGACACTCCTTCGCTTGGCACAAATTGTAAAATCGTTTCTGAATTGTGGTAGTAGGTTAAGTAACTCAGTTTACTGGAGATCAGAAAGGTCCGCAGAGGCTCCCCTCCCCGTCTGAGGCATGCTTGTGTTACGTGGAGCCGAGTGCTGTTGCATAGAGACCTTGGGGTGGAGCCTCACCAGCTTCCCGGTTAGGGTCGTTATATGAAAGTGGGACTGGTGTGATGTAACTGTCCTCCTTGCTGTCCCTCCCCAGCTGGAAGCATTATGTTAACCACGCTGTCCCTGAAACAGAGGAACGTTTCATACATAGCTGCTCTCATTCCCTGGCTGCCGTCTAATGCATTAGTTCCTGGCTTTTCTCACACATAGGATGATGCACAGGAACCTGAGCTAGCTCTGTCCACAATTTGGTGCCTTTCTAATCAGAACGCTGCTTGTGTGGTTTAGGTGTCTGGTGTAGACCTGCAGAATGCCTCCCATGCAGAAGCCGTGGAGGCAATCAAGAGTGCGGGAAACCCTGTGGTATTCGTGGTACAGAGCCTGTCATCCACCCCAAGGGTAAGTTCTACATCTTACTTCAACACGAATACTCTGTTCACCTCGGCTAACCGTGTCTCCCAGTCTTCCCACGTTTTCACTGTTGCTTGGTTTTACTTGTAGAACATATTAATTAGCTCCGTACAGATTTAGCCTTTCCCAACAATCTCTGTTTTCTTCAGCCCAATTTTGATATGCTGACCAAAATTGAGTCATGACCCTGTACATTGGTCTGAGAATCACAGTGTCCTGTTTGTTTCCTCCCTGCCTGCTTTTTACTTCTGCTAACACGGTGACACATTTCTTCACTTTTCTCAGTCAGTTACTTCAAAGCTTAAGAAGGTGAGGAATAAAAGCCTTGTGGAGAAGCCAGCGGGTTTTGGGCATGTTTGAATCATGTAAATACAGATACATTGTCAGTGTGATTCTGTTGTGCGGTAGGTTGTGTGTATCTCAGTAGCCTTAGACCCTAGAAATGGAAGTGATACGTGCTCCTGAACAGTAGAACTGCGTAATCAACAGGATTCCTTGTGCCTCAGTACTGCAATGTAGTCAGTCCTTCAGGGAATACAGGAGATAATACTCGTGTGGAAAACAGCAAGTGAGTCACAGGATGCTCCAACAATGCAGCTCTGACGCTGGGCTTTGCATGCAGGAGAGCACTTTCTGCATGCTGGGCTGCAGCCATGGCCACAGTGGGCAGCTCTGTGGCTTTGCCATGCTCCACTACTCTGCCTTTCCTTCTTCTCACCTGAGCAAGACTGAGAGAGTGAACTGCATAACATCCTCTCAGACTCATGATTTGAGATTCAGTTAGGCCCTTTGGGGTCCACCTTTTAACTGTATTTTATAGTACGGAGAGTGTGCTTGTGGCTTTGCTTTTATTTCTAGAACTGCATTCAGTAGGAAATTTACCTAGACTGTTGTTTGCCAAATGGCACTTCCAAAGAAACAACTGTGAGGGAAAATGAGTCAACAGGATATGCATACGCCCTGCCACCAGCTTTAAGTGCCCTGTTGAAAATATTTATAACATTTGATTGTGTTATAGATTCACCTAAAAATATTGAGCCTCTAGTAGCTTTTACTAGTGAGCTGAGTTACAAGGCTTTTCATGGATGACATAAACACAGCCGTAAAAGCAGGAGCACCTCCTCAGCATCCTCCCAGGCTGATGCTCACATCACTTGGTCCAAAGAGTAAAGCAGGCTGCCAAACTCCCGCCTCTGGCCTGCAGGCACGGGTGTGTGCTGACCAGTGGTGTCTGTCACCAGGCTTGCGTGTTCCATTTATAACGTGAATATATAACAGAATACCTCCCAAGCCGATGACAAATCAAGTTTCATGCCTTTGCTAAAGGGGTTTGGATTAATTACTTGTCCCACAATGTTATTAGACGCGTTCTCACGACCGGCCAGGAAGAACACCACAGACCAGAATCTTCTGCGGCAAAGCTTTATTTCTTACATCTTCAGGAGCAAGCGTGTAAGAAGCAAGAGAGCAAGAAGCAAGAGAGCGAAAACGAAACCCCGTCCCTCTTAAGGAGCATTCTCCTTCGCCTCGGACGTGTCACTCCCTGATTGGCTGCAGCCCATCGGCCGAGTTGACGTCACGGGGAAGGCAGAGCACAAGTAGTCATAAGATACCCTTGGCACATGCGCAGATTATTTGTTTACCACTTAGAACACAGCTGTCAGCGCCATCTTGTAACGGCGAATGTGGGCGCGGCTCCCAACATCTCCCCCTATCCTTTTAATAAGAGCAAATAGGCCACCCATATTAATGAGAGTGGAGATAGAGGTCAAATCCCCAGTGTGTAGGTAAAGGAGCCATGTACAGGATTAGCTCTTAGGCTTACAGGCTTTTACCCAGAGCAACCCTGACCTGCTCCCGTGTCGTTTTGCCTGGGGGAAGGGAACTAGGACACTGAACCTTCTTGAAAGATGACATGTCTCCCTAGAATAGGCTCATATATGCCGCAGAGCCTTTCCATTGCAGTGCTTAGCCTTGCAACTCTCTCGGGCTGCTGAAGCACACTCACTCTATCCCGTGCAATGAGTCTAGCCTCATGGGATATAAGAGCTGAGTGGCCAGCGACCTATTGCCTAAGCATAGATATATCAGGGGAAGCTCCATGTTCTAGTCCTGCAAGCGCCTGGGCAATAACCACCTTGTCTCTCCTAGTTTAGGCCTTAAGCTTACAGACCAATCAAAGAAGCAACACTAATCCACAGCAAAGTGTATCTCCAAATAATATTAATCCCACCCATTTTTTAAAGAAAGAAAATGCTGAGGAGATCCAATTGGGTAATCCTTTGGTCAGGGACAGGTCCAAGCGCGTGGAGTTGACCTGAAGTCTCAATTCCCGAAGGATCTGTTCAAATTCAGCCATCCAATTCTGTAACATATACTGAAAAAGACTTTTTGACAAATTAGCTGTCCTAGTAAATTTAACATACTGAATGGAAATAACACACAATCCCGGAAACTTTTGTTTACATCCCTGCTGAGTTATTTGTCATAATACATCTAGTTGTATCTGGACAAGATCTATGAGTTGATTAACCAGCATGAGACCTCTCTGTATCTTGACATTAGCTGAGGCCTGTTCATCTATGACTGTAGTCACTGAGGCTGACAAAGTGTTAATGGTGTCAGTCGTCTGGACCTGTCCAGACAGAGCCAAGGCTGTCTGAATTAAGGCCAAACCCAGTTCCTAGTTAGTGGTAAAAAAGCAGGAGAATACTTGAGCATTATACATCACCGTCATTGGGAGTGGAAATGTCGACATTATCCCCCAACGCTGCTCTCTCTTTATTATTGACGCCCTGGACATCACCAAGACGAGGGACATTAGTATTCCCTTGGTCAGTCTGGATTTTTCGGGTGAGTCTTTCTGGTACCCAAAATGGGTTGTCTTCATTCTGTGGGAAAACACAGATAGCTCCCCTGGATCTTATCAAGATAGGATCCGGGCCATACCATTTATTATCAAGGACATTTTTCCATTTAACCATCTCATTGGGCCTATCTGGCTCTGAACAATGACGTTCAGCCGCAGTATGGCCATGAGCATCAATATTTAAAAAATTGAGTGTAAAGAGTGCCATAGACACAGACACTCTTGGTGCTCGGGGTACAGTCTCCTCAAAAGTTCCCCTCTTCTGTTTTATAAGATAGGCTTTGAGGGTGCGATGCGCACGCTCAACAATACCCTGTCCTTGAGGGTTGTATGGAAGTCCAGTCAGGTGGGTCACGTCCATCTGACGGCAGAACTGTTGGAATTTTTGAGACGTATAAGCTGGTCCATTATCAGTCTTAAGGAGTCTGGGTTTCCCCCAAGCACTCCATGCCTCAAGACAATGTTGAATCACATGTGAGGCTTTTTCTCCGGTTAACGGAGAGGCAAACATGATGCCAGAACATGTGTCAATGGACACATGGAGATATTGAAGTTTTCCAAAGGAAGAAACATATGTAACATCCATTTGCCAGACCTGTAGAGGTCGAATACCGCGTGGGTTAATTCCCACATGAGGAACTGGCAAGAACTCACAGCAGCTTTGACATTGAGTAACAATGTCACGGGCTTCTTTTCTTGTCAAGGAGAAACGACTGCGTAATGTTTCAGCCGTCACATGAAAATTGTTATGAAAATTTCTTGCAGCCTCTACCGGGGATGATAGGGCAGCAGCCACCACTTTAGTGGCCTTATCTGCCAAATCATTTCCCAGAGCCATGGGGCCAGGTAGGCCTGAATGGGCTCTAACATGAGTAATATAAACAGGAGATCTTCTAGATAACAAAACTAATTGTATCTGCTGAAAAATATTGGCAACTCTACTGGAAGGCTTAATCACTCCAGCCACTTCTAAAAGATTTACTGCATTTACCACATAACAGGAATCTGACACAATATTAAGGGGTTCTAAAAAGGTTTTTAAAACTTCTAAGACCACTAAACATTCTACCACTTGAGGTGAATTTTCATTATATTGTTTGGATACCACTTTACCATTAGCCACATAGGCACCTATGCCAGTTTTTGATCCATCAGTATATACCACAATCCCATTTTTAAGTGGGTTTCTTACTGTTATTTGTGGAAACACAACAGATTGATTTTGGGCAAACTGTAAGATTGGATGTTTTGGATAATGGTTATCTATTTTTCCTGAAAAGGAGGTAACTAAAACTGCCCAATCATTAGATGCGGCTGCCAAGGTTTGAACCTGTGCAGCAGTATAAGGTACAATTAAAAGATATGGACTTTGCCCAAAGTGGGTGATTGCTGCTTTTAGGCCTTTAAGGGCAAGCTGTGCAATTGCATCAGGATACCAATCTATTATTTTAGCTGGGGATACGTTTGGATGGATCCACAACAATGGCCCATTCTGCCACAAAACTGCAGTTGGCAATTGTGCTGTCTTAAAGACACACAAACTGAAAGGTTGCGAATCCTCAATACGTTGTAATTGTGCATTCTGTAAGGCCTTTTCCACTTTTTGTAAGGCCTGGTTAGCAGCTAGAGTAAGAGTCCTAGGGGAGGAGATATGAGGATCTCCTTCTAAAATACTAAACAAAGGCCTTAACTCAGCGGAAGGAATCTTTAAAAAAGGTCTAAGCCAATTAATATCTCCCAACAGCTTCTGAAAATCATTTAAGGTATGGAGGTGATCTCTTCTTATCTCTACCTTTTGGGGCACAATCTTATCTGGGGACACCACAGAGCCCAAGAATTGTCCTGTATCAGAAATTTGGACCTTTTCTGTGGCTATCTGTAAACCCCACTGACTTAAAGTTTTAAGTAGAAAAGGATATGCCTTTTGTAGCATGGTAAGGTCTTTATGGCACAGGAGGATGTCATCCATGTAAAGGAGCAAAATTAAAGAGGGGAATTGTTCCCTCACTGGCAAAAGAGCTTCTTGTACATAAAGTTGACACATAGTAGGACTATTGGACATTCCCTGTGGTAAGACCTTCCATTGATACCTCTTATCAGGTTCCATGTGATTAATAGAGGGGATGGTAAAGGCAAATCTGGGCCTATCCCTTGGACACAAAGGTATAGAAAAGAAACAATCTTTAATATCTATAATAATTAAATTCCAGCCACGTGGTAAGGCGGAAAGTACAGGGAGACCCCTCTGTACTGGGCCAAATAAGTTCATTTGCTCATTAATGGCTCTGAGGTCATGGAGCAGTCTCCACTTTCCTGACTTTTTCTTAATTACAAAAATTGGAGTATTCCAAGGTGAGGTAGAGGGTTCAATATGGCCTAATTTTAATTGTTCCTCTACCAGTTGAATCACAGCTTCTAGTTTTTCAGAGGATAGGTGCCATTGAGGAACCCACACTGGGTCCCCTGTTTTCCATGGTATGGGTCGTGCTGCCCCAATGGCCGCTAAGGAAAACCCAGACCCTGTCTGTCTTGGTTTCCATTAGGTGAGATGGGCTCTATCCTTCCCTGTTCTTGATGTCCTAACCCTTTTCCTTTTTTATAACCCATCTTTGCCATGATATTTTTTGCTTTAGCTGAATACCCTCCTGATGGGGCGTTTTCATTGGACAAAATAAGGCCCAAATGCTGCATAATATCCCTTCCCCAGAGGTTAACCGGGAGTGGGAGCACATAAGGTATGAATTTCCCTTGCTGCCCTTCAGAGGATTCCCACGTCAAGGCAACGGAGCTTATAGTGGGACATGATTGATAACCTAGGCCCTGTAATGAATGAGATGACTCTGTGGTGGGCCATGCTTTGGGCCACCAATGTGTAGAAATTATACTTTTATCTGCTCCGGTATCAAGGATGCCTTCAAACTCTTTTCCATTAATCTTAAGGCGGAGCTTAGGTCTATCATTTAAAGATACAACCAAATAGGCAGAATCATTTCCTGAGGAGCCCATTTTCTTTATCTCAGGTCCTGCAGATTTCTCCCTGGTATTATCAGGGAGGAGCAGCAGCTGAGCTATCCTATCTCCTTTACTAATAGAAAAAACGCCCTTAGGGCTTGAGCACAGGACCTGTATTTCAGGGGAATGTTGACAATCCATAACTCCAGGGTGGACTACTAAGCCCTGCAAGGTGAGTGAACCTCGGCCGAGAATAAGGCCCATGGTTCCCGGGGGCAAGGATGGTATAGGCTCCACCGGCACCGGCTGAATACTCATTTGAGGCATTAGTAGGAAGTCGGAGGCGGCACGCAGGTCCACCCTTGTGGGTCTTCCTGGGTCGCCTCTCTGACTGCTTCCTGGGTCCTGACAAACCGGTTCCCATATCTTTGAGGGCCCTGGGACCGAGGGCCCGATGACCCGTTTTTTGGCACATCAGTTGATTGACTATCAGGTGGGGGAAGGACTCTGCCCTTTATATCCCTCACAGAGCGACACTGGTCAGCTCTATGATAACCCTTGCCACACTTAGAGCAAAGAGTGAGAGTCCCTCCCTGTTTATCTGGAGCTCTGCAATCTTTCTTAAAATGCCCAGGCTTTCCGCAATTAAAACATGTCCTCTGATCATTTCTGCCCATGGAGCGGTTCTGAGATTGGAGGATGGCGGCCGCTAAGCCTGCATTGGTGAGAGGTCCCCCAAGCTCTCGACAGACCCTGAGCCAGTCTTGTAAGCCTTTGTTCTTTCTTGGGGCTATGGCCGCTCGGCACTCCTTTGTGGCTTGCTCATAGATTAGCTGTTCTATCAGAGGCGCAGCTTGCTCTGACTCTCCAAAAATACGCTCTGCTGCCTCTGTCATTCTGGCCACAAAATCTGAGAAGGATTCCTGAGGTCCCTGGATTATCTTTGTTAACTGACCAGTGGTTTCACCTGCTCGAGAGAGCGCCTTCCAGGCCCTAATAGCCGTGGAAGAAACTTGGGCATAAGCTCCCCAATGGTAGTTTGTCTGATCAGCAGAATAAGCTCCCTGACCCGTTAACAAGTCAAAAGTCCAATCTCTCTGCTCTGGAGTCAAAGCAGCTGCGTTTGCTCGGGCCTGCGCTTGTGCAGCTTCGTGCCAAAGCGCTCTCCATTCCATATATTTGCCCATACTAGGGAGAGCGGCTTTTACAACCGTTTGCCAGTCGGCAGGAGTTAGTGCCATGCCAGCGAGCCTGTCTAACTGCACCAAGGTAAAATTAGCATTGGTTCCGTATTTACGAACCGACTCGGCAATTTCCTTAATTCGTAAGTATTCTACCGGAGCGTGGACACGCCCACCCTCGGCTCCTTCAAAGACCGGAAATGCCTGTTGTATTTTCCTTTGTTCCTCTCTGGGAATGAATGAGTCTGCGCACTGCCTCTCTGCGCACTGCCTCTCTGCGCATTGCTGACGCACTACGCAGGGCGGGGACTCCGCATAGGGCGGACCTTGAAGCCGACTGCCCTGAGGCCAATCAGCAAACTGGCCTTCGCCAGCCGCTTTTGGCTTTTTTCTTGACCAATTAGCTGGCTGGTAATGGGCTGCTTCTTCCTCCCAGTCTGTTTCCTCAGAGGAGGATTCTTCACCTGCTTCAGAGCTACTAAGAGCTGGCTCCCCGAGCCCATCCAGCGATGAGCACAGGCTCCTTTTCCTAGAGACCTCCGCTAATTGATCTTTCTTCTTTTCCCTTTTTCCTCTTTTTCTTCTAATCTCTCTCCAGGTATTCCTACCTAACCTTAACTTTTCCTCGGGTTCAAGACCCTTGGAAAGGCCTGTATACTTATTTTGTGTACCATATTTTCTCTTTGCTCCTACTCTCTCTCCCCGCTTTACTTCTGATAGCTTGTCCTGAATTTCCTCTAGAATCCTCCCTGCCTTAACCACTTGATAACATGTGAAAAGGAACAAAAGGGCTTCTAACACTAGAAAAAATTCAAGGCCAAACATAACTTGTAAAGCCATTTCCCACTTTACTTCTGATAGACTGTCTTGAATTTCCTTAGAAAGTTCAAGATCGGACTTACCTCGTAAAGCTGTACTCACTGGTACTCTCGTTCCCCAGCTGAAAAGTTCTGAATTCATACAGTTGAATCCTTCTTAACAGTCTGCTTTACGGGAACCTTTATTACCGCGACCCGCAGTTCTGGTTCTGGAATGAGGGATCTTCCCTGCGCCAGTCCCGAGTTTTTCTCGTCCCGGAATTCGGCACCAATTGTTATTAGACGCGTTCTCACGACCGGCCAGGAAGAACACCACAGACCAGAATCTTCTGCGGCAAAGCTTTATTTCTTACATCTTCAGGAGCAAGCGTGTAAGAAGCAAGAGAGCAAGAAGCAAGAGAGCGAAAACGAAACCCCGTCCCTCTTAAGGAGCATTCTCCTTCGCCTCGGACGTGTCACTCCCTGATTGGCTGCAGCCCATCGGCCGAGTTGACGTCACGGGGAAGGCAGAGCACAAGTAGTCATAAGATACCCTTGGCACATGCGCAGATTATTTGTTTACCACTTAGAACACAGCTGTCAGCGCCATCTTGTAACGGCGAATGTGGGCGCGGCTCCCAACACCACAAGTCCTCGGGCCAGATGCAGACAGTGCCTTCATGTTTCTCTAGTTTGCAGTAGTAGCCTTAGAACATCGGGCTTCATGCATGACAGGCACTGTACCCCTGAGCTGCACCCCTCCCCTTCCAAATTTAATTGTATTAAAGTAATTCCCAGTGACCCTTCATCCTCAGCCCCTATTTTATTTGGAAAAAAAATCTTACTGAGTTGTCCAGACTGGGTTCCAATTCCTGATCCTCTTTCCTTCCAAGTAGCTACAACTGCAAGTGTGGGCCACCTTGCCCAGCCATCTTAAACATTTAGACCAGTTTACATTAAATTTTAAACTTTCTTCAAAACCCTGAAAGAAGTTCTAATCTACTGTTGTGCCCCTCCAAAGACTAACGTGTGAAAGTGTTTTCATGCTGGAAAATGTCCCATCAGCATCGTCAGCCACCCGATGGTTCAGGTGCCACGTCAGAACAGACCCCTTTCTGAACTTGTGAATCTTGTGAACAGCACTTGCCTTACTTAGCAGCTATTCATTTGCCAGCAGAGCCTATGGTTCATACTGCAGTTCTCTTCAGAAAGTTTCTATGCCAAGTCATTCATATACATACATACATACACACATACATACATATATATATATATATATATATTAGCATAAGTACTTTTGATGGTAGCATCATGTGTATTTTTTATATCCCCTACCACTGCTTCCAGTAAAAACAAAACCCTTTCGAAAGGTACCCACCTCCTCAGCTATCCCTTAAGCGTCAGTAAGAATTAAAATTGAACGTCATTTTTCTCTAAGCACTTAGTGAATACAGCTATGTACTAGACCTATTTAATAACCCCACCCCCACCCCCACCCCACCGCCAGAAGCAGTGTAGAGTGCTGTTTCCTTTTTCCAGTGCCGGGGCCATACTTCCTTATCACATGGCTTTACAATAGCGCCCGTCCTTTCCTACATGTACATTCTCCGTGTTAACCATATACATTCATTTCACACTGTTACATGAAATGCATGGTCTTCTTTTTTCGTATAAGGGGTAACGCTTTTGTGAGCAGTTTAGCTCTGCTTTTCCAGGAGTTAAAATATACAGAAATACATCTTTGCTATTTGGAATGTCTCATGAGAGACAACTGATGTTGCCTGTCTCTCAACTTCTGCCTGCCTTTTACCTCTGCCTGGTTTTGTCTTCGGAGGAAGCAGAGCCCAGATTGTCTTGGTTGTATTCTGACAAGAATCACCTGCCTGTAGGCTACCACGTTGAACTCCCGCAGATCCTTAATGTAAGTTGAGTAAGGCAGAAGGACAGAGCACAGTGCTCATCAGAGAAGCTCTGCCTGTATGTTAAGAAGTTTTCGCTGGAGCTGGAGAGATGGCTCATCTTTAGAGCATTTGCTGGTCTTGCAGATTTTATGCCATAATTATTTGTGTTAGCAATTTGAATAATCTCAAAACAATTACTAGTAGTTATTCAGTCTCCAGGACTAGGAAAAACATGACTGTAAATACTCCATTTTCCTGAGATGTTTCATAGATAACATTACAAAGAGACATTATTTGACAAGTAGCAGCCACAAGCCAGAAGCAACTACAGCAGAGGGAGAGCCAGGGGGACAAGCCAACTCCTGGGCATACCTTTAGCTGAACATGATAGCTCACCAACACACTGAAGGCCAGCCTGGATTACATAGAGTCCAAGAAGCCCTAGAGTAATGAGTGAATTCCTGAATTTCTGTCTCAAAAAGCCATAAACCAAACAAAACTTAAAATCTGTGCTATTAGCATCAATAAGAATTAGAATTGCTTTTATAAATTTAATGGGGCTGGGGAGATGGCTCAGTGGTTAAGAGCACTGGCTGGTCTTAGAGAGCACCCAGGTTCAGCTGCCTGTTAACTGTGATTCCAGGGGATCTGATGATGACCTCTTCTGACCTCCATAGGAAGTAGGCACACATATAGGGAACAAATATACATGCAGGCAAAACACCCATACAACATAAATAAATATTAAAATTATGAACTTGAACATCCATGTATAAATACTTACTGAATGCAACTAGGTATCAGACCCTGTCTATGTATCACAGAAATTACAAAAAACAAAACAAAACAAAAAAAAAAATCACTCAATTCCTTCTTTCATTTAGATAGAAGAAATAAATTTATAATTTATCCTTCTGCTAACAGTAATAGCGAGATAATTAACAAGTCTATGAAATCTGCTAAATAACAGATTTCAGCTGAGAGTTTATACTCCTGTTGAGGTTTGGTTTGTTGCTATGTACTGTAATGCTGAATTCTATACCCAAAGGTCTAGGCCTGGTAGTGACTTCTCATGCTTACAAACTTTGGTTGTATAAATCTTGTTCCTTGGTTTAAAACTATTGGTTAAATAAAATTGACTACAGCCAATTCCTGGAGGGATTACAGGTAGGTAGGTTTGGAGTGGCCTGGTTGGAGGAGTAGAGATGGGGGTTGGGGGGTGGGGGAAAGAAGGAGGAAGCCACCTTGAGGGAGAGGAACCGTGATCACTTGGCCAGGAGAAACAGCAACTATCTGGGGTACACTGCTGGGGAGGTAGCCAGGCTGCCTTTAGAAGAGTAGATTAGGGGTGACCCCTCAGCAATTGTCAAAGCCAAATAAAATAACCATAGTCTGAGTCTCTTTTTTTGTAAGCTCATCAGTGGTGAGCTTATATTGTTTGTACTGCAAAGTTTAAATGAATGAGGGTTGCTGTATTCTAGCATTTAACTGGTTACCCCTGAACTTCCTTTGCAGATGAGATATTTAAGTGACAGTAGTCTAACTTCGTAGTGCTCTCTGTCTTTACCTTACACACAAATCTTTAATTTCTTTGTTCCTGTGGCATACATGATTTTATAATGCATATCTTCTTTTCTTTACCTACTTTTTCTTATTGCCTGGAATTGAGTTTCTCATATGTTTATTTACCTTGAGATGAAGTCATTAGGTTCATTAAGTCTTTACTATCTAAAACCACAGAAATAAAGGCTGTAGCCTGCTCAGTGCCAAACCTGGCACAAGCAGAGGCTCAGACAAATGGGCAGAAAGGAATGTAGTAAATTTGCAGTGCAGGGCACCCTGAGAAGATGATGAGTTTGAGGCTGGCCTAAACTACCTAGCAACTACTAGACCTACCTGAGCCACAGAGTGAGAAAAGTCACCTATACCACACTAACAAAAATCAGGAAGGTGTTAGAGGGATGGGTTTCCTCCCTCTCCCTCTGTCCCTAGACATGGTCTTAGTATGTAGCTCTAGTTGGCCTGGACCTTGCTGTGTAGACCAGGCTAGCCTCAAACTCACTTAGTTCCTCCTGCCTCCACCTTTGGAGTACTGGATTAAAGGCATTTACCACCTTTTGAGACACTAGGTCACCCAAGCTGGCCTTGAGCTCACTGTGTAGTCCAGGCTTCTGATTCTCCTGCCTCATTCTCACTAGGGCTATGATTGTGGGTGAGCGCCATTGCCCAAGAGTTTAGGAAAAGACTTTTGGACATTACTCATTTGCCTTTCTTCCCCTCCCTTTCTTTGGTGTAGGTCATCCCAACTGTGAATAACAAAGGCAAAACACCTGCCCCGAACCAGGATCAAAACACTCAAGAAAGGAAAGCTAAGGTGAGCCAAGCCTTGCCAGCCTCTGGGGGAGGCTTTGTTTTCTGTTTACACAGCTAAGTAGTGGGTGAGAGTGCTGAGGTGGCCTGTGGGTTTCCAAGGGTGTGAGCTTGGTTCTTGACAGGATGAGGCATGAGCCAGATGAAGGTGACCTGTGAAGCACAGTCAGCCAAGGACATCTGCAGCTCTCTTTCTGGTTGGCTCTGCTGGCTGGTCGGCTGGCCACGCCCAGAGCATGCTGCTCATCATAGCTGGAAGTTTTCCTGTATACGTTGCTTTTCCCCTAGAAGATCCACATCAAAATTTACCTCTACAGGGAAAAAGTTGTTTTCATCATCAGTCAGAAGTAATCACCCACTTTGTTTCCCTGCATCTGTTTTCATAGAATTTATTGACCTAAAAATTTCTTAAGATATTGTATTTGGTAGGATGCTTCTTCATTGTTTACTGAATCAAAGAAATTGGCTTATTATTTTAAAACAGGATCTATAGTACAAGCCTGTGCTGGCTGGAGTTGTAGTGGGAGGTTGACTTCTGAGCCGGTTCTTCATCGGCCCATCTATCCCAGCATGCTCTGCTCCGCAGTTACTGATGCCTGGTACTCCTTGTTGTGTTCTGGTGGAGTAGGGTTTGGTATTTTCTTATTTCTTCCTCTAAAGGCTTGCACAGTTGTGTCCATTTATTTCTATGTAAGTTTAGAATCAACTTGTCAATTTCCACACATTACTTTCACGAAGCTGGGGGTTGCTTTGGGATGACAGCACGTCATTCTGAAGTTGCAACCTTTTAGTTGACTAGCATGTTTTTCTCTTTATGAAATTGTTTCTGTTCATAATTCAGAAAAGTATAAACCTTTGATTTGCTCCCAGAAATGCTACATTTTGCTAGTGGTACTTTCTAACTTACTTCAGTTATAATAGACTGCTGTTTGTATGGTATTACTGTTTTGGTGTCTGTTGAGAGAACTGCCAAGGCACTTCGGTTGTGAGAATCTTGATTCGTGCTTTGTTTTGTTCTTTGTTTGCTTGTTGGCTCGTGTTTCTCGGAGAGCATCTTGTGTAGTCTAGGCTGTCTGTGAACTTCCTGTCGCACAGGGGTAGTCCTGTCACCCTGCCTCATCTCCCAAGTGCTAAGGTTACAGCGTGTCCAGCATACCTGTCTCTGACTCAGGGTTCTCAGGGATATAGAGGATGAAGAGCAACTGCAGGAGACCTGCACTCAGGCCCCAGCTTCCATGTCTGACAGCTCACAACTGCCTGTAGCTGCGTATCTGAGGCATCTCTGTTTAATGAGTTCTGGAAGATCGGTCCTGCTTGAGCATCTCACTGGGATTTCTAAAACTGTCTGTACATATTTTAGGAAAAAATAATAAAAACAGTATTCATAAAACTATGCAAAATGTGCAGATGCCAAGTATTTATTAAACTCACTATCGAGGACGACAAGAGATGGTGAGCATGCTTCAAGGAACAGAGAATCATGTAGGTAACGTTCCAGTTTAGACAGAAAATTAGTCATGTCTTCCAGGACAAGAAAGCTGTAACATTGCTGTTATAAGACTGACAATTTCCCTCTCTCCCACATACAGTCTGTATGCACTGCTATCAAGTGACAACCATGATCAGTGGCTAAGGTGGCACATGCTTGAAACCCAGAACTTGGGAGATGGGGTTCAGGGTCATCCTTGGCCACATATAAAATTAGAGGCCAGCCCGAGCTAGACTGTATCTCCAAGAAGCAAATAAAAAGAATTGCTTACATCACGGTCACTTGGTAAAATTCTGTCTTTCAAGCGGCAGCATAGTTAAAATCAGTTATTAGACACCCAGCAAATGTGCAGGAAGGGTCACCATGTGCTTGGGATGAAGCTGAGCTGCCACTCAGCGTGACTTGTGTCTGTGGAGCTGCCATCTCCTGACCTATTTCATCATTGGGAGCTCCAGCCTTCTCCATCACTGGACAGCTTGGCTGTGTGCACACCCTTCTTTAAAGTGCAGCAGGACAGTGCCCCAGGGGACTGGGCATGATACACACTTAATTCCAGAGTTAAGCAGAAAGATGGTGGGTCCCGGGTCAGCCTGGATTAAGACATACTTATTTTGTGTTCTTCTCTCAAGAGTGCTGACAGAATATAATTGAATTAGCTGGAATTCTTAGCTCTCAGTAGGACTTTCAGCCCCTGACCTCGTTTGAACAATCATGTTTGACATTGAATGGCTTGGACCTGAGAAAAGAAGGGGTTATTGGGGGGGTGCGTGTCATGGGATTTTTTTTTTTTCTTTCACTCACCTGTTTCACTTAAAGAATACAGCTGTCACCTTCTCGGTTGCTTCTTAGTGAATGTTTCGACACTTGACTTCACCACACTTGTGTTTTGATATTTTGTATTTCCCACACATAGAGTCATTGATTTCATTAGACATTGTACTCAAGATGTGGGTGTGCTTGCCTTTATGGCTCCCAGAAAGTGCCTTCTCTTCCCAAGGAATTCACTGCATGACTCGTCTGTAATGGGCCAGCGTCCACTCAGCAGAGATAAATCTTACATTAGTGGCTTTGTCAGATAAAGCATAATTGAACTCACTTTACTGAAGTCCTGTAGGAAGACAAATCCCAATCTAGTCATGTGGGTGTTTGTGAAGGGTTTGAACACCTCGGCTCCTACCTGCAGCAGCTGGCGTCTCTGTAAACTTTGGCATGTTTCAATTGTTCTTTCATTCAAGAATGTATCTTCATTCTGTGAAGGTAATTTTAACAATGGAATTTTGTTTCACTTTAATTATCTGTAAGAGTTACATATTATGATTCAAACTATGTTATTTGCTATATAAATTCAGAGCACCTTTATGCAGAAATAATTATTCATTATAACCACTTCCCTTTTAACATTAAATGTGTATGACTATCTATAAACTATAGAAGAGCAGTTTGCCACCTAGAAAATCTGGTATTTCAGATTTTATAAAATAATCTCTAATTCTTATAATAAAAACCACCTGAATAATTGTAAAGTTGGTACGTGGGGTTATTGTTACCTTTATGCTTATTTTGAGGATCCTCGATGCAAAGGGCTGAGTTTCATGGTAGAAGGAGAATGTACATGGCTTCCTTTCTTAAGGGAAGGGGATGTGTTCTTCTGGGAAGGGCTGTGCCCTTCAAAGCTGTGCTTTTGAATTCTTTGGTGCATTGTTGTATTAACATAAAATTACTTTTATAAAATAACAGGTGGTGGTGGAAATAAATTATATTTATTTTATACTACTCTTGTTATCGTCAAAGACACCTGCATCCAGACTATTTTCAGATTACCTTTCTTGTCATTGGAGAGGATTGTATACAAACAGTGTCCCTTCTTCTTGACTTTTGACCTTCAGAGGCACGGAACAGCTCCACCTCCAATGAAGCTGCCCCCGCCCTACAGAGCTCCATCTGCAGACATGGAGGGAAGTGAAGAAGACTGTGCGCTGACCGACAGTGAGTTCCTTTGCATTATCTAGGGTAGATGCAGAGTTTATTAAATAATCATGCCGCCATGCCTATTGTGAATCACAAGTATAGGGCCACGTCTTCAAAAATGTGCACGAGCATGTGTTAAAAATAAAGTATTTTATCTTCGAAACTCCTGTGGCTTTTATTTCCTAAGCTTTTCTATTTGAAGTTAGCAAAGGGCACTTAAGAAAGCTATGTTATATGATGCTTCAATTTTACTAATTGCCTTTGAAACAAAAATGCTGAGCCCTGAGTATTGGGTTTTAACCCTAAGCATCTGAGTTGGGCATAGGTGGCAGTTCTGGATACTTAGCCTTGAAGGAATGCTGACAGCACAGGCAGTCACCATGTCTTACAGAGGCGTTGGGAACTTGTTTCGTGATTTTATTTTGCAGTAGTTGAATCAGCTGTACCTTTGGGTAGAGGTTTAGGAAGTCACATTTCCCTTTGCTTGTAGAGTATGTACAGCTAAGCCTGGTTGCTATCAATGCAGTCTCTTCTGTGGGATATGGAAGTGGTTTGAAAAGTAACTAGTGACAGTGCCGTGCAGTTTGTACAAAATGCAGTCGCATGAGCATTTTCAAGGATGAGTTTTGTGCCCTTTGATATGTATATGCATGTTACATCTTTCTTAAGATATTTTTCTTACTTCAATATAGGAAAGTATTTTGATGTAAAAATTGAGAGTTGAAAGCAGGCTGTAGCACTCGTTAGCATATGACCTTAAGTGTGGCCTCTTCTCTAAGAGTGGTCAGTCAATACTTCATGTGCTGATAGTGAGGACTAGATGAAGGAAGAAATTTCAACAAGCCACATAGTGCATCTCTAAAAGGCTTTGCTATTCCTGTTGCTAATTATGATTACTAAGTTTACTTTGTTATTTTTATAAGTAGAATAAGTAGAAATGAAATATAAAAAAACTGAGTGTCAAATTGACTCCATGGAAGTTTGGTGTATACTGTGTCTCTATAGAGCCCTTTGTCTTGCTTTGTTTTCAGTAGTTAACAAAGCTTGATTGAGTGCAGTCTGCTGTGCAGAAATGTTATCAAGCTGTGAAGTGAAGAAACAGCTCCTTTTTCCTTGGTGCAGTTACCAGCATAGGTGGGGACACAGTGCTGCAGTGACAGATGAGGCTCCTCTTGTGGAGAGCCACTGGTGCAGGTACTGATGGGTGAGCTCACGTTTGTTCCCATACAGATGCTAACACTCCGATTACAATGCTCACTTTGCTTATCAACAAGGGACTGGATATCCTACAGTACTCTGCTTCATATGAGCAGAGAAACTGGAGCTCAGAGACGTTAAGGAGTGTGTCCGATATCATACAGCTAATAAATAGTAGGAATGGGGTTTGCACACCCGCGCTGTGAAGAGCCTCGCTGCTGCATAAAATGCCTACTGTCCAGACAAAGGTACAAAGTGGTGTGGACTTCTCTCTCACCACACTTCCATGCTGTAAGATATGAGGGACAGCATCCTCTTCCCCAAGTCATGTATGCCACACACCCACAGGCACATAGCCGTGAGAACAAGAGACACTGATTTACATTAAGTGTCGAAAGACTTGTCATTTCTCTTTACTACAGAAACTTCTATTTCGTGGTTTCTCCAGCAAATCCATTTCTCTAAGACTCTTCTCTCCATTCCTTTGTCTGTGATGTTTGTCATTCTCAGTGTTTACACCTCTCCCATCCTATGCACCACTGATTGCTCTGTTGATCTCCAGAAGTGCAGGATAGTCACACAGCATACCTGCAACCTAAGCCTCTGGCCTTCTGTGCTCTCTTTAGAATAGATCTCATAGGTTTTCTCTTTGTTCTGTAACTCTTACTAATTTAATTTATTATATGGCTCATCTCCCTAAACTAAAAGTCAATCAGGTTACTGTTTATCTCATTCTTACTGTCCCAGTAAAATATATTTCATTTATGAAATATCTTCAATAACTTTGCCCAGGTCTGTAGCTGCAAGTGTGTGTCTTCAGTTCACCTGATGGCAGTGCTGATTTATAAGAAAGTTCACAGACGTGACATACACAAGGCTGCAAAGCCCACTAGATGGCTTTATTGGTTGGTTAGTTCTGGACTTGGTGGAGGTAAGGTTTACTGAATCGATGCTATAGTGGGTGAATTCTGTCGAGATGTAGTGGGAAAGTGGCAGGGAATGTTCTTCTCGTTGGCTGACATTCGAATGAAGGAGAGATAGGACGAGCAATCAGCTCATTTGATAATAATTAGCATGGAGTAGAGTACAGTGGGAGTAAAAATTAAATAGAAAATAAGATACTAAAGGTAGTATGAGAAAAACCAGTGCATTGTATAAGACCATGTTAAGTAGAATGGTTCAGAGCCTAAGATAGGATCCTTGGGACAAGGATCTAGGCATGCGTAGCTCATGCAGTCTTCAGATAGTTGAAAAACACTGAGACTGTGCCATGTAGCAACATCTTAACTGTGTGAGTCAGCTGTCCATCCCTCTGAGAAAATGCTTGGGAAAGTCAACTTTTAAGAGGAAATGTTTTTTTTTTTTTTTTTTTTTTTTTTTCACTTAGCTTTAAAGGTCTGTGATCAGGTCACCAGAAAGCAAACTGAACAGTGTGGGACAGCCTTAGGTACCAAGACTGAAAACCATGGTTTGTCAGGGTTCCAGAAACACCAAGGACTTGGGTTGCTTACTGATTCCATAGTGACGTCTGGGTCTGTTTCTGGCCTTCACTTCTCTGTCTCCCACTCAGATTTGCTTTTGGCTGTGAGAAAGATGTCCTAATTTTTCCCACAGGCCTTTTAAATCCTTGCAACAAAATGAAATGCTAAGCCCTGCCCAAGGCTGACCCTGTAGTTTCTAGTCTCAGTTTTGGTTTAAGCCCCTACTGTCTCCTATCTCCCCTCCCCGACCTGAAACTGGTGTTTATTATTTTCCTTCATGACAAGTAAGACAGATGCATGTTTATTCCCTGCCCTCATTCTCCATCCCATAGTGTCTTAGTGAGGGTTACTGTTGCTGTGATGGAACACCACGACCAAAGGAACTTGGGGAGAAAGGAGTTATTTCAATCTCAGTTCTAACAACTCATCAGAAGCAGTGAGGGCGGGAAGCCATGCAGAGCAGGAACCTGGAAGCAGAGGCGGATGTAAAGGCCATGAGGGGTGCTGCTGACTCACGTGGTCTCCGTGGCTTGCCCAGGGTGGGTATTACCACGCCAGGACCACCAGCCCAGGGTTGGTAATACCCACAACAGGCTGGGGCCTCCCCCACTAAGTAAGAAAATATAGCCAAATCTTAAGGAGGCATTTTCTCAATTGAGGTTCCCTCCTCTCTGATGACTCTAGCTTGTGTCAGGTTGACATAAAACTAGCCAGTGAACATAGTTACAGCAACATGCTGGCAGGCCAAGGTTTGTTGAGGACAGAGTATGTAGCGTATTTCTTCTTGAAGCTTCGAATGCATTCCCATTAGATATTCAGAAGGCTGTTAGACCTCTTATTTCACTCCTTGTCACCTTTGGAAGCTGCACCTGATTCTTTAGCCCAGTAATATGGGCTAAAGCCCATGTCCTTTACCTACTGTTTTATAGCACTTAGCATAGTATAGCTTTCAGTGGAACTGTTAGATTAATATCTATCTGTCTTCCTTACTAAACTCTCTTATGTTCCAGGAGGTGAGTGGCTACAGAACCTATTTTTTGGTGGGTACATTGAATTTCAATAGTGGAGATGTGTGTGACGGAGGGTCTCTGACCCCAGTGGGACAGTAGGGCTGGCCGAGAGCTGTGTTGCTGCACAGGGGCCCTTTCCTGCTGGCTTCAGCATCTGTCCAGTGTCTGTGTACTCACTTTCACTTTTTAAAGATTACAATATAATTACATCATTCCTTCCTTCCCTTCATTGTCTTCTTTCCCTCTCAAAATCATCACCTCCTTTTTTATTGTTATTGTTACATATCTATGTAGGCATAAATATAAATATAGCCTTCTGAATCCAGTTAGTGTTGCTTGTATGAATACAATTTCAGGGTAACCAATTAGGGCTCTCAACTCTGAGGAAAGGTAACTCTCTCCCCCTCACAGTCCCTGTTCCCTTTGTCTCTGGGTATAGCCCTGCAGTGCCGTAGCATCTCGCCTAGCAGCCTGACTCTTTTCTGTGCTTGCTTACACCCACCTCACCCCAGCTGCTGGCTGGCAAGGGCAGCCTAGCTGCTAGAAACATACAATGAACTGCTCTTGGGCTGCTTCTTGTTACCTAGCTTTCAGAGCTATAAACGCAGCCCCATCCTATCCTGGTGGGAATTCTTCCCTTTCCTGATATGATCATTCCAGGATAGAATTGTCTTTGTGGTTTGCATTTTCATCTTGGTTTTCCCTTTCCTGGGTTGGTTATGGGCTATAATGTATTTATGTGGCTTCTCTAGTCTCTGCTTGGCACCAGTTATGTGTTATTTACTTGAATACTTACCTAGCACTGTATTACAGTTGTGAAACATACTGATAACCTCACATGGTGACCTGGTTTATGCAGATTATACAACCTAGATTATCAGACACTACAGCTTCATGCTGTGCCTCAATTCCTGTTTGTATTTTGTTGTTTCATTTTTGATTTGCTCTGTTTTGCTGAAATAGTCTTATTATGTAGGTCAGGCTGATCTTGAACTCCTGATTCTCTTGTCTCAGCCTCTTGAATGCTGGGCTTATGGAAATGAAGTTTATTAACAAAACTGTTACTGAGAGTTCAAATATTTTATAAGTGTAGAAGCGAAAACTGATAAAAACTTAGTGTACTAGAACTCAGATACACCATTGACACTCTGTAAGAGCTGTACAGCTGCCGCCTCTGTAGTTAATACTCGATGTGCCTTTGTTAAACTGGTCCCCAAAGGTTGCTTATCAGCAGTTAGTTGTTCCATATCAGATGTCCTCAAAAGTTCTTAATGTGCATATATAAAACCAAGTACATGCACTTTTGGTGTTTAAAAATAGTTTTGCAGGAAATTCTTCTGTTTTCATGCAGGGATGAAAAACTTGTCTCAGACAAACAAAATCCGTGTCAGGTTTGGAAGACTATCGGGGCATTTACTAGTGCCCTCATCCGAGGAAGCTAGCAGGACAGAGAGCTCAGTCCCCACACTCTTCCCAAAACATAAGGACAGAAACGGATGATGCAGTTGTCTGTCCCAACGATTGTAAATCTAAAATTCTTTTGGCTACCATATGCAGACATACCTTATGCATGTACACACACACACACACACACACACGCCCACCCCTTGTCAGTATTGTCCACTAAGAAAAGGTTATACATTTCCTAATGATAGAACAGTTAGAAAGCACAGGGGCACTGCAGTCAGAAGTGTAAAACAGCTAGGATAGCCAGCGGCTGCGCATTTGCCTCACACCTGGGCTTTGGATCACTAAAGCAGTCCAGAAAAGTAACATGGTTTTAATCCAGATCCTGAGTGAAATATACTGTTAGTTAATATGAGAACTTAAAATTCTTTTGACTTGTAAATGAAAGTTTGGAAATTGTGGAAGATAGAAGAGAGTAGAGAACTCTACCTTCCAGTGCCCATGCTGTGTAGAGCTGTGCCCTGTGCCACTGTCTTGACTGACTGACTGTTGTAGGGCTGTCTGCGTGGGAAGAGACACATCAACACCTCCAGTCTCCATGGGCTACATGTGGTTAGATGGCGCATGGCTTCCTGGAATGTTGAGGCTTGTTCTAAAATTGATACATTGTAATGAACATAAGCTACTTGGGAAGAAAGAGTGTGTTTGGCTTTTGGTTCCAGAGAAAGAGAGCAGATAACCAGAAGGAAAGCATGGGTTAATCCCAGGAAGCTGAGAACAGAGAGCGTGAACTAAAAGTCCAGTGTGGCCATAAACTCTCAAAGCCTGCCCTCAGTTCAAGGCTTCCTCTAGCAAGGGTTTGGTAACCTCCCCAGACAGCACCACTAACTGGGAACCAATACCTGAGCCTATGGGGGGCACTCCCCATTCAAACCACTGCAACTCTTTAAAGGTATTAAAATCACTGACTTCTGCATTTGTTATGTACAGTTGTAATTAACACAGATATTTAAATCATAACAAGGTATGAATTAAATACTATGCATGTAAGAGATAGATAACGTTGTAAACAGGTCTCCATTAAAGGAGTGGAAATCAAGTAGCATGCTGCTCCAGAGAACGGAAAGAAAGTCACTTGTCTTCTGTAAGGGTGTGTGTGTGTGTGTGTGTGTGTGTGTGCCGGGGGTGTGTGGTATTTCAGTGTTGCAAATCGCACCTGAGGCTTGTCAAATTCTGTGGCTGAGAATCCTGAGACCAAGAGTCATTAATTTGCCCCATATCACAAAACAGGGTGCTGATGAAGCAAAGGTAGACCCAGGTGTCACTTTTAAGCTCTGCACCCAGTGCTTACCTCCGTGAACAGAGGACAGAGGTCTTTTGTGCAGTCATATCCCCCATAGTGCCCTGTGCATTCAGGTAGATCTCTGCCTCACCAATAGATGTCAGTGTAGCCAACAGTACTTACTGACCAAGCATGGAGCTTGGAGAATGCTCACTCACTGCCAATAGCAGGCAGCATGAGTAGCACCCAGCTTTTGCTACATAAACCCTTTTTATTTTTGATAATGCAAAATATAAGAGTACTGGTTAAGATTAATTTTTTTAGTTTTATAGAATGGCTTTCCTTATGTCTTACATAGTTAATTGCCCTTTTATGGACTTGTCCTATTTATAATTAAGTGAAATAAGTAATGTTTATACCCTAGCTATATGATTAGAAGCTGGTAATACTGGTTTCCTCTTTTAGCTTTCTTGAACTGTGACCGTGTTTTAAGCTTCAGCCCTTGCTGTAGTTCAGGTGAATTTAACAGAAGTACACACTTTACAGTGGAATTGTTGAGCAGCTTTAAGCTACATTTAAATTGCCTTGTGTGTTCCTGACTCTTTCGCTGCTTGGCTTATGATGCAGTAATGATTGTTTTACCTATAGTTTATACAGAAAGGCTGGACAACACTGAAGTGACTGATAGATTTGGCTTGTAATGTAAAGGACAGACATCTTTGCACATTGCCATATGTGGGTTAGGTGTACTGAGCTGAGCTGGGCTGGGCTGGGCAAGGTGGGGCAGGTGAAGTGGGTTTAGCTTTTTTTTTTTTTTTTAAACAGTTTCTATGAATTACTTTTGTTCCCATTTAAGTTTTCA
Organism: Mus musculus; assembly: GCF_000001635.26. NCBI lineage: Eukaryota > Metazoa > Chordata > Mammalia > Rodentia > Muridae > Mus > Mus musculus. Next base: position 98,546,280 of record NC_000070.6, read on the forward strand.
TCCCAAAGCTGAATTGTATTTAAAGTGTCAGAGACACTAGTGAGTCATAACTAAGGCATTATAGTGGACTGATTGCTTTGTGGCAAACCTGATTTTGTGCTGGAAGCAATAAGGAAGAGAAATGTTGGTGACTCTTCTGAACTGGGGGCAAGCTTAAATCCATAGCTGCCTTTAATTTGCATGGGAAAGATGCTGTCCCCCGAAGCACTGCCTCTCAGCAGGAAAATGGGACATTAACATGTTATCAATAGAAGCTGGCCACAAAATAAATAGTTGTGTTTGTATTGCCGCCTGCTCTGAAATAGAGCTGTCTTTCCTGTGTGCACAGGGTGGCTGGTGTCACAGCCTGCAGCATGCAGTCCCTAAGTATGCAGGGTGACCGAGCGTCAGGGCCAGCAGCAGCCTGCAGCATCCAAGGATCTGACTGGAGAACCAGGGATTTTTGCCGGCAGACCTTGCAGGCAGCTCTCACCTACTGGCAGATGTGACTCTTAGCTTGAGGGAGAGATTGAAATGAGCTTCAGTGATTGTTTCCCATGGTAGGAACAGAATGGCAGGTTGCCCTTTAAAAGAATAAAATCGGAGGGAAAAAGAATAGAGGCCCAAGGTCGTGGGAAGAGAGGACAGAGTTGGAGAGAGTGGAGCTGCTTCCAGCATCTTCCTGTCAGGAATGCAGCAACCCTGAAGAGAGCAGTCCTGCAGCATGGTCCACGGGGGCTTCCCAGGTAAGGCTTCCGCTGCTGACGAGAGCTGCAGGTCTTGCTACATGCAGTCAAATGCTGCTTTAATGTTGGTGCAGAGTAGCATGCCGTTTAATGATCTAAACAGGAGTAAGCTAAGGCATCTCTCTGAAGTGAGAGGGTAGGGGCTCTTGGGCATGAGCAAGGTGGACGCATGCTGGAATCCTCACAGCACCTTTAGCTGGAGGCAGCCTTAGAGGGCTTTTAGAAAATACGGCACTTTATCAGACTGTCAAGAATGCGTTAGGAGTTTCTGCACCCAAATCTTTAACACCCCGTGCATGCAGCATGCTTGCCTTTCACCGTGATGATTGAGAAGCGCATCTCCTGGGCATTTATTAGCATTATTTGTGGCTTCACTGTGATGAAAGGAGAAAGGTATTTACATTAGAATGAAGGAATTCTGATTAATTCTAAAGCTGAGAAATCAGCATTTTGGATGTAGGTGAAAGCAGTGTATCACTAAGGAATCGGAGCAGCACACAGAAAGCTGCTTTTCCTAACCTGTAAATAGTCCCTAAAAGAGTATTTGATCATTGGGACTGGCTCTCAGTCTCCACCATCTGAGCCTGCACCTTTGAGTCGTTAGGTTGGGGGGCTCAGCTTCTGCAAGCATCACCAGCCACTTCCTTGTTAAACATATGCTCTGAAAATTACTGCTCAGTTGACAGTAGGAGACTCTCAGTAGTAAGAGCATCTGTGTGACTTTTAAAATGTTGATATGTTAGAACCAGAGCTCCTTCTTTTCTGGTTAAAATGTACAATATTTAGAACCAATAAGAGTCTTCATGAGTCCCTTTATCTACGGGTCAGTTTACTCAGAGTCTGATGCAGCGTGACTTTCTTTTCATTTTCAGTAGAATGACTCAAATTAGGTTTTCTCCTGCACTTACAGGACACATGGAGCAGTCTCAATTTAGGCAAGCACACCTTACTCCTGGCTCTTCTTTCACGATAACTGAGTACAAACTTGCTCTTTTCTGTAACATCACTTCTGGGCATTTTAATGAAGGTCCTGCATAACCTATTATCCAATCTGTACATTTAGTTTCCAGGAAATATCTGAACTGTTAAACATGTGTGTCACACATTCCCCAGAGGGATGACGGCCTTCATTGGATTTGTTTCTCTTATGCAGTTGGAATTGCTTTCTGATAGCTGTCATTGTCAAATGATTGTTTGACAATCTTGTCAAACTTGCATTGACAAGAAACTATGGGGATGACCAAGAACCTGGTGGATCGGCCTGCTTCACTCCAGACTCCTTAAGTCGTTGGTTCAGTGTGTTTGTATTTTAGTTCTCATGTTTTGGGGTTTGTTTGTTTGTTTGTTTGTTTGAAATCAATCCAAATTATAAGTACATTTAAATCTCCTCACTGCCATGAAGTTGCCATTGTTTATGCTTCAAAGCCATGGTAAGAGTCTCAGTTTCTGGAAACTGCATTGCATGGATGCGTTCATTAGGAATTTTCATATTCTTTGCATTTAATCACAATAATATATGAACTCAGTTTTAGAACTGAGACCAACTATAAATGTGAGCTGTCATGGAGCATGTGTGTGCTGCATGTAATATATCCAAATCCTTCTACTCAGGGTTAACTACTCAAGATCTTATAGCAAATAGCTTCAATATTAAAAAAAAAATCTTCTGTCTTTTTACATCTTATCTACCTACCTACTTGTGTACCTATGTATGTACATATGTCTATTGTGCATATGTGTGTGTGTGTGCCTTCATTAGTTTATACGTACCATGTACCTACAACTACCCATGGAGCATAGATCTAGAGTCTTAAGAGGTTGTGAGTTACCTGATTTAGGTCTAGGAACCAAACCTGGGTCCTCTGCAAGAGCAGTAAGCACTCTCTCCAGCCCCTAATTCCAAAGTATGTCTAATGTCATAGTCACATACTGTGTCCATTGTTTATGCCCTCAGTTAATATTAGTTTTCATGGAGTGGGCAGGTTGTTGGTATCTTAAACAGACATAAGCATGACAGACTCTATTATGATCCTGTCTAAATTAGAGTCCCTGTGAGCCAGACTGTGTGAAAAGTGTGCATGCTTATCAGTGCAGCATTTGGAAGAGTCTTGTGATTTTGAGAGCAGGCTGGGCTATACATTGAGACAGAGAAGCTGGACATGGGGGCATTTGAGGAGGAAAGAAGGGAAGGGAGGGAAAGAGAGAACAACAGAGGGAACTGAAAGTCCATTAAGAGCCAAGAAGCGCTGCATCTGTGGCCAGTGGGACAGAAAGGAGAGAAACTGAACCAAGAAGGGTGCTCTCACCCTGTATCCTGAGACAAGCTAAAGCGATTTCTGAACTGGAGATTAGAGTTGTAGCTCACCCAGTGAGCCTGTGTGTTAGAACACTGCAATATAATTCCTAGTTTTCCTTTCTCCCCTTTCAAAAGGTTTTCTGTATACTTTGCTAAGTGCTTCATATGCTTTATTTTCTTTATAGTTTCTCACGTAAATTTATAAATTACTGGTCTTAATTTATAGGTAAAACATCCATGAAAAGCATTCATGGCATTCTTCAGCACTTTACATTTAAATATTGAAGGTTCCCATTCAAGGTAGTAAGACTGAATTGGGAAAATTACAGCAATGGAGGCATGCCATGAGCTGATGGGTGTGCTTCGCTGTGTGAGGCTCAGAGCAGCACCAGCCAGACCTCCCTCTCAGCGCCAGCAAATGTCTCTCCCTTCACGGAAAAATTAGTGCGCTTAGGGAAGAGGTAGCAAGTCTCCTGATGTTAGCTGCATGGAAATGGGTAAGTTGGTGGCTTCGTGAACATTTAGGCAAAAGTTGGAAAGCTTGTACTTCGAGTCATTTCTTATTTCCATGCTTTGTTGTCATTAGTATTTTATTCATGGTGTCTTGGATCTCATTTGGCTCTTAGCTCAGTAGTTCTTATGTCTTCTTCGGGTGCTCAGTATCCTATAGTATCTGCTACCGTGAATCTTAACAAATCCAGTACAGATGTGGGTGTATCCTGGGAGTGGGAGCCATCACAATTTCAGAAGCAACAATCTTATAATTTACAAAAATAAACGGGAGATTGGCATCTGATGGCTATAACTGGAACACTAAGATGCTTCTTCGTTTCTTTTTTTTCTTTTGGTTTTGTTTTTCAAGACAGGGTTTCTTTGTGTAGCCCTGGCTGTACTGGAACACACTCTGTAGAACAGACTGGCCTCAAAAGCAAAGATGCACCCACCTCTGCCTCCCTGAATCCTGGGACTAATGGTGTGAACCACCACCACCGCCAGGCTCATTTTGGTTTTGATACAGTGTCTCGCTGTGTAGCCCATGCCAGCCTGGAACTTACTATTTAGCCCAGGTGGAATTTGTAGCACTCCCTCTCACAAGTGGGAATTTCAGACATGAAAACCAGACTTGGAAAAGTTTTGATATGTCTATAAAAGAATGCCTGTCTTCTGTGTCAGTTGCGACTGTTACTCTGGCGTGTAGAGCTGCTGAAATCTCCTTTTCATGTTCATTGCTTTCCTTCCTCAGTGTCAGGTGCTGTGTTGTATGTTTAATAACTTGTAAGTTATTTAGTCCCTTGTTTTGATTGTTCTTTAACAAGTGACATTGTAGCAGGTAGATAATCTGGATTGCATAGCAACAGAACCTGTTCTTAAGTTTAATTACCACTTCCCTTGTGAGCAAAGTGTCTGTGGCTTGCAGCGGTAGTCTGAGATTAGTTCTCTAGGTTTTGCTTTTCCCAGTAGTAAGAGTTGAATTTGTCTTTAGTCTCCCTGTATGCATTTTATGCATTTTTAAATTCTAAATCAGAAGTTCCAGAATCTATCAATGAACAGAATAGTTCTCAAAGGGTGGCCCATCACCCTCCATAGGCAGTGGGACATTTCACTTCTGTTTTATGAAGTTTCATGAAGGCAAAGTCAAAACATGGAGGAAGCTAAGTAGCTCGCTAGCCCAGGAACAGATACCAGGTAAGGAGAACAAGAAAGTGTGACCACCTGCAGACTGTGGGTGAGATTAGCACAGATAATCCACAGATGTGGGGCCCAGCATTGTAAAAAGAGAGTGAATTCCAGGAGGGAAGTAGGGCCACTATCAGACATGCTTGGGAGTGTTTCTTTACACAATCACCAGCAATCCAAGTTCAGAATTGCTATGGTTTTCACTTTACATATGAGACACTCTAGTAAGGCTCATCAAAGCAGCCCTAAGTTCTTAACTGCTACTGGCAGAGCTGGGTTTGGGTCCAAATCCAAACCCCAACACCAAGGTCTTCTTCCTTGGCTTTGTTGATGAAGCTGAGCACTCAAGTTTCAGACCTAGAGATTTAGGGGATCAGATAGCTCTAGCTCCCCCGAAGCTCTCAGAATTTCACTCTTGAGAGGCTGGACACAGGCCTTCCCCATATGCAGGTGCCCTTCGAACCAGGCAGCGGGTCTTTGTCCTGTGAGCACCTCCATGCCTGACTATGGGTGGTGCTAGTCCTGTAGAATTCCACTAACGTTTGAACCAAGATGACATTCCTGGGTGGGTAAAATATAGTCAGTGACCCATCCCCAACATCTGAAGGTGACAGTCCTAGATTAGTTAGTTGTATGCGTTCAATGTCAAGTTGATGCTTTGGGGACCTGGTTCCAATTAAGTGCCTGTCTTCTGAGGGAGATAGCTGTCAATACTGTCTCACCAGGCAGGAAAAGCTTGGCTGTAATAGCTTCAGGCAACTTTTTGTTAGAGAGAGAGAGAGGGAGAGAGAGAGAGAGGGAGAGAAAGAGAAAGAGAAAGAGAAAGAGAGAAAGAAAGAGAGAAGAATCCATGGCTTAGGTTGAGACACAGGCCTGTCCTCGAGAACATATTTTTGAGCCATTCTCTTAGTCCCTCCCAGCCTCCTGAGTTCCTCATATCTAGGAGAGACTATGGAAGTACTACATGAGATAGATTTATTTGAGGCGACTGTAGCTCAGTTATCATTATACATTGGAGTTAAGAATTGCCCCTGAAAGATGTTAGGTTGGTGTCAAACAGCTGTTTCTTGGCCTGCTTTGCCCTTGACTGCGTTGCTCACGTCTTCCTCGGAGGTCCAGCCCCTCTTAGTCTTTTCTTGGGACGATAGCAGTTGCTCACAGGCGCATGAGATCCTATCCTGGTTCCTCCTGTCAGCTGCCTTCAACATGGGATCAGATTAAAGCTGTTGTATCTTTGTGTCTGAAAAAATATTGTAAAAAAATACGTTAAAGCCCAAAGCACAGTCGTAAATGCTTTACAGCCATGCGCAGCACCAGCTCCTGAGCTGACGTCTTCTGCTGCAGGTTTGACAGTCTTTGGTATCTGTTTTGTGTCATTGTCAGAGTCCCTGCTGCCAGGTGTTCAGAACTTTTTTTTTTTTTTTGCTAGACTTTTCAGGTATGTGGGAGAAATGTCTCCTCTCTGGAGGAGCTCTTAGGCGCAGCTTCTGGGCTCCTTCCTGACTCGCTTGTTGTTTAGATAAATGCAGATCTAGGTCACAACAGAATCTGAAGTACAGTTTCACAGCTGGACTTCATAAAATAGGCACTCTCTTATTGTAGAAAGGATATATATAATTTACCATTTAGGTTAGCTGCTTATTTTGGAGGGGAGTGGATATGAGGGTATAAATGAGCGCGTGTTCATGGGTAGAGATCAAAGAGCCACCTTGCAAAGCTGTTTTTCTCCTTTCACAGTCGGGTCCAAGGATTGAAGTAAGTTTATCAGGTTAGGTCACAAGCAATTTACCCCTGAGCCATCTTGAAGGCCCAAGGGGTCAACTGTTTACTCTGGTATAAAAAAGCAGCTGACTTATTTCATTCCGTACATTGTTGGCAGGGTTTGTAGATATTGTAGTATACAACAGAATTTTCTCCTTGCTACAAGGTGCATGGTATTTCAGTGTGTGTATACATCCCATTTAGTTATCCAGTCATTCATTGGTAGACAGTTGGGCTGCTTCCATCTCTTGACAGTGTGACAGGCCCTGCTCTGATTAAAGCTATGGATCTCTTCGAGACCTGCTTTTGGATCTTTTGGATGTACATGGCTAGTGCTCAATCGCGTGGCAGTGAGACATGTAAGTTTTTTGAGGCACTGCCTTACTGATTCCACAGCAGTTGCACCATTTACCACTAACAGCCACGCATGCACAAGGACCCAGCTGGGCGTTCTCTCAGCGCCTGGTTCTCACAGCAGCCATTCACATGAAATGATAATTGACTGAGGTTTCCATCCTCATTCTGTCCTGCTCAGAGATGCTGAGCACGGTCTCATGTACATCCTGGCAGTTGTGTATTATCTTGGAGTGGTGTCTTTTCATGCCCTTTGCCCATTTTAAAAGTGAGTTGTTTCATTTTGTTGATGAATTACAAGTTTTTCAGTGTATATTCAAGATACAAACGACTTGTCAAGTATATTCTTCATTCAGTTTATGGCTTTTTAGTCAGTTGATAAGTGAAAATACCATCCCAATTTGTCTATCTTTACTTTTGGCATCATGTTCAAGAAATCATTCCCAAATCCAGGTCATGAAACTTTGCCTATTTCCTTCTAAAAAATACCACAATTGTGGGACTAGATCTTGTTTACCTGACTCTGTTTTTAAATCACCTTTAGACCCATAGTAAAATTCCCAGTTCCCCTTCCCCTTATTCTCCCCTGCCCAGCAGGATCCTCTGCTAGAGCATATTTGTTGTCATAGATGAACTGCTCGGATGCATGCTCATTGTACCACCCTGTAGTTTGTATTAGAAGTCACTCTCACCCTTGCATGTTCATGACACGTTCACATGACCTCTTGACAGGTTCAGTGGACTCCTGAGCGCTTCTGCCGGAGAAATACCCACAGGCCAGTGCCACAGGCCGAAAGGATCTCTACAGCACCCACCCATTCCCTTTGTCCCTGTTAGGGGGTTAATTTTTAATTAAGAACTTTGACTATTCAAAAGATATGTCGTTTTATATTCATCAAAGTATAAATTTAAAAAGGATTATCTCATCTTCTTTCTGTCAGTCTTTGTTAACAAAAGCCTGAGAACCATAAATGATCCTTAGGGAAACTGCCAGCTCTCCCCCTCCACTTCAAACACAATAAACTTTATTCTTACATAAGTGTTTGGACCATTTTATGAAGCCTGTGAGTTAAAGCAGGCAAGATTATTATTTCCATTTAACCCATGACCAAACTGAGACTGGACTAGTGATCTGATCTCCCACAATTTCTTGTCTGGACAGTAGAGTCAGGTTCTGAACCCATCAGTAGTTCCTCATCACAGCTCTCTAGCAACCACTGCACGCCCTCAGAACCCGGTGACTATGCCAGTTCCTGGGCACCAAGAAGGAGATCATGCCGGTGGCTGCTTTCTTCACCTGAGGTCTCTCTATGTGCTATTTACTTCAGAATTGCTGGTGCTCAGACTCAAGGCTCTGTGTATGTACAACTGAACTATACTCTCAGCTCTGGGAAAAACCCCATAGGAACTCAGAGGCCGTGGGATGAAATTAGTAAATACAAGTATTTATTATTGCTTAGTGTTGTTTGAATGAAGTGAATTATGTTTAGATCACATTGTAACAAATGATAAAATTCATGTTGCTTTTTTCCCCATTAAACTAATTTCAAAGGTCTCATGAGATATTTTTGTCACTGTTTAAAAATTAATTTCTGTGCAACCTTGTGCCTGTTAGTTAAACTCTTATAGTCTGTTTACTCTTGTGTAAAGTAAAGACAATTATAGAAATAATTTAAAAACATGCTGTGTAATTAAAACTGGTTTAATGGGGCTTTTAGGAACTCTGTAGGAGACAAGGAAAGCTGTGTCTGGTGGGGGAATAACTTGAGGCACAGAGAATTGGAAGGTACGAGGCACCGTGCCGAGCTCTATATCCTTAACCTAAGTTCTTTGGGCTGTAAACAGATGGAAAGCAACTACTTTGTAATAGGTTAATAGTACAGTATAGCAAAATGGAAATTGAAAAGTAGTTATTTCTTTAACTAGCTCTTTTTAACTTTACTATGTATCCTTTGACCCTAAAAATTAATTCTAAATAATAAATAAACATATGAATGACCCAAATAAGACATCACTATCGTTTTAATTTTTCCAGATTTAAACTCATTACAGTAGGAGTGTGGAGGTGAGGGGCTTGGTGGGTGTTGTTATTGTTGCTGTTAATATGAGGTACTAAAGGTTAAAAAACCTAGGACCTGTCTAGCATTGTGGGGTGTTTTTTTTTGTACTGGGATGCAAAGCAGATAGATCTCTGTAGTTTTAAGGCCAACCTGGTCTACATAGTGAGTTCCCATATAGCAAGGGATATATGCTTGTATGTATGTATGTATGTACATACATACATACATCCTGTCTCAACAAAACAAAATTTAAAAAAAAAAGAGCCTTATATATTTGGCAAGTATTATACCATTGGTCTACATCCCCAGTCCTAATAAGAATTTTTGATTAACTTGTAACCCATCTCTTGTTCAGTATAGGTGCTAAAGAATTTATACATTTTTTATATCATTTATATACTTTATGCTAAACCTGTAGTTCTGTCTATAGTACTCAGAGGTAGTTTCTTCCTCTAACAAGAAAGTGGGTAACACAATGAATGACTGTAGCAGCTCAACAGAACCTTGCCACACCCAGCTATAATCCTGCTTCCTTCCTCTCTGGAGCTTATTCTGGCAATTGTGTGAAGTGATGCTGTGTACAAGGCCTGCTTGCAAGTGCATGCATAGAGAATACTTGTCTTCTGTTCTGTCAGTAAGGGGCCAGGCCATCTGGCAGATACCACATTATAATTTCTTTTCTACTTTCTGCTACAGTTTAATTATCTGAAACTATGATTTCCCCACTTGCACAAAATCTAATTAAACACCTAACACTGTCAGCGCCAGTGCTGGTGACAATGAACCGAAACCCCTGGGGCCTTGGTTAGTCAGCTTTGTATGAGGCATCTACCCAGGTCTTTCACCTCTCTACTGTGCTATAACCATGGGGCATTTGCAACACAGTACTTCTATGGTGACTGAAAAACAAAAACACCCCACTCCCTGTTGCGATATAGACAGTGTAACACAAAGGATTATAAAGAGTGCTTTTGAAATTATATTTTTTCCCAGTACCATTTTCAAATTTAAAAACATTTTTTTTTTGGTGATCTCATAAGATTTATTTACACTTGGATTATGTTTGCAGGAAACTACCACTGACACACATCCCAGCCCAACAATAGTCTATAGAAATCTACTAAAATAATATAAAAAAGTGACTCCTTGGTCTCATCTCCAGGAAGTAAGTTGACAGAGAGGCCAGATAGCACTGAAAATGGAGTCCCTACTGCAGCTCATCCAGGGACGGTAATTCCGGAAACAGGTGTAGTAAACTCTGACAGCAAAGCCTCATGGGTACAGAGTGTAGCAGGGACCCTGTGCACTTGAACATGGGTCCTATGTTAACTTTCTTCCCTACTGAGGTTTCTTCCCCTCAGGCCTAACCTGATTTCATGTTGTTTTAACCATATGGGGTCAATGAACCTATATTTGTCTTGGTAGATTGATCATTTGCCAACTATCTACCCCCACCGCGTGATTGCCTCAGAGCAAGCGTCTCCATACCTCCTTACCAGAGGGCTTTGGCTGAGTGCTCAGTCTCATGACCTGAGATAAAGAAGGAAGGAGCTGGGCTCCCTGTGGAAGTGAGAAGTGAAGAGAGCCCAGCTGTGGCTTGGCTTCCAACCCGAGGCATGAGCCTCAGTGTGGAGATGACGGTAGTCAACGTGTCCTCATGTAAGGAACTTTTGGATTCTGTTGTTCAGTATGCCATTTGTTCTGATTAAGTTCCCTGACCCTGACTGTATTCTTGACTTTGAATTCTGGACTGGCTTCTTTGTCCCTCCAAACTTCACAAGGTTATTAAGAGGTTAGGGATATACACGTGAAATCACTGTCCCATAACTGAAAGAGCCTAATGGTACTTGGAACTTTCAGTGGTTTTGACAGTATCAATTCAGTCTTTACTTTTTTCTTGTAATGTACCCCATAGTGAGTTGTATAGTGCCTGTTACAGAGCTGGCATTCAGATTTTTTAATGAATAAATGGAGTTAAGTTACTGCTCTGTCTTCTTAAATTACTTTTGGTCTCTTCCCCTCCATACCGTTAACTCGGTTCCGATCCTGTCATTCATGGGTATAATCCAGCCCTGCTAGATGACCAGGCTCCCTAGTCTTCCTACTATTGAGTAGTAATTCCTCCCTGACACTTCACGGCGTTCCGGCTTCTCTAGCTAGGTTTGCAGCTTCATTACCTCCTGCTCCTAACTGTAGTTCCAGGAATGTCTGTCCTGGTCCAAAGCTCTGGGCAGCCAGCCACCCGTTGTCTGTTGTTTGCCCTAAGCCAACCCAGTGTCAACCCTGTGCTTCTCTCAGAGCTCTGAGCATCAAGCCATAGCTCCTCGTCGGTCTCCCTGACTCAGACCTGGCGTCCGTCAGATGATACGTGTTCTTTATCTGTTTTCCCTAAACTGAGACTGCCTCCCAAGTGCTAGGACTAAAGGCGTGCGCGGCTCATGTCTCTTTATTGTGGGGAAGCATACAGGATTTGGAGTGGCGGACACCCAAACCTGACCCACTAGTATGCTGTAGAGGAGTTGTACTGTGGGCAGGTTCCAAACCTTATACTGGCCTCAGCTTCTCGGTCTTTAAGAAATAGTTACGCCGGGCAGTGGTGGCGCATGCCTTTAATCCCAGCACTTGGGAGGCAGAGGCAGGTGGATTTCTGAGTTCAAGGCCAGCCTGGTCTACAGAGTGAGTTCCAGGACAGCCAGGGCTACACAGAGAAACCCTGTCTTGAAAAACAAAAAACAAACTAACAAACAAACAAAAAAAAACGAAATACAGTTATGTGTTACAGGGTTGTTTGGATGATTTTGTACTGTTGTCTTTCAGTTGTGAGATGTTCCAACTTTTGTGAACATGAAAAGAATAGTGAACTCCATTATTTTTCTGCTGGCTAATATATATATATATATATATATATATATATATATATATATATATATACACAGTTTTGTTTTGTTCTTTTGAGTTTTTTGTTTTGTTTAGTTTGGTTTGGGTTTGGTTTGTTTGTTTGTTTGTTTGTTTTTGAGACAGGGTTTCTCTGTGTAGCCCTGGCTGTCCTGGAACTCACTCTGTAGACCAGACTGGTCTCAAACTCAGAAATCCGCCTGCCTCTACTTCCCAAGTGCTGGGATTACAGGTGTGTGCCACCACTGCCGGGCTATGCTGGCTAGTTTTATGTCAACTTGACACAACTGCAGGTCAAGTTTCAGTCATCTGTAAGGAGGGAGCCTCAATTGAGAAAATGTCTCCATTAGATCCAGCTATAGGACATTTTTTAAATTAATTATAGATGAGAGAGGGCCCAGTTACTGTGTGAGGGTCCACCCCTGGGCTCTATGGGTCCTGGGTTCTGTGAAGAAAAAGTAGGTTGGAGAAATTCTGGAGAGAAAGCCAGTATGCAACACATGCCCCCCCCCCCTCATGACCTCTGCATCAGCTCTTCCAGGCTCCCACAATGAATTCCTGCCATGACTTCTTTCAGTGATGGACTACAATATGGAAGTGCCAGCCAAATAAACCCTTTTCTCCCCAACTTGCTTGGGTCATGGTGTTTCATCATAACAATAGTACTCCTAACTAAGACATGTATTATCATGTCTACCAAGATTTAACAATAACTGAGTTTTTCTGCATTTCTTTCATCTATACATTATTTTTCTTTTATTTTTTTTTCATTCCTAAATAGTTTGTCACTCCATACACACATATGCACTACTTAAAAATACAGCTGCAGGAGCACACAGCTGGACTCCTGTGCTAGAGAAGCTGAGCAAGGAATCGATGTTCCCGGATGAAACAAGCACCCTGCTTCCAGGCCAACTGCAAAACATAGCTGGAATTTCCTGGTAGCTCTGTGTGTGTCTATGTGTGTCTGTGTGTGTGTTTGTGCATCTATGTGCGTGTGCGTACCTGTCCCTCCACCTCTCCAAGCTTGAATAACCTTCATGCTGAGGAGAAGTTGAGGCTTTCTGTGCCAATAAAGCACTCCCAGCCTGTTGATCAAGTCTTTCTGCTTCTCTGTCTCATTTTTCTTATGTGTTTGGGTTGTTTTGCTGTTGTTGTTGTTGTGTGTTGTTGTTTTACTGTAAATGCGTCTTGTCAAGGTTCCCATCGATGATTTAGAGTGTGCCAAATGGTAACCATTATGTCTAACAAGAAAGGTTCACTTTAACTTTATTACTAGTATAAAGCTCGTGTAAGTTTTTTTGTAAGCATGTTGATTTGTTTAGTTTTGATGCACCTAGTGGGAAAACTGTAGATATCTCTCCTAGTGGAGACCACCCACACTCTTACACATACCTTGTGTGCTGTCTTCAGAAAATAATGATTCTTGCTCAAGTTGTCTCTCTTATTTTATTATTTTTAATTTAATTTTATTTTTGTATCTAACACAGAATCAGTTTTTATGTGTAAAGGGAAGGAAATTATTTAAAATAGAAATACTGTGTAGTTTTGGCCATCTCTTCCATCTATACATTATTTTGGGTTTCAGAGGCCAACTCTCTGGCTCTGTGTCACACTGAAATCCATTATTCTCACCTTGCTTTACCTCCCTTTTGGTAAATCTGAGGATTCCTTCCTATCTGAATCTTCATAAAAACCAGAGGAGTTCAGCTGTCCATCCTAGGAGCACTGTCTAGCACATAAGAGCAACATGTATATTCATTACTCTTGTGCTTAATGGCTTCATGGTTTCATGTTCTGATTGTTAATTTCCCATATAGATTTGTATAACATTATCAAGCCTGCATGCATGCTGGCAAAAATATTGACTATACTACATAGCCTGCATTTTTGGTTGTAATATCAGTTTCTTTACACTAATATGTTGTTATCATTTTCTGTTAGGTGTGACTTTTCACCTGAGATTTGCCACTTGAGCTACCATTTTGTTTCTTCTGTGCTGTGATTTTTCCTTCAGATATTTTTACTTTTCAAGCTTGTGTGCACTAACTCTGAAAATTAAAGGTTGTTTATTAAATAAGAAAAAAAAAAGACTGGGATTTCCATCATAACTGATTTTAACAAGTGACATTATTGTACTTACTGCACAGGCAAAAATGTTTATAATCCTGCCTTTGTGTGCCTGTGTTATTGGAAGCAGATCAAGTAGCTAAACCATCTGAAACTGCCTTGAGTCTTTATTCCAGTGCGTTGAGCATTTGCTATTAAAATACTAGGCAGTGGCTTGAATTAAGTGTCTTTCTGGGAGAAAGGCTTTGTTACTTAGCAACACCTAATATCCTGTGCTGATGGCAAAGCACTCCAAGACCCACTAGAGAAATCCTTCTGGCTTTCTTGGACAAGGAAAAGACATCTGGTGTGTTGATAGAGAATTATGAGTAACTGGCGATTAGGGGGCGGGGGCGGGGGTTGTCTTTGTTGTTGTTTTTCCAAATAACGTCATCACGGGAGTGGAAACATCCAAGTTTAAAACAAACTTCACTGCTGAGCAGAGCTATAAAACTGTTCTATCCAATGATACTGATCTGATATTCATTCAGGGTATGTGCGTGAGTCAGGGTTACAGGGAAGATGGATACTTATTTCCTCGTCGCTTCTCTTGTTTGAAGGGACAATTCTGTGGAGGTGTTTAGAGAAACAATATCTTTCCATCTTAGGTACTGGTACAGAATAACTGAAGAAATAAAACAGCTTTATTGAATACTTTTGAGAGGAAATAAGTTCCAAAGAAAGGAATAAACTTAATATAAAAATCGTCTTGGAGTGTGTTCTGATGGTGATAAACATGGCCACTGTGTTTGTGTAGGGTCGCCTCTGAAGCCTTGTGTTTTCAGGGAAACATGCTCCTAGGCCCAGTGTAGACTGGGCATCTCTGCAGTGACCCTAACAACCTGCTTGAGAATTGATCAAAAAATCTTTCTAGGCATCATTTCCTGCTTCAGGGCAATGAGTGACCTTGTTTCTGCCAGTTTCTCAGGTGTCAAGCTCTGTATTTTTGGGAAGTAGGGAGCTTGTCATGCACGCAATAAAAACGTCAACAAAACAGTTGAGCCTTTGCTGTTTGGGGGTACCCATGGTCTCAGCTTCTTGGGTGGTGGAGGTAGATTCTTGAATTCAAGAAACTCTTCAGGGACATAGGCAATGCAGTGATATGGTCTCGATAAATAAGTAAATGATAAATAAATAAACAAAAGGATGGTATAACTGAGCTGGTTTCTAAATGGTTCATTCTTGTCTAGCATGAATGTAGGAAGCCTGGGTTCACCCCAGCACCACAATGAAGAACACAGACTGTAATCAGATGTGGTAAGATTCTGTATCTTATAACAACCTTTTGTTGCTTAAAACTAGTATTTAATTTGTGATTTTTTTTATGTCTGGATATGTATATATGTTTGTGTATACAGAAAAGAATATATGAATTTTAAGTTGTCATTTTATGAGAGAGTCTGGCTGGATATTAGTACAAAACAGTATGCTCAATTCTACCACTTGATAATAATACATTGCTCACGGTGTTCATGCTAGTTGTCATGGAAAGGACTTGTGGTAGCCTGAGCTCAGCCCCACATGGGGTTCCCTTGCTGTAAAACCACATGTCTGAGGCTCCAGACATGTGCTGACTGGCAGCCTAGAATTGAAATTTCAGAGCTAGGGAATGTTGTCCTGATGCTTCAGAGATACACACTGAGTTTGATGGTTGGCCAACATGCTAACTTGACTTTTCTTTCCCCATTTTTGAAACTATAGTTCACCTTTCATTAAACCTACTGACTAGAATACAATTACTGGGAATTGCTTGTCTCTGGGATTGGTGGAGGATGTACTTGAACGTCGGGAGGAAGCAAGAAGTGGCTAGGATTTTAAAGTTCTTCATTGTGTGGCCCAAAGGAATCTCGTATTTAATCCTGAGTTGTGGTAGTAGAGACAGGGAATTTTGCTGAGATGGTACTTGTGAAGGGCTGCCTTCAACCTGATATCTGGATTATCATGATTGACTGTCAGGATCTTTACTGGGAAATGTACTGCATTGCATGGGAGAAGATTCTATGGTGACCCACAGGAATCACATCGGTACCTTCTCATGGAAACAGGTTCATAATCAATGCCCGGGTTCACCAGTGTGGAATCTCATCAGCTGGGGCCCAGTCACTATTTCTTTTCAAAAGCACCACATTTAATATGTAGTATGGGGGAAGAGTTGTATCTTTGTATTGCCCATCAAAAGGTTCATAGCAAAGACGACTGTGACAAAAAGTCAAACTAACAGAGAACATTTTTAAAAACTTTTCGTAGTTTATTTATTGTTCATGTGCAATGGGGTACACATGGCGGTCAGAGGATTGCTTGAGTTAGTTGGTTCTCTGTTACTATGATGTGTATCCTGGGAACTGAACTCAGTTGCCAAACTTGGAAACAAGCATTTTTTGCCTTCTAACCCATTTCTCTGGTCCCAGTCACAATATTTATTGATCTAAAATTTCACATGACACTGGATCCTTTAGAAATGAAGATCCAAAATATCAGAAAACTGTCTTTAAAGACAGGCAAACAGAAAGATGATTGGAGAAGATGGTCTGATGGTGCCACACTAGGTGGAATTCTACATGCCCTGTCCTCTGGTTCTTGCCTCCCTAGTTCTTTCCCTCACGTAATAGAGAGAGGGAGTAAGTCAGAGAGGAACCATCCTTGGCTTCAATCAAGAAAGAGGAGTTCTGGGTCCAGTGACCTGCCTGAGGGGCTGAGTAGCAGGACTCTCTTCTGCAGTTTTATCAGCAGCTCCTAGTGCACTTCTCTTGGGCCAACTGCTGTGTTTGGGGTGTTGCGTGCTGAGCGCTGGCAGTGACTACACTGACCAGTCCCCAGGTGGACAGGCTGGGTGAGCGCTGCTGCAGCTCCTTAAAGAGGACGTAAGGGTCCTGAGCTTAAGGCCTGCCTGTGTCACACAGCAGGACCTATCTCAAAGAGAAAGCTAGAATGAATAAGAAAAGTGTGGAGGGAGCTTCGGAACTGCCACTGATCCCCCATCATCTAAGGGCAAGCAGAACAGACTGGACCCCATGGGTGCAGGAGACCCAACCGAGCTCTGGCTGAATTGTCTCAGCTGCCTGTCAATCATACCATCCGTGTGGGAAGGACTCAGGGGCAGAGCGAGTGGTGAGGTCGCCTTCATGTGAGGAGCTATTGTGAGGAGGTAGGATTTCTAAACATAGCACCTCAGACTGAGGGACAGACCTAAAGTCTCTCTTAAAAACAGCATTAGGGGAATGTAAGATGAGCTAGTAGAGAGCAATTTATTTTAAGTTTTGGATATGCCAACTTCATGGCCTTTTATAAGGCCTTTCCTCTAAAGTCTTCTTTCTCTGTAAAACAGAATTCAGTTACACGGTTTGTTTCATCTTTCCCAGGGATGGGGAAAATACAGAAATTAGTATATCAAAGAAGTAGAATCGTCTTCTTTTATCCTCTTCAAGCTGTGAATCTAAAAATAAGTTGTAGGATAACAAATGCAGGGGCTGAAATGTTAGTCGAGTGTCCTGAGCTGGCATTTGGCCATGCTGCTGTTGCTAAGTATAAGCTTTATTCTGGAGAGATGCCAGGGCCTAGGACGTGCGAAGCACACTCTGCCACTGAACTTCACCCCCACCACCACCACCACATCCCTAACAGTAATACATTTTGAATATAAATCTAAAGATGGAATGGTGCCACTTTTAAGTGAAAGAGGCATTCTTTGGAACAACACTGTGACTTTAGATCTGAAATAGGCTTTCTGTCCTTTGGGAGTGGTGTTGGGATGGTTGCAGAGCAGTTGAAGAGCCATAGGGCAGCCTGTGCGTGTGCCTTTCAGTCGGTGTAGCCTGAGCTTAGCACACCAAAGCACTGGCAGCAGTGGGCTGAATGAACAAGAACTCAATTAGAGCTGGGCGACAACCTCATCAGCTACCGGCTGCTCACCCTTGGCAAGGGACTTAAGACTTGAGCCTTCTTTCTAAAGTCTGGAACACGGAGATGATAGATCATTCTTTCCAGAGGAGAAGAAAGTGGAGTGGAAGATTCACCAGCACCTCTGCAACTTGCCAGGCGCCCCACAAACTGTCAGTAAACCCTCAAGTGATGCAAGATGCTCCACTCTGTCTATAAAAGTGAAAAGTCCAGGGCGTGACTGGATGTTACATCTGTTAGTTCGTCTGTTAGCATTAAGTAAGTTAGCACTGGAGCAAGCTTGATGCAGAGTCATTGAAGTGGCCCAGGGCTCCAGCACTGTGTACCAACTAGTCTTATCTTCAGTTGACTGCAGCTGTGGACACTATTCATCTTCCTGTTCACTCACTAAATAGGTGGTGGAGACTAGGGTGTGGCTCCAGTATTGGGTATTATCACATATGTAAGGCTCTGAGCTTGACTCCTGGGGAGGAGGCACTAAATAAATAAATAAATAAATAGTTTCCGCCCCTAGGTTTTTTTTTTCTTGAAGCTTTTATTTCTCAGAGTTATAACTAGTCATGTGTGTATATGTGACAGATTTCATGGGATGAGTTCCTTTGGTTTTACAACTTTACTGCGAAGTGGATTCCATTCATATTTGTTCATTGACTCAGTGAGTGTGTAACTGTGGCAATTGAAAACTCAGGCCGGGAAAATTAACCTTCTAGTCTCACGAAGTAAGATTAACAAATCTACATTTTAGACCCTACCTGATTAATATGAGAATCAGGTTTTGAGGTGCATTAGGTTAACAGTAGGGCTTTGGATGCGTATGTTTGAAAAACACGAGAGACTTTTGACCACTTTTGGTGATGTTTGGCTATCCTGTCTTCAAGTTTGCTGGTACACTGCCCAGGCGCTGCAGTCCTGAGAGCTTTTTCACCATCCCTAGCTGGAGCGACTTGAACGCCAGTTTTCAAGCTGCCTCTGTGCTTTGCATCCACAGGCAGCACTGGTTGAGCAGTGCTCCCTTGCGCCTCGAGCTGTGCTTGGTACCCTCGCTGGCAGTAACTAAGAGAAGCAACCTGAAAGGTAGAGGATGGTGTCGGCCTCTTCCTTGGGAATCCCAGTGGAGACTGAGTACTTTTTGGTTTTTGTTTCTTCTTAATGTCATCAGGAGAAAAGCATTACTTACTTTCAAATGGCAGTTTCCCTCATGGCAGAGGAAATTAAGAAGAAAAGAACAGCTTTGTCATCAATTCAAAATTCATTTCAGACATCATTAACTAAGCATTGAAAACAAGAGCATGGTTCTCTCTTCCTTCCCTGTGCATTATCTGGACACCTGTATTTGAGGTTATTTTAGGGAACATGTGCTCTTAAGGAGACCTTACTTTGACAGATAGGTTTGGCATGTAAAAAAGATCCACAAACTCGAGACACAGTGACTCAGCAGGCATTTAAACTTAATTCTGTTTACCACCTCAGCTCTAAGAGTCCATTCAATGTTCATTCAGAGTGCCTGGGCATCACACAGTTAGTTCTCTCCGTTGGAGACCATAGAGGTTTACCAAAGGAGAGTCTTTGTCATGACTGACTTACACAGCTAAACAGTTGAATCCACTTTGATCAATTTCATCTTGAATCTTTCAGAACGACCAGGTGAGTTTATTGTTGTTGTTGCTGCTGCTGCTGTTGTAAAATAGCATAGTAGCATGATTTTATGTTGATTCCCTCACTGTACATTTCTGTATGTTTCATAAAGAGCCAGCATATAAAGCATATGGAATTTGAATGCACATGTGGGTTCTATAAGAGAGCAGGCTGAGCAAGCCAGTAAG
The DNA here is from genome assembly GCF_000001635.26 of Mus musculus. Taxonomy (NCBI): domain Eukaryota; kingdom Metazoa; phylum Chordata; class Mammalia; order Rodentia; family Muridae; genus Mus; species Mus musculus. The sequence continues at coordinate 98,565,877 of NC_000070.6, forward strand.
CAACACCCCTTCATGGCTTCTGCATCAATTGCTGCCTCCAGGTTCTAGCCCTGTTTAAGTTCCTGTCCTTGCTGTTATATGGAACTGTGAATGAAATAAGCCCTTTGTTCTCAGGTTGCTTTTGGTCATGGTGTTTCATCACAGCAATGGTAACCCTGAGACAGCACCTATGTCACATTGGGCAGCTGCATATAGCAAGACTGAGGGTTGTTTGGAGTGGCCGTGACTACCAGCACTACAACCCCTGTGTGTGTTTTCACCTCTGTGGAGGCTATTGATAGTTTTCATGCCTGGCTGGGTGTTAGTGTGTTTTCTTTTGATAACCTCATTTATTTAATGTCTCATTTGCTATTTTAATAGAGCATTTATTTGGGGGATGTAGGAGGGATAGAACCCAAGGTCTCACATAATGGGCTCCACTTCTGGTCTACAACCCCTGCCCTAAATATTCCATTTAATTTGCTATTGTGAACTTTTTGAAGCATTTTTTAGCATTTCCTCATATACCTGAGGTTTTTGAGTTTATATGTTGGAGTTAGATGTCTTTTTGTACTTTACTTGTAAAACTTTCATTTATTAATTCCAAAGAATTAGTAAGTGAAGCATCTCTCTTTGTTATATTCTTCTACCTATAGATATAACGTAAGAAAGTATCCTCTTTTATCAACTATTTTATCTTTAATCTTAAAAAATGCATACCTATCCCTCTCTATTAGCATCACTTTGAACTTTATCCTTTAGGCTCCTGCCATGGTGATTTTTAACTGTCTTCAGAATATGCTCTTAGCTTGAATCATATTAAATTGTTCCATGGTGGCCAGGAAGCAAAGAGGGTTTGCTTTCATAACAAAACCCTTTCCTCCAATTCCCTTAAGCTATGAATCCATAATGGAGTATTTCACTGATTCAGTGAGAACCATTTTGATCCAGTCAGGTCCCACACCCTTGCTCAGCCCCATTAAAAAACCAAGTCCTCATGCAGACGCTGTGGGGACATTTCAGATCTAAGCCACAAATTGGCGATTACATAACAGGTTTCCTAAGGGCACAATCTTCATTTCTTGCTGAATATCTGTCTGCCAGGGGAGGGAAAAGTGAGGATTGTGCCAGGCGTAAGTGTTGCACCCCAGTCACCCTGTCATTTGGGAGATCGGACCCGAGGGTCAGAAGTTCAGGATCATCTTCAGCCACATACTGAGTATGAAGCCAGCATGGGCTACATGACATACTGCCTCAAGCAGCGGCAAAATTGTCATACCAGCCTGGAAAGTGATGTGGCATCTGGATGGCGGTGTGTGAGGGGGCGCTCAGTAGGTAAAGTTGTGGAGGCATGAGGACCAGAGTTGGGAGCTCCAGCCCAGAATTAGGTCTGAAACTCCAGCACTGGGTCAGAGACAAGTGGAGCCCTGAGGTCATTGCCCAGTCAGCCTCATCCATCGGTTCAGTTAGCTATCGCTTCAGTCCTGAAATTGGACACACATATATATTATACGTTTTGGGGTTTTTGTTTATTCGTGTTTTCTTCTTTTTCTTTTTCTTTTTTTTTAAACAGGACCTTGATATGTAGCTTAGGTTGGCATCGAAGTGGCGATCCCCCTGCCTCAGCTTCCTGCATCCTAAAGCACCTCCTATCACATCCAGCTTTGTCATATGAATGTTTCCATCCGCCAGCATATAATTTGTGGCACAGTTATTTGTACCAGTCTCATATAAACAAACCTGTCTGTGTTTACTTTTCACTTGCGTAATGTACTTGCTGAGCTGGTGCTGTGTGAGATGAGGGACCAGCCGGAGCCGCATTCTCTCTGCTGACGTACTAGTGTGGTTTTGTTGTGCGAATCCAGCACAGGTGAAACGTGGCCCAACTAGCAGGCAGGCAGAAGGTTTAGACCATAATGTAGAGGTGACAGGTCACAGGGCTTCCTTGCTTGCTCTTTGTTGCTATGATAAACACCATGACCAAAAGCAACTTGAGGAGGAAAGGGTTTATTCCAGCTTATCATTTATTGTCCATCTTGAGGAAAAGTCAGGGCAGGACCTGAAGGAGATCATGAAGGAATACTGCAGATTACTACCTTTCTCACCAAGGCTTGAGCAGCCTGCTTTCTTATATAACCCGAGATCATCTGCCTGGGGCTGGCACCACACGCCTGGGCTTTCCTCTTGCACGTCAATCAAGAAAATGCACCACAGACTTGCCTATAAGCCAGTCTCATGGGGCCGTTTTCTAGTTAAGTGTCCCTCTTCCCAGGTGATGCTACATTGTGCCATGTTGATTTAAAAAAAAAAAAAAAGCCAGCACATAAGGTGAAATATAAGATGGAAAGATAGATGTTGAATGCACATAAACTATGACTATTAAGACCATCGACATAGTGAAGGCTATAACCCCACGGAGATAAAACATTGCCCTGTTTGAAGGCTGTGTGGGCATGTGTGGATCACTTCCACATCTGCTTAGTTTCCCCTTCTTTTACTCATTTATCCAATGTTAATTTATGCTGTTTCTATATTTTTAGGAGTATATTTTAGAATATGGGCTGCTGGCAAGTGGAAACATTCTTGCCAGTCACACACATGGCCTTGAACTCAATCCCTAGTTTGACAAACTTACAGTTTTATATAACTATATTTTAAGTATAATAAACTGTTGATTATTTTCTAACTAATAATTGTTATTATTTCTACTCTCATGAGTTCAATACTTTACCTCTAAAACCAAATATTTTGCTCATCCGTCACTGTTAGTGGATATTCTAACCCTTCTTGTCAAGGTGGAGGCTCACAGCCATGGTGTCCCTGTATTCTGGTATGTGCCTGCAGGAGAAACAGTCCACGAAAGGCTGAGCTAACAGGAACGAGAAGTGAGAAGCTTCGTGGGCAGTCTGAACTCAAGTGGAGATAAAAATTATTGCTAAGCATAGCTTAGCCATAAGGTCATGAAAAGCTTATATGATTTATTCTCAGAGCACTGTAGATGAACTGTATGCCCTAAGTATGGGAGAATGCTCATGTCTCCTTAATGCAGACTCATGCTCTATTTTTTTTCATGTTTAATATAGAAAAGATCAGGCAAAGATATGCAGACCTGCCGGGAGAACTACACATTATCGAACTGGAAAAGGACAAGAATGGACTGGGGCTCAGTCTCGCTGGCAATAAGGACAGGTCACGGATGAGCATCTTCGTGGTGGGGATTAATCCGGAGGGACCTGCTGCTGCAGACGGACGGATGCGGATTGGAGACGAGCTGCTAGAGGTGAGAGCCATTTGTTTTCAGGTTGTCCTTTGGTGCAGAGACTAGGTATGGAGGGTAGCATACAGAAGAGCCTATTTGGATTCTTTTATGAATATGTGAGAACCAGCCGAGTCTGTAGGTAGCTGGCCGTGGTGTCACCACCTGTAATCAAAGGTAGAGGCAGGCACAAAGATCAGAAGTTCAAGACCAGCTTCTGCTACATAGTGAGCTTGAGCCATCCTTGGCTATGTGAGGCCCATCAAAATATATAAAAACAAACAAGCAAACAAACAAACCAAGATACTAAGTCTGTGGAATTCTTATTGAAAACAGCTAATGTCTGTTCCATTGGTAACTTGTTAGGGTCACATAGCCTCTTTAGTTTAGAAAGCAGGGAATAGACTGGTCCTCAGGTACTCACTCTCCAGATGACCTCTTCAGTACTCTGGCAAGGTTGTTCTATTTTCCTAAGCTTAAATTCAGGGCATTGCTTTGAGTTTACTGAAGTTTAATATTCATTTTCCTCATTCATTCAGCTTGGTTTTTTGTTTGTTTGGTTGGTTGGTGTTTTTTGTTTTTTGTTTTGTTTTGGTTTGGTTTTTTTGAGACAGGGTTTCTCTGTGTAGCCCTAGCTGTCCTGGAACTCACTCTGTAGACCAGGCTGGCCTCAAACTCAGAAATCCACCAGCCTCTGCCTCCCAAGTGCTGGGATTAAAGGCTTGTGCCACCATTGCCCGGCTCCATTCAGCTTGCTTTTAAACTGTCCATTGGGACAGAGAGACACAAGTACTTCCATTCAAATAGCTTCCAGTTTAGAGAGAGAGGAGATTTTTTTTTAAGTACAGAAAAGTCCTTTGAATTTCAAACTGGAAAGTGTGATGACGAGTAACAAAGAATGCAGGCTTAGCTCGAGACACAGTCAGCTGTTCTGTCCTGAGGATTTGGCCTTCTGACTTCCGGCTTGTGTTTGTTTACCCACTGTTCAGGCCTCTTGGGAAAGCAGCCCCACCATGTGGGTTTTAGAGGAGGTCAGTCACAGGGCACTGGGCATGACACTGTCTATATGAAGTAGGAGCCCCTGAGGTTGGGTGGTTTCCCCTTCAGACTCCAGATATTTAGAACTCACCTTATATATCTGCAGCCAATGAACACAGACGTTAGCATCTCTCCAGAGGCCCTGCAGGTTCTCTTCACCTAACTCCTAAAACACCCGGGAGTGCCTTTCTTTTCTTGTTCTGTAATTCAGTGTCACAACCAGAGCCCGCACTAGGGATTAGTTCTGACTGGTATAATTATTAAGTAAATAAAGACTCTATTAACTATTATAACCATGCTTCAAGCTTGTTTCCTTTGGCTCCTGTTTAGAAATCTCCTTTGAGACTGAAATGATGATGGTGAATATGGTGAAAATGGGAGCTAGCTCAGCAAGTTGTTACTACCGTGTCTCTGCGTGCACACATTTGTCTTTGGGGTTCTTAAGAACCTTAGATAGAAATTATTTTCCTCATTTTATGCATAGGAAAACTGGATTGTAAATCCTTTATTACTAGAGAATTAAGTGTCCAAACTCCAGTAAGTACTCGAGCTGGGGGGCTCGGAGCGTTTGCTGTTCTTGCAGAGAACCTAGGTTCTGTTTCCAGCACTCACAGTTCCAGAAGATCTGGCACCAGGCACATGCGTAGTTCGCATCTATAAGTTCAGGTAAAACATTCCTATGCATAAAAATCAGTTTAACAAGAAGAGAACTTAGGCGTCGCCGTTTTAAGAGTCACGCTGTGGGCACTAATGTCACGGTGTTGTTCCTCTGGTTCTTTAGTAGTCTTTATGACCTCTTTCTTCCTTCTTTCCTCCCCCTCTCTCTTTCTCTACCTCTATCTGTATATCTCTCTCTCCCTCTCTTCCTCCCCCTACTGTGTCTCTCTCTGACTCTGCAAGTGTGTGTGTGTGTGTGTGTGTGTGTGTGTGTGTGTGTGTGTGTAGGCTGAAGATTGAACATGCTAGGCAAATGCTCTACCGCTGTGCTTATGTATCTGTCCCCTTGCTCCGTGCCTTAACTGTTTGTTATTGCTGTGGATGCATTACCCTACGCTAAGTAATGGAGAAGAGAGAGCCTTCTTCCTCTGCCGCCTCCTTTTTTGCCACCACCTCCCACCAGGAGGTTTATATTGGCTCATGGTTCCAGGTCCTGGTCAGTTAACCACACCTCGACCTCATTGACAGAGTCCAGAGGCCTCACATAGTGAAAGATGGGGAGTGCTTGACAGAACAGGGCAAACTAGATTTCAGAGGAGACTAGTTTTAGAGAAAGGCTTGTATTTGTCAGTCCCAGGTATGGATTAATGAATTCATGAGAGCAGAGCACTAATTCCCTGCTGAAAGTCTCAAATGACCCATATTTTCCTTCTTCATAATAGGATTTTAATTTTGACATAGTTTTAAAGAGACCCACCATTGTACCCCATTTGTTTAGATCCAAGAGATTCCTGGTCTATGATGTTCCCATCTACAGTGAAATCATGTGTATCCAGTCACTCTGTGTACTGGGTGTGCTTAGACCCAGATTCCCTCTGGCACAGTGGATAGAAATGCTTCAGTGATTGGGAACATGTTGATTCTAGTTGTAGCTTCTGTGTTATTCAGACTCAAGGTGGAAGAGCCTACAGGATCTGGCCCCACAGGGAGCACTGTACTGTATTCCTCAGTCTGATGTTCATTAGACACTGGTAACAAATGGACTGTCACCACAGCATAATATGAGGAGGGTCTTACAGGCCAGTTTCAGATTTCAGACATATGTGGGCCTTGGAAGACCTACTTTAATTTTTTGCCCCAATGCTTTTGACAACGGAGGGTGTTGAACATAGTGCATGCAAGAGATCAACAGTTTTCCATCTTCCATAGGGTGAGGGCAACACAAGCTAATCCCAGATAAACGAGAGGGTGTCCTAAACAACCTGTAGTTCTTGGATGGATGATATCCTGTGTTCATTGCAGTCTACCACCTACATGGAGATAGTATCTATCCCCACAGGCCTAAGACACACCTGAGTGACCCTTGTTCAGTTCAGGTATTACCCAAAGGCCCCAGGTTGTGGCCTGTACTAATGCCTGCCCAGCCACACATTTAGGTTCCTAATACTGCCATTTTTCAGGTTGATTAACTTGTTAAAGCACCAGCCAGACCTTGGGGAAACAGTCATTCAGCGTCACCCACCTATGTGTTCTAGAGAACGCTGCAGAGCACGCACATCACAGCACAACAGCAAAGACACCATGCGACTGGGACGTTCAGGAAGAGCTTTCCTGACGTCTCTGCTTGCGCTACCTTCCGGGTTTTCTCACACGGCCAACAGCTTAGAACCCCGGTCATAAACTATATGGGGCTGGGTAGATGGCTCAGTAATTAAGAACACTGTCTGCTCGGCTGCTTGGCTACTCTTCCACATTTGATTTCCCAGCATACATGATGCCTCATGACTGTAACTCTGACATCTTCTTTAGGCCTCCATGGGCACCAGGCATTTGCATGGTATGAAGACAAGCGTGTAGGTAAAACATTTGACACAAAACTAAAAAGAAGAGTAACTCATTAGAGCGCAGGTGTAACTCAGTTAACAGAGCACTTGAGAGCATGCTCAAGATCCCTGATACTATCCCTTGTTTGAACAAAACTCAGGATTGGGAGTGAGACCAGATGTTCAAATAAAAGATGAACCTAGCACACTGATCAACTAGAAAATCACAGGATTGCCTCTGCCAGAGACAAAGGATAGAGACCAAGTGTTTTATGATATCATCATAATGTAGCATAGCATTTTCTCCTTGATGCATAGAAACTTCAGGTGTTTGCTCAGCATCAGGCAAAAAAAGATTTGCCTTGTATGTCTCCTCTTCCTTCCTCTAGCCTTCTTTCCTTTCGTTATATCCAGCCACATAATTCAGTTACAGACACAAGGACCTCTTTTTCTATGAGGGTGTTCCCCTTTCTAAGAAAGACCCACATGTTGGTCTTCCTTGTTCTTAAGCTTCATGTGGTCTATTAATTGTATCTTGGGTATTCCAAGCTTTTGGACTAATATCCACTTATCAGTGCATACATACCGTGTATGTTCTTTTGTGATTGGGTTACCTCACTCAGGATGATATTTCCAATTTCCATCCATTTACCTAAGAATTTCATAAATTCATCGTTTTTGTTTTTATTTTGTTTGTAGAACATGATTTTAATAGTTTCAACTGTTAATGTTCAACAAACAAGATAACTCTTTTAAGATATATTTCATTGTTATGTCTCCCTTTTCACTTCTGATTTTATTAATTTGGATACTGTCTCTGTGCCCTCTGGTTAGTCTGTCTAAGGGTTTATCTATCTTGTTGATTTTTCTCAAAAACCCAGCTCCTGGTTTTGTGGATTCTTTGTATAGTTCTTTTTGGTTCTATTTGATTGATTTCAGCCCCGAGTTTGATTATTTCCTGCCATCTACTCCTCTTGGGTTTATTTGCTACTTTTTATTCTAGAGCTTTCAGGTATGCTGGTTGCTAGTGTAAGTTCTCTTCAGTTTCTTTTTTTTTTCTTTCTTTTTTTTTTTAAGGGGCTGCTTGGCCCCTCCTTTCTTTTTTTTTTTTTTAATTTATTTATTATATGTAAGTACAGCCTTCAGACATACCAGAAGAGGGTGTTAGATCTCATTACAGATGGTTGTGAGCCACCATGTGGTTGCTGGGATTTGAACTCGGGACCTTTGGAAGAGCAGTCAGTGCTCTTAACCGCTGAGCCATCTCACCAGCCCCTCTCTTCAGTTTCTTTCTGGAGGTACTTAGAGCTTTGAGTTTTCCTCTTCTTACCACTGCCTTCATTGTGCCCCATAAGTTTTGGTATGATGCCTTCATTTTCATTAAATTCTAAAAAGCCTTTAATTTCTTTCTTTATTTCTTCCTTGATCAAGTTATCATGAGTACAGCATCGTTCAGATTTTATGTGTATGTGTGCTTTCCATTGTTTTTGTTGATATTTAAGACCAGCCTTAGTCTGTGGTGATCTGATAGGGTTCATGGGATTATTTCAGTCTTCTTGTTTCTCTTGAGGCCTGTTTTGTGACTAATTATATGGCCAGTTTTGGAGAAGATACCATAAGGTGCTGAAAAGGTTTATTCTTTTGCTTTAGGATGAAATGTTATATAAGTATTAATTAGCTCCATTTGGTTCATAACTTCTGTTAGTTTCACTGTGTCTACGTTTAGTTTCTGTTTCCATGACCTGTCCATTTCTGAGACTGGGGTGTTGAAGTCTCCCACTATTGTTGTGTGCGGTACAATGTGTGCTTTGAGCTTTAGTAAAGTTTCTTTTATGAATATGGGTGCCCTTGCATTTGGACCATAGATGTTCAGAATTGAGAGTTCTTCTTGGTAGATTTTTCCTTTGATGAGTATGAAGTATCCTTCCTTATCTTTTGATAACTTTCGGTTGAAATTTTATTTTATTCGATATTAGAATGGCTACTCCAGCTTGTTTCTTAGGGCCATTTGTATGAAAAATTGTTTCCCTACCTTTTACTCTGAGGTAGTGTCTGTCTTTGTCACTGAGGTGTGTTTCCTGTATGCAGCAAAATGCTAGGTCCTGTTTATATATCCAGTCTGTTAGTCTATGTGTTTTGGTGGGGAATTGAGTTCATTGATGTTAAGAGATATTAAGGAATAGTGATTGTTGCTTCCTGTTATTTTTGTTGTTAGATGTGGAATTATGTTTGTGTGGCTATCTTCTTTTGGGTTTGTTTAAAGATTACTTTCTTGCTTTTTCTAGGATGGAGTTTCCCTTCTTGTATTGGTGTTTTCCATCTATTATCCTTTGTAGAGCTGGATTTATGGAAAGATATTGTGTAAATTTGGTTTTGTCATGGAATATCTTGGTTTCTCCATCTATGATAATTGAGAGTTTTGTTGGGTATAGTAGCCAGGGTTGGTATTTGTGTTCTCTTAGGGTCTGTATGACATCTGCCCAGGATCTTCTAGCTTTCATAGTCTCTGATGAGAAGTCTGGTGTAATTCTGATAGGTTGCCTTTATATGTTACTTGAAATTTTCCCCTTACTGCTTTTAATATTCTTTCTTTGTTTAGTGCATTTGGTGTTTTCATTATTATGTGATGGGAAGGATTTCTTTTCTGGTCCAGTCTATTTGAAATTCTGTAGGCTTCTTATATGTCATGGGCATTTCTTTCTTTAGGTTAGGGAAGTTTTCTTCTATAATTTTGCTGAAGATATTTACTGGCCCTTTAAGTTGGAAATCTTTGTTCTCTTCTATACCTATTATCCTTAGGTTTGGTCTTCTCATTGTGTCCTAGATTTCTTGGATGATTTGGGTTAGAAGCTTTTTGCATTTTGCATTTTCTTTGACTGCTGGGTCAGTGTTTTCTATGGTATCTTCTGCCCCTGAGATTCTCTCTTCTATCTCTTGTACTCTGTTGGTGATGCTTGAATCTATGACTCCTGATCTCTTTCCTAGGTTTTCTAATTCCACGGTTGTCTCACTTTGTGATTTCTTTATTGTTTCCATTTTTAGATTTTAGATGGTTTTGTTCCTTTCCTTCACCTGTTTGATTGTGGTTTTCCTGTAATTCTTTAAGGGATTTTTGTGTTTCCTCTTCAAAGCTTCTAGCTGTTTACCTATGTTCTTCTGTATTTCTTTAAGAGAGTTATTATGTCCTTTTTAAAGTTCTCTATCGCCATCATGAAAAGTGATTTTAGATCTGAATCTTGCTTTTCCAATGTGATGGTATATCCAGGACTTGCTATGGTGGGATATTGGGTTCTGATGATGCCAAGTGACTTTGGTTTCTGTTGCTTATGTTCTTACGATTACCTCCCGCCATCTGATTATCTGTAGTGCTACCTGCCCTCTATATATCTGACTGGAGCCTGTCCTTTCTGTGATTCTGGTTGTGTCAGAACTCCTCAGAGTTCAGCTGTCTGTGGGATCCTGTAATTCTGGGATCCTGTGATCCTGAGATTCTCCATGTGTCAGGGCTCCTGGGAGTCAAGCTGCCTCTGGGACCCTGAGATCCTGGTGTGACCAAGCTCCTAGGATCCTGTGGTCCTAGGTGTGTTAGAACGCCTGGGATTGGAGCTTCCTTTGGGTGTTACAAGACTAGCTGCGGAGTTTGTACCCAAGGTCTGCTCAGGGCACCAGCTCAGACTGGAAGGATCCAGAGCCACTGGTCAGGCAGTGTTCCTGGGTACCAGGGTCCTGCTAGGCCCAGTTACTTCTGGTGTTGGGGCAGATGTTGTGTCCTCCTCACCTCTGATCTTATGATCCTGGGCGTGTTAGAGCACCTGGTAGTGGATCTTCTTCTGGATGTTGTGGGACTGGCTGCGGTGTTCGCCACCCCACCCCTCCCATGTCAACTCTATTTCACCCAAAGATGCTCCAGTTTCTAGCAAGTGCCAACAAATAAAAATATATTGGGACACAGATTTTATTATCTACCTTCCATCTTTCCTCAGCCTCAGCTTTTTCAAACCATTTAGCAAATATCTTCCTGAAACACCTATAAATAAATGCAAGGTACACAATGTTTGTTTTTATGGCCTTTCCCTGATCTGAATGACATTCCCTTTGTCTTCATCATTGTGAGATCTACCATTTGTTCATATTACTTCTCACTATAGCTCCGTCACTGTTCTTATTATTAAATATCTCTGCTTTGCTCACAGCCTATTTGGATTCATAGTTGGCATTGCTTGTGTCAGACCCTTAAATCGGGCTGTCCCGTAGCAGGCATTGGATGCACTGGGTTCTGTTCTCACACAGGAAGCAGTGCAGTGTTGAACAGTGCAGTGCTGGACAGCATCACCTCAGGGCAGCCCCTCCATTGAAAGTTAATGACAGAAAGTGATAGGCTAGGTTTTGCCTTTTATCTGGCATGCTTTAATTGATAGGATCAAAACTCTCATTTTTGTGTATTTCTGTCTTTTTAGTTTGTATTTATTTACACTAGTATCTCTGACATCATCTCAGAGCAAAGTGGCCGTCTTACTCCTTAAATAATCTCATTTGCACCTTAGCAAACATTCAGATCCTGTGCAGTTGTCATCCATCTTCTCTTGCAACAGTTTGACTTTAGGTCAAGGATAACAGAAAATAAATTCATGTGGAAAAAATATTCCCTGGTTTCTTTTTATAGCTCATGAAAAAAATGAAGTCATTTTCCTTTAATATGTGAGGAATAGGAGTTGGAATGTGCTTACTTGCTAAGAATAGGAAATCAATTTAATGATGTGTATCAGGAAAGCTAGAAGCCAGCATGACCCTGCACAGTGCAGAGCACTGGAAGGTTGAGACACTGCATTGTGCAAATGGCCTTTAAGAAATGAAGCAACCATGGGTATTTGCTAACTCCCACCCCAAATGCACTTATATTTATGGCCTTAACCCTGAATTGAGCACAGTTATGTGTCTTGCTTATTTTCATAGTTCCACTACTTGCTCATCATCCCATTCAATACTTTGCCATAACTGTTACATTACTCCTTTGCTCACTGCCTCCCATGATTTATACTTGATTCGCTTGCTTAAGACTCTGAAATTGAGCTAAGAAGTGAAAGAATTATCAAAAACATATCTTGTCTCCTTTTTTTGTTTGTTTTTGTGTGTGTGTGTGGGTTTTTTTGTTTGTTTGTTTTTGTTTTTCAAGACAGGGTTTCTCTGTATAGCCCTGGCTGTCCTGGAACTCACTTTGTAGACCAGGCTGGTCTCGAACTCAGAAATCCGCCTACCTCTACCTCCCAAGTGCTGGGATTAAAGGCGTAAGCCATGGCGCCCAGCCATCTTGTCTCCTTTTAAGTTAGAAACTCTGCTGCTCTGCTGCTCTCCCAGAGCTCTTAATGTGACAGACTTGGAGCCTATGGGCTCCGCAGCACAATGGCATTGCTGTAGTAGAATAGCCAGTGAGTTCTGTGGGCCGATGGCACAGTTCATGTGTAAAAGAAATTTTCTCTTAAGCTCCCAGAAGACAGTGTGATTAAATCTCAGCTCCTTTACCCTTCCTTTCAATTCTAATGTGGGGGGTTACTGAATTAATTTCCAAAGGCATTAGCATATAATTACCATGTACACAGAATGAGGCTTACTCCAGAGCACTGGCTTTCCCAGAGCAATTAGGCCCAGAAAATGTGAAGGCTGGGGCATGGTGCTGTCATATGAATATAGGATTTATTTATAACCCTCCCTACAGTGCAGGCGTGGGAAGACAGGGCTAATGGTGCTGTGCAGGGAGTCTGAATGGTCTGTCAGGTTAAAGCCAAAGCAGGAGGAATAGTTGATGGCACAGTGGCTTAGGCTGCTCTGTGGAGCTGTAGAAGTATGAGATGCTGTCTTTGAGCCAGGCACCTGCAGGCAGGAGAGTCTACACTGAATCCTGTCCAGTGCATGCACAATGGAAAAGAAAGGGTGTGAGTACCTCCTGCTCTAGTTGGATAGAGACATAAATCTAGGGGTGAGTTCAGATCTTGTCTCGTGATATTGTTTTCATGGGAAAAAAACATAGACATGAAGGGATTGAGCCAGGCGCTCCCCACTGCTTCGTGCTGTCTTCTCTAGCTGTCCACACTGTCCCATACTGTACGCTCCTTGCCAGCAGAGTATAGTTGAGAACTTTTGGAAAGCTTAGGTGTGATTTGGAATGGGGCTTGGAAGCTAGTGAGTAAATTACTAGGTGTGTGCATCCATGGGATAAAAGCTCTTTCTGTACACTCATGAGATCCACACCACATCAGGGTGTGTTTATCAAGAATTTTAGAATGAAATAACTTTGCCCTAAGGTTCTTTATTAATAAAACCTCCCGGTATAGAAAGAGTAGCCTGAGCCATAGAGAGAGCAAAGGATTTCAAAATTGAAATAAAATTATGGTTTCTCTATGATACTTTGATAGTCAGGGACTTAATACCTAGTCATGCAGAATTCATTGACCAGGTTGCTTTGCTTTGGTTTTGGTTTGTTTTGGTTTTTTATTGTAGCAATGACTTTGAAAGTGTGACAGCACAACAGCTTTGACACTTCAGATATGAATATATTACATTTTTGAACAGCTGTGGCAGCACATGCCTAGCACTCAGGGGGCAGAGGTAGGCAGATTTCTATGAGTTCAAGGCCAACCTGGTCTATGGAGTGAGTTCCAGGCCAGCAAGGACTGTAAAGAGAGACCTTATCTCAACATACAGCTCTATCTAAAAGCTTTAGTATCTAAAAGCTCTTTTTTGGGTTTTTTTGTTTTGTTTTGTTTTGTTTTTTATGTTTTTTGGGGTTTTTGTTTTTTTGTTTTTGTGTTTTGAGACAGGGTTTCTCTGTGTAACTCTCACTGTCCTGGAACTCACTCTGTAGACCAGGCTGGCCTCGAACTCAGAAATCCACCTGCCTCTGCCTCCTGAGTGCTGCGATTAAAGGCGTGTGCCACCACTGCCCAGCCTAAAAGCTCTTTTAAAATGGGTTGATTGAAGCTGACATAAAAAAGTATTATGAGCAGGTCCTAAATATAACCTTCACACATACCAAGGTAAAGTCATCCCATTTTGCGCTCCTTAAAATAATCTGTTTGCAGCCTAAAAAGCTCACAGGGGACATAGTGATGGCTGAGTGAGTACAAGGCCCTGGTCACCACAGCATTGTGACCAACGCTATGTGAGTTTGCTGGCTATTTCCTGGCACTGTCACAGGTGGATGGATCCCTGAGTATGAAGGAAGGGCATGTCATTATCAAGTGTCCAGGGCACATACCAAGCCTTAATGCCTGCCAGACTTGCTCAGTTTTCACATCCATCTTCAGTCAACTCACAGCAACCTTAGTTAGGTGCACAGTTAGCTCCCATCCTGCAGCAAGTGGACTGGGGCAGGAATGGGCAGGATCAACAAGCTTTTCTGACTAACACTGCGGTCTTTCATAATTTTGGATTAAATTCTTATAATTTGGGAGGGTATAATTTGAATGTGAATTGCCACTCCCCATAAGTTCACTTTTTTGAACAATTGGTCCCCAGCCAGTGGCATGATTTGGGAAGGTTGTGGAACCTTTAGGAAGTGGAGCCTCATCTGAGCATGGTGGCACACACCTTTAATCCCAGCACTTAGGAGACAGAGGCAGGTGAATTTCTGAGTTTTAGTTCAGCCTGTATTATACTGAGTGTTTGTGGACAGCCAAAGCTACAACGAGAGACCTTATCTTCCAAGTAGACCCTCTCTGGAAGAAGTGGGTCACTGGGGTAGGCCTTGAGGCTTTATAGCCCACCTCCTTTCCTGAGTGGGAGAGCCTCCTGCTCTTGCTCCCATGCCTTTCCTGCCTGCTACCATACATTTCCCACAGAATAGACGCTCTCAGTCAGAATTAAACCCTTTCTCCTTTAAGTTGCTTTTTTCAGAGTATTTTTTCATATGTCAGTATTCTTCATAACAGTGAGAAATGCATCAGGTGTAGGTAAATGCAGTTAATTCAGAACAGGTTAATACATCTAATAGAGTTTCATATTGGACTAAAAGTCACAGCTGTTGCCTGTAACCACCTGACTTCTTTCAGAGAATACTACTGAGATAAGACTGAGATTCTTGACTCCCATGCAGGGAATATTTCGGGACTAGTCTGTTTGCAGCAAACCTGTTTATTTAGGGCTTCTGAAGCTACTTTCTTTGTTTAAAGAGTTTCAGAGAAACACCACCACCACCACCCCCTTTTTTTTTTTTTTTCATTTTTCTTTTGACAAGTCAAAAGAATACTTAATAGGTCACAGAAAATTAAGACAAGTTTTGACTATAAACAAAGTTTATAATCTTGTTTGAATGATTTTTAGAAATACATAGGTAGGATTTTTAGAAGTATATTGGGGATGGGGGGAGAGTTAAACTCAAAGGTGCCAAGCACTTAAGCCTTAAGCATGGTCAGTTGTTACTGCAACATTATTATTGTAAATGCTTCTGTGAAATGGGAATATTGTCTCTACATATGTAAACTCCCCCCCCCCCCTTTTTCTTGTTTAGACTGGTATATAGCCTTGACTGTCCTGGACTTCTCTATGTAAACCAGGCTAGCTTGAACTCACAGAGATCTACCTGCCTCTGCCTCCCTAGTGCTGAGATTGAGGTGTGCACCATCGTGCCAGGCCTATGTATGCACTCTTTACACCAAATTAGTTAGTTGTGCCAAAATTCTGGACTTAGCTGGTAAAAGACTCAACCACGCTCAAGTGAAAGGCTCCTCTTCCTTCCTGTACACCCTGAACATTTCTGCTTTTCTATCCTGCCTCAGTTTCTCACACTGCAGCTACATATTATATTACCCATCTTCTCAATATGTAACACCACTCTAGGCCCATTAAGGAAAGAATGTAATTGATAAAACCGTGCTCGGTCTGTTAAGAAGCACAGAAGGAAGGCAATCCTGTCTGTGCACAGTGTGTGAGCTTCTGAACCTCATAATTGAAAACCTTGCCCTCGTTTCGCCTATAGAGTTGGGGTTTATTTTCAGCATAGAAACAAACTACTGTGTGGAGCCTAGTTCAAGTTGAGTGTCCTGATTCTTTCTGTCTGTGCTTCCAGCTGTGAAGGCTTTGGTTCTATTTTTGCCGTTTCAGTTTCTGACTGCAGCCTGTTACGGGAGGAATTTTGAATTATTTACTTGCGCCTCATTGTCTTTATGTCACAGAAATCTTCTGGCTCGAGTCTCTACTCTTACCACTCTCTGGAAGGAATAATGATCATTTATTTCTGATTGCTGTGCTCCTCGTTATTGCTGTTACAAAAGCTCTGAGCTCTCTACAGTGAGCCAAATTATCTTAAGCCCTTAGAGACAAAACAAAGTAAAAATGAAGGTGTATTATTAGTTATTTTTTCTCGTAGCTATAAAAAAATACCTAATAAAAGCAACTCGAGGAGGAAGGATTGTTTTGGTTTGTGGTTTAAATGGATATAGCCCTTCAGTAGGCAGAGATGTTGGGCAGGAAGGTGAGGAGGCTGGACATGTGTTCCCAACAATCAGGAAGCAGAGAGATGACTACTAGTATTTGGGTTATCTTTTCAAACCCGGCCCCTCTTTTTTCGATTCCAAGACCCTACCTATGGGATGGTTCCAGACACATGCAGAATGGATCTTTTCCTCCCTAATTACAGCTATCTAGAACTAACCTCTCAGATGTGTCTCCTAGGTGATTCTAAATCCAGCCAAGTTAGCAGTAAAATTAAGGATCAAGAATGGAAGAGACTGAGATCATTAAGGAAAACAGGGATCAGGTCATTTGGAAGCTGGGCGCCCTTGCCTCTGGCTTCTGTAGTTCCTCTCCATGTCCCACCACGTGACTGGGGGTGACTGAGCTCTGCTCTTCTGTCCTCCTTTGTTCTGCATGTTCCTCCTTTGCTATCTTAGTGATTAGACTGAGGTGCAGCCTGGGAAAATACTCGATGGCTGGGGTTATTCTGAAAGGTGTTAAGTTGGCCACACACACACACACACACACAATCCATTTGTGGTCTTTGCCTCATTTACATAATGGGCATTTATACTTTGCTAATCATGCAATGTGACCCTCACCCCAGGTGGTACATAGCAAGACTCCTCAAAGATGCTTGAAACCTTGTGCAGTACAGGCCTTTCATACCCCCATTGTCATTGTTACTTTGTTTTAGTTTAGTTTAGTTTAGTTTAGTTTAGTTTAGTTTTGTTTTGTTTTGTTTTGTTTTGTTTTTAGACAAGGTCTCTCGAGTACAGGCTGACCTACCTAGAACTCACTAAGTAGCTCGGGTTGGCTTCAAATTTAGGTCAGTCGTCCTGTTAGCCTCATAGCCTGGGATTACAGGTATCAACCCCAATACCCAGTTTATACTACGTTTGCCCTCTATACATATATGCCCATGACAAAGTTGGATTTATACACTAAGTAGAGTGCGATATTAACAGTAACTCTTGAAGTATAACAGCTAGACAAAGGTATTCTAATACAAGGTTCACAAATGAGTTTTCTGCGCAAATGCATTATTTTGTTTTCCCCCAAAGGGGACATTTTATGATTCTTTTGGATATCTGAGTCACTAGCATAATGTTTTATGGCTTATGGCAGTTATTAAGTAAAGTGTTTCTGCCTGAGAGTATTTGACCTGATAGTGGAGTAGCCGGCAGCAGGCATGTGCAGTGCACAAAGGGCTGGTTTCCAGCCATGGGTTGAAGCAGGAATGATGCAGAACCCGAGAGTGAACTGTGGGACAGAAAGTTGGAAAGGGGACTGCTGGGAGGGTGATGCCAGCCTGTGGGGAGGGGTGGGCTCTACAAAGACACGGTCTTTGTATGTAAATTTCAAAATCTTTTTGTTTTGTTTTTCAAGATATATTCTCTGTGTAGCCCTGGCTGTCCTGGAACTTGCTCTATAGACCAGGTTGGCCTCAAACGCAGACATGCTCCTGCCTCTGCCTCCCAAGTGCTGCGATGAAGGGGTAAACCACCACCGCTAGCTCCCAAAACACCGGCTTTTGTAAAGTAGGAATTATTTCTGGAATTTTTCATCAAATATCTTCAGGTCACATTTAATCTGAAACCCTAGAAAGTAAAAACTGTATCGGGGTTATGTGAGTCCATTGTATGTAAGGGACATTATTCCTATCTTTCATACTGGTAAACGTATATACTACCAGACTGTAACCAACCTAATAAATTGAGTATATTTCTTAAAGGTTTATTGCATATCCTAAATGACATAGTAATGGACTTCATTAGGACATTTTCACACATATATGTGACATTTTGATAACACTTACCCACCCTCCCTTCCCATTACCCTTTCTTATCTCCTCCCACTGAGTCCCCTTCTATTCCTTTTACCTTCCTGTACTTTTTGTTTTGTGTTGGGTAACTAGAATTACTTACAGGAGCAGGAGTGAGGCTGGGTAACTGGTTAGTGCTCGAAATTTCTCCTACCTTGGCCGTGCAAAGAGCAGAATGAGAATCGGGAGGTGGGGAAGTTTTTTGCCAAGGTTGGGAGTTGGTTGGGGATAGGATGTGGATGGTTGATTACATTAAGGATTAAGAGAAGCCGAGGGAGTTCCCTGCCACTCACTGGGCATGCTTGTTGCATGCTCCAGTGGCCCCAGACTTACTCAAGGCTGTGCGAACTGGAGACTTGAGCCTGCCTTCTGGCAGCATCACTACATACCTTAAACTGTTTTATAAGACACTGAGTGTGTGAGTCTCCATGTCCTTAATACACCAACACAGGACCAATTGCCTGTCTCACAGCCTGGCTGAGGGGCAGTGCTAGACCATATGAGGTATGTGCTAAATGTTCTTAGGTGCAAATGATGGCATGGCGCCTCTGCAGGGCAGGTTTTTAATAATGTGACTGTTGAAATGAGCGACTGGGGCCATGGAGGTGTCTCAGTGAGTAAAGGGCTTGCTATGCATGCCTTATGACCTCAGTTTAATCCCCAGAACCCAAGGTGGAAGGAGAGAATCCACTCCTGTAAGTCGTGCTCTGTTCTCCACATGTGTACTTGTGCTGCTGATCACACCATGTGATACATAAGTGTCCCTGTGCTGCTGATCACACCATGTGATACATAAATGTACCTGTGCAGGTGATCACACCATGTGATACATAAGTGTACCTGTGCAGGTGATCACACCATGTGATACATAAATGTACCTGTGCTGCTGATCACACCATGTGATACATAAGTGTACCTGTGCAGGTGATCACACCATGTGATACATAAATGTACCTGTGCTGCTGATCACACCATGTGATACATAAGTGTACCTGTGCAGGTGATCACACCATGTGATACATAAGTGTACCTGTGCAGGTGATCACACCATGTGATACATAAGTGTACCTGTGCAGGTGATCACACCATGTGATACATAAGTGTACCTGTGCAGGTGATCACACCATGTGTGCACCTGTGCATGTAGCCACACACACACAGACACACACTATATGCACAATATTGATACGATTGGAACACTTCTAAAAAGAGAGAAACTGGAACCCTGAGGGGGTGGGTTAGGAGAATCTTGCTGATTGAGTTTTTTACTGTGTCTATAAAGGGACATATAAAGGAAAGCATTTTTAATTCAAGAGGAAAATATAATAACTGAGAATCGGGGTAGATTTCTAGTCAGGTCAGCTTTTGGGAGAAAGAAGGGAACCCTGGGGTAAGCATTACTGCTATAGGACATCTTATCCTGTTCTCTATATTTGCCCTTCTGGTTTTGGTTGTTTTGGGACTAGGTGTCACTATGTATCTCTGACAGGCCTGTAGCTTGTTTTGTACACTAAGCCAGGCCTTGAACTCACACAGATCACTTGTTTATGCTACCACACCTGACTTGATATTTTTGGTAAAGAAATTCCAGGTCACTAAGCACCTAAGTTCTATTTGCCTACCTGGCTAAGAATACTATTTATGCCTGGGCTAGAGAGACAGCTCAGCTGGTAAAGTGCTTCTCATATCAGCATGAGGACCTAAGTTTGGTCCTCAATACCACGTAAAATGTCAGTTGGGGTGACAAGCCCTGTAGTTCCAGTACGGAGAAGATGAAGACAGAGGGTGGGTCCCTGGGCTCACAGGCCAGTCAGCTTAGCCTACTGAGAGACCCCAGGTCCTAGTGAAAGACCTTTCTCTAAAAACAAGGTGTGGAGCCGGAGAGACACATCAAGAATGAGGGCTTGCTCTTCTGGGGAAACAAGAATTGGGTTCCCAACAAGCGCATCACACGAGTCACAACTGCATATAACTTCAGCTCCAAGGGAGTCAACGGTTCTAGCACTTGTGGCACTCATACACACACACACACACACACACACACACACACACATACACACACACACATGCACACACACACACACACACACGCACGCACGCACGTACACCACAGACAACCAAATAATAACAAAATCATTCAACACACGGTATCGAGTCCTTCAAGAAAAGACAGCTCAGGTTGACCTCTGGCTACCACATGTACTCACAAGTGCACGTGAACATGTGCAAACACAAAAAGACACATACCTCAAAAGTGCTGCTGATGTATCTTCAATGGGGAAGCAGTTTTTCCTCAGAATTAATAACAGTTCTTGTTAAGAGGTAGACTACACTGTTTACTTAGCCCCTCCAGCTGTGTGAGGTAACAGGAACCACACACACCCATCTTGCCTTTTCTTCTTTTTCTTTCCTTTTTTTAAGGAAAAAACGAATGTGATTATTTTTTCTGTAGTATCTGCTGATTATTGCAAACCTGGGTTTTGTACACAGATGTCATAATGTAGCCCAGACTAACTTCCAGCCTGCAGCCCTGCATCGACCTCCCTACCCGTGCTCACAGGCCTCCCTGGCCTCCCTGGCATACACCATCAGCAGATGGTCAGTGGGAAAGCTCTGGCCACATAAACTCAGTGACCTGAACTTGGTCTCCAGAGTCCATGGCGGAGGGAGAGGACTACATTAAAGCCTTCACACTCCTGTCATGACAGACATGTACATGTATGTGTTTGTACACACAAAATAAATAAAATGTGACAAAAATGTTTTAAAATACTGATACAGAAAACTGTCCCCACAGAGCACAACCACTAGAGCAAGTTCTTTAAACTCAAACAGACACTTTAAACCTAGAAGTGGTTCCATGATGTCTGCTGTGTTTCCCACTCAGCACTGCTGATCTCATGACCACACATCTATACACATCACCTTCCTCAGTCCTTTCCATTGTCACCATGACAGATTAGGAGACTCTGCAGTTTTCCTACTTCTTCTTGACTAAAAGTATAGCTGTGCTGGCATGTTGATGCCTCCGTTTTTTAGCCTTTTTAGGATAAATCCATAGACATGGAACCTTTCATCCAGGAGTTAACTGAAAGCTGGGTATGGTAGTGTGTACCTGTAATCTGAGGCAATCTATTAAGACCCTATCTCAAAATAAAGTTGAAAAGATCTGGAATGTTCTTTGGTGACTGAGCACTTGCCTAGCATATTCTAGGTACTGTGTTTGATCTTCAACACCAAAAAATATGAAAGGGTTGATGGTTATAAATATAATGTGTTGATTTTTTTCCATGTGGTTTGTATTCAGGTTATTTTGAAAGTGAAAGTATTGATTCTAATGCCTTAAAATATGACATTCAGAAGGGACTTCCAAGTGCAGATAGGGGAGGGCTCTGATTTTATTACCAGCCACTCATGTAGTGTGAGTTCAGTTCAGCTCTCTAATAACAGTTTACAGTTTGTATAATATGCCAATTTTCTTTGCAGAAGAAAGAATGGGAAGGGGATTGTTGAGTGTAATAAATTATGACGATGTTCAAACCTTGGGCAAATCTGTTACTTAAACTAAATGTTAATTTTGTATAATTAATATTTTCAACCCTAGCTTAAGTTAATTAAGTTTTGCTTTCAATTTGATATGTCATTTGAATAGATTTAATTGAGCTGCTTTTCAGCATCAATTTACATTCCTGTTCAAATGAACTGGGGGAAAGTAAGAGTAG
The DNA here is from genome assembly GCF_000001635.26 of Mus musculus. NCBI lineage: Eukaryota > Metazoa > Chordata > Mammalia > Rodentia > Muridae > Mus > Mus musculus. The sequence goes on from NC_000070.6 coordinate 98,587,624, forward strand.
TTAAAAGCTTATCTCTTTAATAGTTTTGCATAATTAATTTGATTAAAACAAATCTCATTAAAGACTTTAAAAGTGAAAGTTTCTGCTGCAGTAGGAAGGCATTTTTGTCCATTTACTTTTGCTAAATCTGTATTGGATTAGCCCCAATTCGACTTTGGCTGCAAACTACAAATACTGCAACCAGTTCTCCCATCCCGGTCAGGCTTGCCCTCATACTGAGGGTTTGTTCTTTCTCTCTACAGAGGCAGAAGGCAAACCCTGAGTGGGAAGTCAGGTGGCCTGGAAACCTGCAGTATGACTCACCAGCTTAGAAAATGCAGACATGGCTGTTGTATGGGGCCTTGGAATCCAGAGTTGCTGTAATTTGTTCCTAAATGGGATTTGAGTTTCAGAGCCTGGAAGAAAATTAACTCACACAGATATGCCTATTGTTGCTTTTTCTGGGGCCAGGGGTCAAGAGCTGAAACAGAAATTAATATCTGGAAAGACACAGAAGTCCCCAGTTGTCATTGAAAACTTGAGGAACCCAAAAGCAACTCAGAAAACCAGAATGGCTAGGCAGGCACATAGATGGCACTGGGCATGTGGTGATGAGCACCTTAAATCTCAGTGCTAAGGAGGTTGAGGCAGGAGCATCACACTGGCAAAACCAGCCTAGGCTACATAGTGAGGCCTTGTCTATAAATTACTAGTTGATAGATAGATAGATAGATAGATAGATAGATAGATAGATAGATAGATAGATAGATAGACAGACATTAATAGATGATAGACAGACAGACAGAGGTAGGCAGGTAAGGAGATATACATAGAGAAAGATTTGGCTGGGGATATGACTGAATGGTAGAGTACCTATTTGGCATGTCAGAGGTCCTAGGTTCAAACCCCAGTACAATGATGATGATGATGATGATGATGATGATGATGATGATGATATCTAATAGAGGGGGCTGGAGAGATGGCTCAACGGTTTAGAGTACTGACTACTCTCCCAAAGGTCCTGAGTTCAAATCCCAGCAACCACATGGTGGCTCACAACCATCCGTAATGAGATCTGACTTCCTCTTTTAGAGTGTCTGAAGACAACTACAGTGTACTTAAATATAATAAATAAATAAATCCTTTTTTAAAATATCTAATAGAAATCTCCTCTGTGCAGAAAGTCTGTTCCCTCTTTCTTTTTCTGTTTGTGTGCCAAGGCAAAGTCTGAGCACCTCAGACTCTGAGACTGAAGAGAATATAGGTTATTGTAGATATTTAGAATGACAAGAAAGTGCATAAATGGAAATAACTAGTTTCAAAGAATAGAAATTAGTTCAAGCAATTGTCTTTGTCACTTTGGGTGGCTATAACAAATGCCAAAGTGGCTGAAGTGACTGACACACACACATATTTCTCACAGTTCAATAGGCTGGGAAGCCTGAAATCATAGCACTAGACTCTGGGGAAGCCTCCTTCTTGGTCAGCAGACTGCCTCCTCACTGCTGTAACCCTCAGATAGTAGAGGCTCTCTCTCTCTCTCTCTCTCTCTCTCTCTCTCTCTCTCTCTCTCTCTCTCTCTCTCTCTCTCTCTCTCTCTCTCCCTCTCTCTCTCCAAACTCACAATCCTCTAGCCACTACCTCTTGCTAGTGTTGGGGTTACAGGAATGTCTACCCAATCATGTCTTATAATACCAATCCCATTGATTGGTACTCTAATTTCCACACAGATTGTTTGCAGCTGAGTGTGTGTGTGTGTGTGTGTGTGTGTGTGTATGTATACACACATGTGTATAGAGGTTAGAAAATGGCTTATGAGAGTCTGTTCCCACTTTCCATCATGACGGTACCAGGTATCAAACTCACATCTTCAGGTTTGGCTGCAAGTACTCACTCAGCCATCTTACTAGTCCCTAGTTACATCATTTTTAAAGTGAAAAAGAAGGCTTTGTTGTAGCCTTTTTGGTTGGTTTTGATTTTGTTTTTTTGCCTAGAAGTCTCAGTGTTCCTTCTAGATCTAATCTAGTAAAGTCAGATTCCGCTGTGTCTTTGGTTACTTGTGTTTTCCACTGTGTAGCACTTCCTAAACATTGCCAGTGAGCAGCTGCCACCACAGTCAAGGCCACAGTTATGGGCACAGCAGCCATGGCACTGTCCTGTCAGAGCTTTTCACATTACTCTAGATCCTTTGCCTGGTGACTCAATTAGAGAAGATATTATTTAGGTTGGTGTCCTACTGTGTTCTGAGCAGTACATATTTAGTGCATGAAGGGGCCTGACTTTAAACTCTAGCACCAAGAAGGAAAATGGGAAAGTCAGTGTGCCTGTCTGTCTGTTTCCGTGTGTCTGTGTGTGTATATGTGTCTGCCTGTCTGTCTGTATGAAAAATAAAACCATGAAAGTATTTGTACATTAATATTAGTGTGATAGATAGTATTGATAATCTGGGATATAAGCACATTATTAAATTCATGAATACTGAAGTTTAACAGCAGAAAAGATGAGCGTCTGAATACCAAGAGGACCATCCTAAACTGTGACAGCTTTTCTTCTTATAGTTCTCAGGTCCACTTGGGAGCAGCTGCTTGAATTCCATTAGACATTAGGAAAGCGTGGCACAGATAACTGGGAGTGTGGGGATCCATGCATTTCTGAGACTAATGATCTTGGAGGAGAATAAGAAAACAAAACCAGATAGAATAAAAGACAGAGAAAAGCAGTATCCCAATAGCCATGGCCAGATAGCCTTAGGCATAGGGTGGACTGGCTTCCTTTAAGCCAATAAGAAAAAGTTCTCCACTTTGATCCCACCCTTTGAAGTGTGTTTCCTCCTACTTTCTCACCATAACCACTTCAATGAAAACAGTGTTTTCAAAGATACGTCAATTGTGTCGTCAGATTCATCCTAATAGAGACATCAAGGGCAGATGGATTAAGCACCAATTTCAAGAGACTCATCCCTTGAGTACCTATCGTTGAGTGTACTGTACCAACCATAAGATGATAGATGTTATCAGAGCCACAGTTATACAGGGTTAACATAACAATGCAGGTCATTAGTTACTTATCAAACAGATGGGGAAAACAGAATTATATGGAAGGTATAAGAGAATAATTATAGTTATTATCATAATGTATCAGTGGGAAGAACTGCAAGGAAAATAGTTTAGATCTACTGTTCTATCAAATCTAGGTGAGTCCAGCCTGTAGCAGCAAGACAGGTTGCACACATGACCACACCCCCCCCCCAAGAGCTAACTGGAGTTGTGAATGAAAGACAATACACACACACAAGCTCAAAAGCTGGGCAGTTCTAATCCTCCCCACAGCGAGTACTCTTTTCCTCCAGCACTCCTGCTGGCCTAACGCCCTCTATTTCTATATAATTTATTTTTGTTGCCCTGGCTCCTTCTGGGCAGCTTCCTAAGTCTTTCCTGCCCAAGGTGCTTCTGGGCAGCCCTTCCAGGGGCCGCATTCCTTCTGACCTCCATTTTGGATGATTTTCTTTCAGCAGCTCTAAATCTGATCCCTTTCCCTCCGAGACATGGCAATCTCTCCTCCCAGTTCGTAGCCTGCACAAATCTAAAAGTCCTGCCTCCATCTACCTGCCCAACCATTGGCCATTGGCGCTTTATTGATAATCAAAAACCAACTAGGGACAAGGACCTTCAGCATTTGGACAAGCAGACTCCTGATTTGGGGAGCTGGATTAATTCAGAGCATTAGAACCAATCCGCAGCACCAGTGAGATTATAATCTTAGTACACCTTGGACATGAACAGATGACTAGTTGTTTGTCTACAGTAAGATGTCCTATGTAATTACTTGGTCAAAAAGTCAACTTTGAACAGGTATATAATATTTATTTCCTGTGGTGACAAAATTTATTCTGTGTAATAACCATAACACACTTTCAGGACCATGTTTAATGGGCCCTCTAGAGCTCCATATATAGTACAGTTTGGTCTGTTTTCTACATTCTTTAGGAATCTGGAAAAACTATAGAAAATGAAGTATCTGTCATAAAACTTTGCATTAAGCTCAACTACTGTTCTCATAAAGTTTAGCAACAGGGTTAAGGAATTTGGTCCTTCATTAACTATAGCCACAGTTGAATTTAGGAGACTTTATATAGTTACTTAGAATTGCCCTGTGAATCTCTAGTACAAAGAATATTGAGACTTTTACCATTAGTGAATTGTATACACACATAAAAGTAAAGACATGTTTTAATTGCAAGTATATACATAGATACCTTTATATGTTTATTCATTATGTAAATGTTCGGGCTGTAATTTTACAAGTATTTCTTATTTTTTTTCTCAAACAGATAAACAATCAGATTCTTTATGGAAGAAGTCATCAGAACGCATCTGCCATTATTAAGACTGCCCCAACCAGGGTCAAACTGGTTTTCATTAGGTAAGAAAAATAGACCTGCTTTTCTTGACATAGTATCCTCGTCAGAGACCATTACTGGCATTAGTATTTTATTTTTGCTTTGTGTAGGAATTTTCTTGTTTCTGTGTTTCATGAGATAGACTTGGTAGTTGAGTTTACTATTCTCTGTATTTCAGCTTTTAGCTGTATCTGCATGCTTACATCCTTAGGGATGTACTGGAGGCCGCTCACTCCTGTCATCATGGGTTGATATTTACTGATCAGTTACTGTCTTCATGAAAGAACCAACAGTTAGAGCACCCAGAAAAGTGTATCAAGCTGGTAGAACTCCTGCCAGGATGTGCTAGATCCTGGCTTCATCTCAACACCACTGTGTGCCTATAATCCAAGCAATTGGCAGGGGTTGGGGGTCAGAAGTTCAAGGTCATATTTGTATACATAGAGAGCTGGAGGCCAGCCTGAGCTGCATGAGATGCTGTAAAGAAAAACAGCACTGGTGGGGGCTGGAGCCCAGTCAGCCAGCTCTGCAGTGTTTGTGATTCCACACTCTCCTGCCTCACCAACCTACTGCCTGAGCTCCTACAGTGCTTGTAGGTGAGAGGTGGGAGTCTGTCCATCTTGTTGCCAGTCTTCTATATCATCAAAAGCTGAGCTTAAACCTCTGTTATTTAACTGGAATGATATTAAGTTTGAATAATTTGTAGGTAGTGTAAGTAACCACGTTTGTTAAATATTTCTGGGTGTCTTTTTCCCCTGTGCTTCCATTACCAGTTTTAAAATGGACACCTCATCTCCTTCATTTGTTTGCTTCAGATTTTTTTTAAATTATGGGCTGTGAAGATGAATCAATGCTTAAGAGCACTGGCTGCTCTTGCAAAGGACTCAGATTCAATTTCAGACACCCATGCGGTACCTGTACCTTTAGTTCCAGGGAATCCAATGCCTATTCCTGACTTCAGTGGGCAGCTGGTATGCACATGGTACACATACACGCAGACAAAACACTCATATACAATAAATAAACCAATAGGGATACAGCTCAATAGTACCAACAGTTAGAGCACACAGAAAAGTCTATCAAGCTGCTAGAGCTCTTGCCAGGATCTAGCACATCCTCAGGGCCCTGGGTTGCATCCCCAGCACTGTAGAACAAATAAAATGGTCAGCATGATAAGAAGCGTAGGGTAAGGGCTGAGAGAATATTGGCTGCCGTTTTAGGGTGAAAGTGATGGTTATTTCCCCTTTCTTGTTAATTACCATCAGGGAGACCTCACCATTGCTGAGACCACTGGGCCCTGAGGCGAGTTTTGTTCCCAGGTTGGGCAGTGGTACAACTGAGTACCCTCCTGCATCCTTTTCTCTCACCTAACAGCTCTTTCTTCCTTTGTTCTGGCTTGCAAAGGGGAGACCTTCTTGTGTGTCACTGCGTTAAGCTGCCTCCTGAGACTTGCTCAACAATACTTTCTCTGGGGTTTCTTTGCTCTTCCAATTGTCAGGTGTTTGAAATGAGAGTTTGCAGATAATAACTTCAGCAGACTTGAAGCAAGATCAGTCACTGAAAAGGCTAAGCTGTCCATTGAAAGAAATTCACACAGGTTTGGACTTAAAGACTGTTCATGTGTCTCACAGGGCTAGTTTATTGAAAGGTTTAGTTTCCAGTTTGGTCATGTTAAAGACAAGGACCACTGAGAGAGGGGCTTAAAAGTTGGTGAGTCACTGGGTACTGCCCTTAGATGATTTAGGCATTTCTCCTAGATTGGGAGTTAGTTTTCTTCAAAGTGTGTTCTTATAAAAGTGTAGCTTCCTGCTAGAGAGATGACTCAGGGGGTACTGCCCTTCCATGGGACCAGAATTTTGTTTCCAATACCCACTTACTATGATCTGCCCACTTACTACTGGCTATAATTTCAACTCCAGGAAAATCTAGTGTCACTCTTGTCTCCTTAGGCACCTGCATTCATGTGTATACAGTCAAAATACAATTAAAAAAATTAAAAGAAAAAAATGCACTTGGGATGGAGTTGTAGCTTAGTGAACCATTGCCTCCCATGCATGAGGCTGTCCGGTCCATCCTGAACACTGCCTCCCATTCATGAGGCTCTCAGTTCCATCCTGAATACTGCCTCCCATGCATGAGGCTCTCAGTTCCATCTGGAACACTGCCTCCCACACATGAGGCTGTCAGGTCCATCTGGAACACTGCCTCCCATGCATAAGGCTGTTGGGTTCATCCTGAACACTGCCTCCCATGCATGAGTTCATCCTTAGCACCACAAAGATTTAAAACAGAAAAAAACAATTAGCCTGCTCCCAGGATCACTCTCTGGCTTCCTGTTTTTACATGTTGCATCTCCCTTTCCTACAAACTGTCACAAGGATTTCTAGTCCCTCACCACAGCTTGCACAATGCTGTTTGGATGTTCATCTTCTAAAAACATGAGCTAACCCTTATCAGGGAAGCTGTTTCTTGCATTAGGTAGGAACTAACATAAGACCCACAAAGTAGGCGATGTGCAGAGAGTGCAAGACTTTCAAGCACTGTCTTATAAATGTTCATCAAAGTCCTCCCCTCAAGACTCAGGGATCCAGCCGGGCGTGGTGGCGCACGCCTTTAATCCCAGCACTCGGGAGGCAGAGGCAGGCGGATTTCTGAGTTCGAGGCCACCCTGGTCTACAGAGTGAGTTCCAGGACAGCCAGGGCTATACAGAGAAACCCTGTCTCGAAAAACCAAAAAACCAAAAAAAAAAAAAAAACAAACAAACAAACAAACAAAAAAACAAAACAAAAAAGACTCAGGGATCCACGTGGAAGAGGCGTTAGAAAGACTGTAAGAGCCAGGTGATGGATGACTCCAAGGAGGCAGTGACTTCTAGATACAGCAAGACTGATGCACTTATGAACTCAGAGTGACAGGCAGCATGTACAGGACCTGTCAAGTTCAAGCCAGATGGGGTCCCAGCACTAAGAAGAGGAAACGTGTGCTTCCACCCCTAACCAAGAAGTTATTTGCAATTGGTACCCGCTGGCAGAAGGAAAATCAGTGTCTCTAATACAGTATCATTGAGTTTATTAAACACACCAGGGCAGACCCCATGCCCAGGAGTACTTAGCCAACACAAAACGAGCTCAGTGTATTTTTCTAGAATTTTGCTTTGTTTCAACACTTTTTATCTTTTCGTCTTCTGCTTATTTAGTTTGATTTTCTATTGAGGGGTGGTGTTTCTTGGTTTTTGCATTTGTTTGTTTTTTAAGAGAGAGGAAAAGTACATAAATTTGGATCAGTAGAGAGTAATTAAGGAAAGGGAAAACATAATCGAAACATATTGTATGAGAAAATATTTTTTCCATTGAAAAGAAAGCCATGAGCTGAAATGTCTTTTCTTTATAAGCTACCCAGCCTTGGGTATTTTATTTAATTATATTACATACGTGTTTGTATTTGTATTTTATTATAGCAGCAAACAAAAGCACACGGCTCTCTGTTTAGTGCATGGCCTTGGCTGCAGTTACAAGTGTTGTTATCAACATGCCACTCCTCTTTCAGCACTGGCAGAGCACTTATTGCCAGTTCTTGGCCTTCTGCTTTAAAGTAGCAGAAAGGAAATGGAGCATGGTCCAAAGGAAATCATTTCATGCAGGAAAGTATTTGGAAGTCAAAACCTTCCTCCTCCTGTAAAGAAAGACTGAAGCAATGTGAAGTTAACCACAGGAGACAGAGCTGTGTAGAGTCTCAACAGAGAAGAGGATCTATCAGCTCAGTTTTCTGATAGTTTTGAGGGTTTTTTTTGTTTGTTGGTTAGTTGGTTGGTTGGTTGGTTGGTTGGTTGGTTGGTTGGTTGGTTTTGTTTTGTTTTGCTAAGGTGGTATTAAGCAACTTGTGTTATCAATGCACATTGAAAATGTTTGTTCTAATGTGTTCCTTTGAGGTTGTTATTAAAATAAGTACTATAAACTGGGTGTAAACTACAGAGATTTAATTCTTCAATCTTGAGGTCAAAGTACCAGCAGGTTTGGTGAATGGTGAGGGTCTGCTTCCTGCCTCTTACTAGTTCTTTACATGTCAAAAGAGCTTCCTTATTCCTGTTTTATAAGAGCAAGAACCCCAAGAGAGCCCTGCCTCCACGAGCAGATCTCTCCCAGAAGTCCCCTAACTAACACTGCTGCCATAGTGATTAAGTTTCAGCATATAAGTTGGGGACACAAATAAACAGACCATAGCATGTACTGTTATTGAAGGTCATTAAATTATATAATTCCCAGGATCTGTTGGCCATTTAGAAAATGTTATTGAATTAATTCCTTTTTGGCTACCATAAAGCAGCTCTAGATTCCTTTCCAAAGTGAAAACCATAGTAATTTATTAAATATGGATTTAAATATATGTATGTAATTCAAAATTCTCGGTCTAATTTCAGCTTCTTACAATGTTTTCCATATTAGTATGTTTGAAAGATTTGTCACTTTTTTAGAAAAACAAAAATGGATTGGCAGGGTAGCTCAGTGGTTGAGTGCTTGTCCAGTGGGTTTGTGGAGGTTGCTGGTTTTAGTTCCAACACTGCCAAAAGTTGGGGGGCAAGGAAGCCACACAAAAGAATAGGCTTATAGAAGGAAGACGATTGTAGGAGTGATTCTGTACACTTTCTTATCGTACTCACTTTTAAAGTTACAGGGAAATGAGCTTCAACTGAATCAGGAGAGATCTGTGCAGTGCTGACAGCCAGACTATTGGCCTGAGTTGCTTTGTATTTGGTATTTTATGTGTAGACATTGAATTAAACTTTCATTTGTCTAAATGGAAGGAGATATTCCCTCTGAGAATGCTTAAGTAGAAAGAGGTTCGCCACTCAACGCCAGCCCCCCCCCGCCCCAGAGCCCAGATGAAAATTAGGAGATGAAACGTTGGTCCAGCATCCCAGAACTTAGAATCCAGCTGTTTATACACATCTGTGTGAGCTTAGTCTGTTTCCTAGTATAAATGGGCATGATTGCCTGTGGGCTCAGCCGTGTCTGCTGATGTGGGGACATCTGTGAATGTGGTAGGAAAGGTTAGGAAGGATGGGAGAAAGGGCCTAAAAGAAGTCAGAAAGGAGATGGTACAAAAATGCACTCTCCTCTGTGTTTAATTTTAGGATGGTGTCTGTGTCTGTGTATTTGTGCATGTATATTGTGGGCATACAGGTGGTTTTTCTACAGCAAGAGTGTAGAAATCATGTAGAGATTAGAAAACAACTTGTGAGAGTCCATTCCCTCCACCATGTGGGTCCTGCCGTGGAACTTGCGTTGTCAGGCTTGCTGACTAGCACTTCTTGTGCTGCCCCAGCAGTGATACTGTTACACAACGCAAATTTGTGCTGTAAGAATCTCTCATTACATCATGATGTATAAGCACCGGGAAAAAGACAATATGTTGTTATTTCCTGAAACAAAGGGATCAAATCCCCATCCTTAGCTTACTTGTTAAGTAATGCTTGCCTATTATTATTAATAAGGAATATAATACCTTTAATAAGGAGTGTGCAGAGAAACATCTAATACAGCGAATCCTAATGTCAGTGAAATATTTCAGATCTGTATAGGACAAATGGAGATCCCTGGTAGATTTGCATCTACTTCCTATGCAGTGACCTGTTCGTGGTGGTCACAGGTGTACTGGCTAGAGCTCTGTCATATTCTTGTGTCTGTCACTTCTCCTGGCCTCTGGAACATTAGTGGTAGAGTTGTACCAGGTTTGCACATACATGTTACCCATATGAGTAATGCAGGAGGTTAGCGTCCATCTATCCACAGTGGCTCTGCATCACAGATCCTGTAGCATTTTATGTTCATGATCGTCTGCCTCAGCACTCACTTGCACACACGTCTTTCAGCCCCTCGTGCCCTGCCACTTTCAGACTCTAAGAACCCGGATTTTGCCCATTCGGGAGCCAGGTTCTAGAGGAACTAAAAGTCAATTTATGAAATTTCAGCAAGTTAACTCTTGAGTCATCTCAGCACCAGTGATATGATTAAACCCTGTATCACTAGCACTGGCTATCTGATTTGGAACTGCATTTATATATACTGTATTTTTTATAGTTGATGCTTCTATTTGGAAACATTTCCTACCTTAGATATTACTAATTTTTGAAACCTTTCCATTATACAGAAGTTAGTGGCTTTTATACCTCCGTGACTCTTTTTCAAATTTATTTACCTTTGAAATAAAAATGAGAACTGGCCACAGGCTTTGGAGTATGGTCAACACTCGGGGAGGGGAACTATTAAAATATGCTACGTGTCATGTTTTAGTTAACTGGGTCCCTTAGTCTGTAATGATGCCTGCGCCTATCACAACCATGTCCTGTTCCCTTAACACATGTATTCATTCATGTTAATTGACCTGATTATTTGCTGGGGACTCTGAGTTGCTGTGTGTGAGTATCCATAGTTTACATATTACCCCGGTATATATTTATATATGATTATGTTGAGTCACAAACATACAGACTTTGTTTTACTAAGTTATTCACCTCCTCACCATCTGGATACATATTACAATTTAGGCTCTTGGTCCATTTTATGCTTTCCCCTCTACACAAGCAAGCCAGCTTACACACAAGAGGCTATATTCATGCTGAGATGAATAGCTGTGTGTGGTGTAAGGGGAGCCAAGGAGATTAATGATCTTGTCTGTAGCTCCTGTCATGCCTTCCCTGACTATTTAAAATTAAATGTCATGTATAAGAACTCAGTCTCCATTATGTAATTATGTGTGGAAAATGTGTACTGTGTAAAACTCCTGGGGCTAAAGGAGGCAGGAAACTGGAAGTCTTGGGAAGATTTAGTGCTAGCTGCCAGGCCCTACAGTATAAAAGTGAGCTCACCATGGGAGCCACCCTGCTGTATCGATTGCACATATGTCTTGTTTTGGCAATTCAAAATAGTGTGGCCTGCACATATTCCTGAAAGATGATATTGGCTTAAAGTTCATATGAATGTCAGCCCTCTCGAGGCCGAGCCCATGCAAACAGTCATCTTGGATTCCTGCTTTTAAAAACTCTCACTTTGTAGCCTTCTGGGCCTTTGGAAAGGAACCACAGGGAGAGATGCTTAGCTGGGACCCAAAGCACAAGGAAGCAAGTTTGTACAAAAACCAAAGGCTGGGTGTTGGTCATCATGTGTGAACATTGAGGTGTGTGTGTGTGTGTGTGTGTGTGTGTGTGTGTGTGTGATTTCAAATCCTGTAAGGAGCTGTCTTTACAGCACCATTCATGAACATGAATCACATGAATTCAGCAAACTTTAAGTGTAGAGACTGGGCTAACTCCATCTTTTCTTTTCATTCCTTTTTCTTTTCTTTAACATGGTGCTAGAGATTGAACACAGAACTTAACACATGTCAAGCAAGCACTGTGCTCTGAGCTACACTCCCACCTCCACCTTCCTTGAAGAATTTATAGTGTCTTTGAAAATCATTTTCTTTTTTTCTTGCTATTCCCACTCCCTGACAGTGCTGGGGGGTGTCAGCTTGTAGGAATTATGACTCTATTTGTTCGTTTCTACCCTTGGTGTTCACAACCTATTTATGAGGCCACTGGGGACAGTGTGATCAGCTTTTCTTTCAGTTGACATTTAGACTCTGGGGCTGTGAGTGGAGCAGTCGCCTAGGACATGAAGGAGCTGGGCTTGAGCTCTAGCTCGTTGTCGTGAAAATGTAAATAATAGCTATTAAACAGGGTGTGATAAAGAATAAGAAACTGCCCCGTTCGTTTCCTGTGATGGTCGTCCACACACACACAAAACAAAACCTAGTAAACCCAGATGGCTGTTTTCACATAAAGGCTGGAGGAACACCACCTTTCAGTGCTGACGTGTGGAGAGTGGGAATTCATGTGACCTACACTAGGGCACTGTGCTGCCTTAGGCTTAGAATGGAAGCAGGCAATGGGAAGCCTCTTAGATGAGTGGCTTTTGTCCCCAGAGGGTGTGGTCCTGTTGTCACAACATCCTGCTTAAGACTTTATTTTTTTCCTCTAGAAATCCATTAGTTCCTGGCTGGTACACACCTGGCCCTATGGCCTTTCTGTTTATAGTGTGCGATTCCAGTGTCCCTCCCAAGAAAGTCTGTTTTGCTTAAGTTGCTCCAAGTTCATTTCATCACTAATGACCGACCTGGGAGGCCATGAAGGCAGGTGAATCTGAGCAGACTCCGGGGACCACAGCAATTCCTTATGTGCCTTTCCTTGTCACAAGTGTGGCCTGGATTTCTGGATCTGTTAGCCTTCATACATGAGATGAGGTCTTCGTCCCCTGCGGCTCTCCTATGACTCCTGTCACTGGCTTGGCATGAGATTGCTGTGGTCCTCAATGGTCTCCAAGCAGGATTTGTCAATGCTGCTTCCTGGTAGGAAGGATCATCTCCTAGTGCTTGGCTTATGGTAACATAACTTTAACGTGTGGGTTTTCCCAGCCTGCATTCAGAGTGGAGAGAATAAAGCTATGCTCGGTGCTGTCTTTCAGAGAGAATCTCTATGTGGTAGTTACTCTCTATGTTGCTATTACAAAACTCCTGATGAAGGCAACTTAAAGAAAAGGTTTATGTTGTTTGTAGGTACAGTTCATCATGGCAGGGAGAGCATGCAGCAGGCGCTGAGGCAGCTGGTCACCACACCCACAGTCAGGAAGCAGACACTGGTGACTGCTGAGCATCTGCTCGCACTGGCCATTCTATTCCATGTGGCACCTACATTCATAGCAGTCCTCCTCTTTTTGGTTGCTCTGATCTGAAAGCACCCTCATAGACACACCCCAAGGTGTGTTTCATGGTAATTCCACTTCCCTTGTCTGAAGCTGACTGTACAGGATTCTTGTGTAAGCAGAATCTTGTAGTAGGTGACCTGCCCACCTGGCTTATTTCCTTTGGCATAGATTTCAGGGCTCATCCATATTGCAACCATGTGTCAGAATTTCCTTCCTTTTTCACACTAATGGTGTTCTACTATTTGAATATGCTGTATTTATAGTCCACCTTTTAACTATTGTAAATAATGCATCCATGAGCACAGTCGTGCAGTTCCTTCTTTGAGACCTCATGTCTCTCAGATGTAGCCCTACAGATGTAATTGCTGAGTCACCCCCACCCTTCTGTCTTGACCTTTTGGGGAAACAATCATTTTCTGTATCAGCTTCGCCATTTTCCATTCCAACAATGATGCAGAAGATTCCAATTCTCCCACCTTTCCCAGTTTATTAACTGCGTTGTTTTTCTCCTAGTGAGTTTGAGGGGACGCCTCCTTGCGGTCTCAGTTTGCGTTCACTGTGATCAGTGTGTTCAGCACCTTGAATATACTTTTGGCTATTTATGTCTTCATTGGAGAACTGCCCACATCTGCCTTAAGTAAGCTTACTATTGCTGTGATGAAACACCATAACCAAAAGCAGCTTGAGGAGCAAAGGGTTTATTTGGCTTACACTTCCACATCATATTTATCACTACAGGGAGTCAGGACAGGAGCTCCAGCAGAACAGAGACCTGGAAGCAGGAGCTGATGCAGAGGCTATGGAGGAGTGTTCTTATTGACTTGCTCACCCTGCTGCCTTATAGAATACAGGGCCACCAGCCCAGGCTGACACCACCCAGAATGGGCTGAGCTCTCCCCTATCAATCAATAGTTAAGAAAACGACCTATAGCCCAGTCTTATGGAGGCATTTTCTCAATTAAAGTTTTCTCTTTTTAGATGCCTCTAGCCTCTGTCAATTTGACATAAAACTAGCCAGCACCACATTTATTGCCAATTTTTCCAAGCAGGTTGTTTGTTTTGCTGTTGCTTCTGAGTTATGGGAGTGTGTACATATTCCAGATATTAGCCATTTATCAGATTGGTGATTCGCAAATATTTTCTCTCACCTCTTCACTTTCTGGGTTGCATTAGAAGGAAACAATACAGTCGATGTGGTGTCATTCATCTGCTCTGCCATTTAGCCATTCAGTGCCCAGTGTTGCAGAACTTTGCCCTGTTTTCCCCCAAAGGTTTTTTACAGTACTAGCCCCATAATTAAGTCTCTGATCTATTTTGAGTTCATTTTGACATAGGATACAAAGTAGGGATCCAGTGTTGTTCTGTGCATATGACTGTCAGGGTTCTCCAGCACTGTTTGATAAAAAGAAATCACTTCCAGCATCGAGTGGCTTTGCTGTCCTTGAGAGTCTTTCAGTCACGAACAAAGGGGTTTATTTCTGGGCTCTTCATCCTATTCTGTTTGTGACTGTTGTGTCCTTGTGGTAACTTTTGATATATGAAAAGGGGAAACCTTCAATGCTGTTCTACATCAAGATTGTTTTAGCCATTTAGGAGTAATCTCAAGATGTTTTACAAATTATCAGAGAGACCACACATTCACGTTTAAAAGAAATAAACAGACTTAACAGAGAGTTTGATCTCAGATTGACTCATAAGAAATGATAGTGTTTTATAAATACACCTACCCTAACACATGAGATATCTCTTTTTACTTTTCCTCTTTCAAAAATTATTGCTGCAAGCTCACTGGGCTTTCTAAAAAATATAAATACCTACTATAAACATCTTTTGTAAAGCCATGCAGTTAAAAGTTAAGACAGGTGAACAGGTTTATATATACTAAGCAGAATAGCATAGGTGAAAGTAAGTCCTTGACTTATTCTGGTTCTAGTGAGTGGGGAGTCCTTTGAATTAATTCAGATACAGATCAAGAAAACCAGGAGGGAATGTCTTATCGTGGTGCGGGCAACTGATGGAAGTGGGTTAGGATGGGACTGTAGGATGGGAAGGAAGAAGAGCAGCAGTGTGGGCCTGTCCGCACTCCTGGGAGGCTTGCTCCCACCCAGCGCTATTAGGGTTTGGAGCCCTGTGGCAGAGGACCTGCTACAGGTGGAGACGAAAACCTTATTCCCTTTTTTAAAAAAAAAACAAAACCTAACATTTTTTTTTGAAACAAGAGTCGATTTCAAATTACATACTAGCATGAAGTAGTAAATTAAGGTTAGCTATGTATAGATTATGAACTGTCTACCCTTTGGTTACAAGTTTAAACTAACTTTTAAAAGCAGATTTTACAGGTCTTTAACCATACTCAATAAACGTAAAAATACTGAGGTACAAAAAGTTTACCCAAATCCTGAGATAAAGTTTAGACTTTAGCAAACGTTTTAGAGAGTTAAAGGAAACCAAGAAAAGGGGTCTGAGGTAAGCGGCAGTAATCCTGCTGGGACTGGTTTCCTTTTCAGCTGTTTTAAAGCACATAATGTATTTCTCCTGGGCTGTTTTGTTTTGCTCTCTCTCTCTCTTTTCCTGTCTCAGAGTCAGGTGGCCAACTGACTCATGATAGCAATTTAGAGATCTTTTAAACAAACATGTTTGGGTCAGGAGAGAGAGGGCTTTCGTACAACTCGAAAGCAAGCCTTTTTTTAACATAAGGTAAAACAGCATAAAACAAACCCAAAAGAGACTCGAATCCCTTCAAAATCGAATCCAATGATCAGAGGGAGGGATCAAACAAACCCAGAGAAAGACTGGAGCCTGGGCCTGAAAGGAGTTAAGATTTTGGTTCTGGAAACATGGCTTTCACCCCTAAAGAGCCTGGAGTTATAGCACAAGGCTGCTGTGCTTCCGGCCTCTGACACCCTTGATAGATCCTGTGTTCCCCTTGTGCAGCATTGCTTGATTACCTTCCTGATGACTCCTCTCAGTAGCGTTCC
The DNA here is from genome assembly GCF_000001635.26 of Mus musculus. Taxonomy (NCBI): domain Eukaryota; kingdom Metazoa; phylum Chordata; class Mammalia; order Rodentia; family Muridae; genus Mus; species Mus musculus. The sequence goes on from NC_000070.6 coordinate 98,603,722, forward strand.
ATCGACACTGTCCCATTTCTCCCCCTGGAAATAGTCTATAAGATGCTGTGCTTCTTAATGTGCCGGCTGGAAGACCTCCTGTCCCCAGCTTCCATATCTTCTTGATCTTCTCGCCTCCTGGCCCTCCCATTTAGGACCTTGTCACTGCTATCAAGGTCAGTCGTAGTCATCGAAATTTGTTCCTTTAGTTGCTGAGTAATATTCCATTCTATGGGTGTACAAGTTTATTGATCCATTTTCCTGTGAGCATTTCTAATTTTTTTAAAGATGTATTTATTTATTTTAATGCATATAAGTACACTGTAGCTGTACAGATGGTTGTGAGCTTTCATGTGGTTGTTGGAAATTGAATTTAGGACCTCTGCTCGCTCCAGTCAACCCCAAACCCCACTCTCTCAAGTCAACCCCACTCGCTCAGTCCCTGCTCACTCTGGCCCAAAGATGTATTTATTAATATAAATAAGGACATTGTTGCTGTCTTCAGATATACCAGAAGAGAGCATAGATCTCACTACAGGTGGTTGTGAGCCACCATGTGGTTGCTGGTATTTGAACTCAGGGCAGCATCTCACCAGCCCGCATTTCTAATTTTTAAGTATTATGAATGAAGTGTAAGCATGATTTTAAAAAAATCATTCATTTACAGAATTATATACAGCATATTTTTCTGAAGATAGAATTGGGTATACTTCTGTACTAAGCAGTAGCCCAAACTGACAGAAAAAAGAAAAGAAGAGGAGAGGAGAGGAGAGGAGAGGAGAGGAGAGGAGAGGAGAGGAGAGGAGAGGAGAGGAGAGGAGAGGGGAAAAAAAGAAAAAGAAAAAAGGTGCTTGCTCCCCAGGTCTGATGACCCGAGTTCAGTCTCTGGAGCTCACAGATCACAGAAGGGCAGAAGATGACCAGCTCCTCAGCTTCCTCTAACCTCCTGCATGCACAGATACACATCACTCACACACATACATGCTAGTAATATTAATAAATAATTTTACATTTATTTTCAATTATTTCATGTGGATGGGGGCTTTGCCTCCATGTATGCCTGTGTACTACACACATGCCTGGTGCCTATAAAAGCAAGAAGAGGGTGTCAGTTCTCCTGAAGCTGGACTTACAAGCAGTGATAAGCCTCCAGTGGGAGCCGAGAATCCCCCTGGGTCCTGTGGGAAGGCAGCACTCACAAGCACTGAGACCTCTCTCCAGCCTGTTAATAATTTCCAATGGTTGTTTTTCATATTAATTCCCATTAAAATTCAGCAAAATCCATGCCTCTCCACTGACTCTGAGCATTTAGGCATTCATGCTGCAGACATTCCATGTCAGCATGTCTTCCCATGATCATCAAAGCAGCAACAGGACAGTGAATAAGGACTGCCGTGCAAGGGGAAGAAAGGTGCATGCTGGAGGAACGTACGAGCAGCCGTGTACCTGTGATCTAGGCAGCCTAGGGAGCCATGCTCTGCTCTATTGCTTACTGTTTGCCCTGTCACATACTATCATCGAAATGTGTTCTCCTGAATACATACTATTTAAAATAATGACATTCGGAGGCATGTTTTAGCCATTAAATCCATATAAGTAGTAGGCAGTGTGAACACAAGACTCAGGGAGACTGCACTTGGTAGATTGAACAAGCTTGGAACCATTTGTATCTTTCCTTAGGAAGTTTATAAAATGGATTTAAGAAAAAACAGTGACTATGTAAAAATTTTCCCAAACTAGGTCTGATTAACTTGAACCTATGAAAGGAGATGACATCTGCAGTTCTGGGTTAGGCGGGACACTTAGTACAACCGTTATAAGGGAGGTCTGAAACCAGACCATCGTTTGGAATCATAGCTCTTGTGATTTAGCAGCCTTGGTGGGTGGCTTTACCTGCATGTAATATAAAGTGATGAAGAAAACCGTAGCTACCTCATAAGGGCATACAGTAGCACACAAATGCTATTTCTGCTGACTATGTTTTCTGATTGGTGGCAAATACCTTGTTACATCAATATCCAAGAGGTCATTGAGGCAGGAAAATTTAGACTTCAAGGCCAGTCTGGCCACATAATGAGTTCTGAGCCCTCATAAGCTACATAGTGAGAACTTACCTCTCTATCTATCTCTATCTCTCTCCATATATATACATACATACACACACACACATACATATGTATATACATAATTACTGTATCACATACTGCTACAAATTCAGTGGCTTACAGCACCCCTGCACCCTTGCTTCTTGGCTTATGGCTCTGTAGGTCTGGTACAGTAGCTAGGTTTTCTATTCTGGGTCTAACAAGATGGAGATAAAAAATTAGTGAGGCTTGAGTGTGTGGGCTCTGGGGAAATTCTCTTATGAGCTCCTTCCTACTACACCTACCCAAGCTCAAGGTGTTCCAGACAAATTTCCTTTAGCTCAGAATCATGTAACTCAGTCTGATTAAGAGATCTGGACACTGTTTCTGAGACATGACAGTTCTCTATTTAAAGGTTTCTCATGGTTGGTTCAGGAACAAACAGGTAATCTCCCTTTATCCTGAAGTCAGCTGTGTCATATAACATAAGCTGATCATGTAAGTAAATTCACTGACCTGTCTGCACTGTCAGTCATGTGTACAAGGGGAGGAATTCCCAGCCTTCATGATATTCTGCATAAATACATCCTGCTCAGTTTTACCAGTGCCCATATATTTCTGTGTGTGTGTGGTGCAAGTATTTGCTTGTGTGCTGCTCTGGCCTGTGCATTTAAGCATACAGCTACACATACATGACCACACATACATCACCTCCTGCTGCTCCACTACCCAACACAGAGTAATGTTCACTACTCTATTGCCTTAACACAGGCTATTTCACCATCTGAGTTGGGCCAGATGATTACTGCCCTGCCAGTGACCTCTCACGGTTCTCTACTCCTCAATGTTATGTTTACAGACATGCACAGCCACACCCAACTTTTTGTGTGAGGATTTGAACTCAACTCCTTTTACTTACAGAGCAAGAAAGTACTCTTACCCACTAAGCTGTTTTTCCAGCCATTTCCAGCCATACTATATGTGTGTGTGTATAATATATATATATGTATGCATGTATATATATACACACACACACACACACACACACACACACACACACACACACACACAATATTCTACAAATAAGAGACCAAATTGGTAGTGTTCTTAATATCCTATTGAGAAACAACAAACTGACAGCCCCAGGGTAGTAATTCTACAATTGTAATTTTGTTTGTTTGCTATATTCCTCACTAATTGCTAATATCATCAAGATGGGAATCATGTTTTATTCATTTCTATATTTGTATTATAAACATGTGTCAAATAGATGTACATATTCAAAATAAGATGAGCTATATCATTGAACTGCAAGCAATTAAACTCTAACCAGCTTAAGTTAAAAGGAAAGCAGGGCTGGAGTATAGCTCTGTTGGTAAAGTACTTGCCTAGCATACACAAAGCCCTGGGTTCTCATCCCAGTACTCTATGAACTAGTGACAGTGATGGAAGACTGTAATTCCCGCACTCGTGGGTGACAGCAGGGTCATTCTCAGCTGGTGAGTTTGAGACCAGCCTGGGGAATTTGAGTCTGTCTTAGGAAAAAAAAAAAAAAACAGGAGAAGACACCCTTAGGAGATTATAGAGATATCTCATTGATTATCAAAAGGAACCACTAAGACTTCCAAAGAGAAGGCACCAGCACACCTCAAGAGTTATCAGCACTGGGAGGTTCCTGAGCTCTGTATTAACTGGAGGATTCCCTTTCGTAGTACCTTGATGGCACACTACTGAGTTCGGTGTATCTGCTCTAAAATTTGAGCCTCTGAGATGGAAAATTTGGTTGGCCCAAACTAAGGTACCTATATGTTTCATCCACTCATATTGAGACAGGTTGTTTGCATTATCTATTATAGGTCTCATATACCATCCAGGTACTGCCTATGAGCTGGACATATACCAAGTACTATCCTTCACATGGGGAAGTGCTGGTTCCTGGCAGGCTACAAACAGAAGACTGTCATTAAGTCACGGAAGCAGGTTGGAACACTTAGGACTTAGCTTGATCACAGTGCCTTCCATTTCATGTTTTCTCAGATCACTTATTCAGTAGACACTGTAGCGTGCATACTCTCCTGCTAGGTGACCAGCTAGCAGCTATCATTCCCAAGAAATAAGGTCTCACCTCTATGTTTGTTAATTTCTCACTGTGTCTGATATATAAACCATCCTAGATATCCGTGTGCCCTAGTTACCTTTAACGGTCAGCTCAACACAGCATTGAAGGGATTTTCACACCTGAGAAAGGATTTTCCATTGATGTGTTTCCAAGATTAGATTAACCTGGTGGGGAATTGTTCTAGTTCTTAATTGATATTGGAAGACCTAGACCACTGTAGGCAGCATCATCCCTGGATAAGTGGTTCTGAGCTAGTAAGAAAGCTAGCTAAGCATGAGGCAGCAAACAGCATTTCTTTATGGTTTCTGCTTCGGATTCCTGGGTGAGCTCCTGCCCTGACTTCCCTCAGTGATGGACTATGTCCTGGAAGCTTAAGCTAAATAAATCCCTTCCTCCTCTAAATTTCTTTTGATCAGAGTGCTTTTATCACAGCAACAGAAAGAAAACTAGAGCACAATATATATGAACGTTGAATATAGGTAGGATCCATTGTTCTGGTTTCAGGCCATACACACAGGGGTATGTACCCTGGAATAATTCACGTAAGCATCTCTCTTTAGCAGTGCTTAAGATAACTATAAAAACACAAACAATTGCAACTCTAGGTTGTATTTCATGTGGGTGCCTAACTTTCACTGCTGTTCAAAAGCTTGATCTTTAGAGCAAACAGGTTTGATTCTTGAGGAGACTCTCAGACTGTTGAGGGTGTGAAGACTCCAGAAGTCTTGTGGCCCACTGCTCATTTGCTGTGTCAGCCCTTTCCTTCTATGCTCCTTCTCCTGTGTCTTTTCTCTTTGAAGTCACTAGGATGCCACTCTCCACAAAATCAGTGGACTTTAAATGTCATTGAAGTCATATTAATTTGTGGAAAATCATTAGATTTTAAGCAGATATCCTGAGACAACTACTCATGACCACAGAGTATATGTGCAGCAATGTTTTGAGTGCTAGGAGCCTTGCACTAAAGCTTTGTCTGGGATGCTGGGTGTCCAAACGCCGATCCTCATGACTGTGTGGGAGGCACTTTACCAACTTAGCCGGCTTCCCACCCCTTCTTTACACTCCACCTCAATTCCCAAAGAATATTCACCATTCTGATACTCCAGTTTACTTTCATAACAGTCTAGGAACAAAGACTGTGAAGAGTGATTTCCTCACAGCCCCACAGCTAGAGCTGGGTTTCCCCCGTGAGGTACACAGTAGACTGCCTCCTCAATGGAATAAGAAGCCATAAGATGATTTAAAGCCAGAACAGAAGTATAATCACATTAGGTAGGAGTGTCAAAGGTTCATGGTCATCATTCTCTAATAGGAAGTTTGAAGCCAGCCTGGGCCACAGGAAACTCAGTCTCAAAACAGAAGATGATGATAAAGAGGAGGAGGCAGGGGTGGTTATGACTATAATCAGATTTATCTATCAAGACCACAATAACTTGGCTGGCTGAAGAGTAGCCTGCAGTGCAGATTCTGAGAAACATAAAACCGGAAATCAAATACAGAGCTTTCTTTGATTAGGGTGAGAAGTGGTGGTGTCCAGCACAAGGGGTAGGATGGGTAGCAGTGGAAATATTTAAGATACATTGTGAACATAGAGTCATGAGTCTTGTTCATGGATTGGAAATACCGCTGAGAAATGAGTTGTTTTTTTCTAGAAAGACTCTTAGCTCCCAGCCATACTCATGCAAACGACCCTATTAAATATAGCTGACATGGGCAGGAAAGTGGGAGAGGAACTTTCAGGGAAGAAGAGGTTCAGGGCAGGGGGAAAGGGATGAGAGTATCATAGGGATGGATGTGATCAAAGTGCATTATATATGTGTAAAACTATGACTGGCAGCAAATTTCAAAGACTCTTAGTTCCTGGTTGAGCAAGAGGGCAAGTCTTAGTGAGTACTCAGGTGAATCAGCTATAGAACAATCTGGAGAATTAGGAAAATAGTGAATTCTGTTTTTCTCAGAATGCTTGTCAGACATGTAGTAGTGACCCTTCAAGTGGAGAGTCAAATGTGCAGATAGTGAGCTCAGGACATGACCGGGTTGGATGTAGAAGACATAAATGTGGCCTTTGTTAGTGGAGCTCATCTCATTGAGATTATTAAATCATATGGAGAAGTATGCATAGGTGTTTATAAACAGTACGACGACAGGCTTTTCAAAGAAGTAGAGACATGACTAAAGTCTGAAGCAGGAATGGCATGGGCCAGTGGACGTGTTGCCCAGCTGCCTAGTCAGGTCACTTTTCTATGAGAAAAGACATATCAGGTCTTAGGTTAATTTCCCCCCCTTCTTGGTGCTAGGGTTGAATTCAGAGCTTCGTGTAAATGTTCTTACAGTGAACTTCATCACCAGCTTTTGTGTGCTAAACAGAAAGCATCTTTGTGAGTTTTCTGCTTTTATTTGTGGAAGATAAGACTTCACATAAATATATCTTAGCATAGCTATATTGGTCTTGCATAATGAGTGACTAGTGTAAGACAGTCATGATCTCCTACACAGTACTGCCTGTTGTCTGCTGGTCACATGATAGAAATGAGCCACATGATCAGAACTGGTATTTTAGAGGTGGTTGTGTACCTTTCCCCTGCTGATTAGATTCTAGCTCTTCTATGCTCTGCTCATTTAAGATGACACCCAGCATCCACATAACCACAAGGTGTGATCTTTCTAGAGCTGTGCTATCCCCATCCATCACTCTTCCTCATAGTCTGCCATGTAGGGCCTTTTATAGACACCCTGACATCCTTTATTGACAGAGCAAAGTTTGAAGCCAAGTAAGAAGCCTGGGAATGTTTGCAGTTCAAAGAACACAACACTGGAGACATGACTAGGACCTAGAGGCTGTGCACAGTTTTAAAAGTTGACATGCCATGGTGGCGCCGAAAGAGTTGACACTGTTCTAAAATTATCTTCTACAACATCAGACATTCTAAGATGGGTTTACTAACTCCCAGAGTCATCATTCTGTGTCACTAATAATTATATCTGAGTAGCTCTTAAAAGCGTGACACCTTTCTTTGTGTAATAGCTTTGCATGCTTGATCTCTCCACATACCTGTGCTGTTGTGTGCACATTTTTTAACTGAAAACAAAGGAAATACTTGTAATTTGAGTCAGGAACTTAACCATTTTCGAGTACTGACTCTTCCTGTTTGTCCATTTCACAGAAACGAAGATGCAGTCAGTCAGATGGCCGTCGCTCCCTTCCCGGAGCTATCACATTCTCCATCGCCTGTTGAGGTAAGATTGCAAGAAACAGTTCTCAGTGCACTCGATAGATTTCTCATTTCTGTAAGACCTTACCTTTTGATTTTTAATTACGTCATATCTATTAACTAGCAAATTTCCCTGCCTAAGATAGAAAGCTGTGGAGGTATGATTACAGTGTTAAATAAATATATTAGAATCAACTCACTAGTGTTGACTCTTCAGAGTTACAAAGTTCCTCAGATCTATTGGATGACCTAGCAATGGCCATGTATATGCTCAGTCCAGAGAGCCCCTGCAGCTGCTCAGTCCACGAAGCTGGAAGCTCAGAACAAGGAGGACTACAGTGTAGTCCCAGGCTGTCGCTGAAGGTCATGTCCTTGAGAATTGTTGCTGTGAGTCTGCATTGGAAGACAAAGCAGCTGAACTCTGATGTCCTCAGCACACTGGAGCAGTGATAGACACTTGCCAGGAGGAATGGCGCTTGCACCTGTGGTCTGATGTCTCCCTCTTCCTTTTCCTTCTGGGCACTCAGTCTCATGGATGGTACTGCTGACGTTTCAAGGTGTTTCTGACTTTCCCCCTCAGTTTCTACTGCATAGCTCAGTCATCTCTAGAAACATCCTCACATGTACTCTGTGAGGTGTGTACCCGACCCCGTGTCCTGAGTCCTGTCCAGATCAGTCACCATTAAATCAGAATTGATTCCAGTTGCATTTTTTAATCTGTTTTGCCCAGTTGTTTTAGGTAGGTTTTTACGCTGTGAACAGATACCTGACCAAAGCAACTCTTATAAGGACAACATTTAACTGTGGCTGGCTTATAGATTCAGAGGTTCAGTCTATTGTCATCAAGGCAGAAAGCATGGCACCATCCAGGCAGGCATGGTACAGGCAGAGCTGAGAGTTCTACATCTTCACCTGAAGGCTGCTAGCAGAATACTGACTTCCAGGCAGCAAAGAGGAGGGTCTTAAAGCCCACACCCACAGTGACACACCTACTCCAACAAGGCCACACCTACTTCAACAGGGCTACACCTTCTAATAGTGTCACTCCTTGGAATGGACTGAGCATATACAAACCATCACACCAGTTATTGTCAAATAAACTTCAAATTAAAAATTTGTAGCAAAGGGCAGTGGTGGTGTATGCCTTTAATCCCAGCACTTGGGAGGTAGAGGCAGGCGGATTTCTGAGTTTGAGGCCAGCCTGGTCTACAGAGTGAGTTCCAGGACAGCCAGGGCTACACAGAGAAACCCTGTCTTTAAAAAAACAAAAAACAAAAAACAAAACAAAAATTTGTAGCAATAAACATTGTCTTCATTGTCAGATTTCAGCAGTCTTGCTAACACTAAGGTTTTTTGTAGTTTTTTGTTTGGTTGGGGTTGTTTGTTTGTTTGTTTGTTTTTTAACTTATTTAAGACCTCAAAGGTTCTGAAGGTATAGCATTATAGTCTCTGGTATGCATCAGGCCCTGTGTTCAGTGTGTATTACCAAGAGACTGTAGTAGGAATGGTGAGAAAAGACTTGAAATAGATAGAAGACAGCTGACAGAGGGCCAGCCCCCCCTCCCCCCAGCCAGACTACCCGTTCCGATCCTGCAATTGTCCATGAGCCATGGAGCCCTGAACAGTTGCAGTTGCACTAACCCTTTGACCCACATTCTAGTTTTTTAAATAATAGTAACAATAGCTTCTGCCTTATTGCTTGGATTAAATAATGTATTGCAGAATATGTTGAGACCCCAGTAAATAACTGAGACCACAGATTGTAGTAAGCTATGTAAAAGCACCATGGCTTCATCTGTTTTCTTTTGCTGGGAATGGCTATAGATATCAACCACACGCCTTCCTTAGTGTGGTCCTGGCCAGCTGGTATCTGCAGCTTCCTGATGGGGGGTTTCACATGACAGGTGACTGAGGGTGCTGCTAGCTGTGCCAGGCCCTGTCTGGGTACTTCCAGTATTACTTTCATGATCCTTGCACCCAGACTCAGGTAGTGTTGTTATTTACAACTGTGAGAGGAAACCCGGAGGCTAAATCATATACCCATGAGCCTCTGTGCATACCTGACCATGACCACCAAGCCCCACACACCTGTCATGGAGATGAAAGAATCAGTGTATAGGAAGGACTTAGCACAGTTCATGCCACAGGGCAGCACTCAGCACAAGAGAACTGTTATTTAGAGAAATTTTAACGCAATTTTATAGTACATATTAAGAGCTATTGAAATTCATTTTTAAAAATTGTGCTAATCACTGAACTGATAAGTCACCATTAAAATTTTTTTCAGTCACCTATAAAAAAAGATTTTTTTATTATGTCTTAATCTTGCTGAATCAGTAATTAGCCAGAAAAAGGAACTTGGTGTCATTCAAAAGGGTATCATTATCTTATGAGCATTTAAAGACTGATTTTGCTGTTTATTTGTTTAGTTGGTTGGTTTTGGGTTTTGGTTTTAAAGCATGATCTTACTCTGTCGCGCTGGCTAGCCTAGAACTCATCCTCGTATATAGACCAGACTGGAGGTTAATCTCAAACTCATAGAGGTCTGTCTGCCTGCCTCGACCTCCCAAGTGCTGGGATTAAAAGTGAGCACACCTGGCCTGATTTTTCTTTTTAAATAAAGTGTGCTGTTAATGAGGTAGAAATTATTCCACTTATAATTTTCAAGATCCTAATCACAATAGCTCAATGCAGTATGCTGGAGTCAGCATTTCAGTTGATGGAGAATTAAGTCAAACAAGGTGCTTACATAATCCTTTCCTCCCTTCCTTCCTTCTTTCCTTCCTTCCTTCCTTCCTTCCTTCCTTCCTTCCTTCCTTCTTTCTTTCTTTCTTTCTTTCTTTCTTTCTTCCTTCCTTTCTTTTAAGATTTATTTATTTAATGTCTATGAACACACTGTCACTATCTTCAGACACACCAGAAGAGGGCATCAGATCTCACTACAGATGGTTGTGAGCCACTATATGGTTGCTGGGAATTGAACTCAGGACCTCTGTAAGAGCAACCCAGTGCTCTTAACCAATGAGCTATTTATCTGCACCACCAACCCATTTCCCACCCCCTACCCCCACTCCCATTTTTAAGGATGCAGCTCCAGAATTTCTTTTACAGTATTGCCATTTGAATTACATTCTCTGTTCTGGTGGCTCTAGTGACTGTCACCTCTGGAAAGGCACCTTCCTTTGGGTGGCATGAACTGTGAGCTCTCTTCACCAAGCTGCCCTTGTTTGCCTACATGGCAGTCACTCTGCTTTTATGCATAGGTGGTTCTGTGGGCTTTCAAGCATAACCTAGTATGTGGATGACAGAAGAACCAGTTTAAACCATACACTATATATTAAGTACAGCCATGCCATTGTTAAGTTGAACCTGACAACAGAAATGTGGCCTGACTTTTATTGTACGCTAGTGACATCTCACATTCCTCCCTTCATTTGGGAAACATTTATTAAGCTCTAACATCTGGCATAGTTCCAGCCAAGTTATTTTGGGCCCTTAGGTGCTAGGAGAGTCAGAAAAAAATACACCAGCAGAATATTGAATCACCGTGTGATGGTATTGTTGTGTCGTGCTGGCTTGTTTAATTTTCTTTCTACAAGTTGCATGTTGGTCATGTGACCTTGGTAAAGGTAGTTAACCTCCCAAAGCCTGTCTTCTCTATGAAGCCTCTTCTAAGTCTATCAGAAGGGAATAGTGAGACTCAAGTCCTAAGTCGGAAGAGTCCTCACAGCTATACATTTCCATGGCATTGTCAGCATTTCTATATACACACTTGACCACGGAGAGACCATTACTGCATTGTGTAGCAGTGTGTAAGCACAGCTCAGAAGTCAGGCATATTGCAGTCTGAACCTTCATCCTGTTAGAATTAGCACTATGAAATGCTCAGTCTGTTCCTGGCACACACTGAGAGTTTATTGTGGTTGTGCTCATATTACTACCTTGAATACACATTCCAGCTTCTGGAACCTTCCCTGTTCAATGATTATGAGCAAAATAGAATTTCTTCCTTTATTAAATTTTTTAATTTCTGAATTGACAAATGAAAAGTGTATGTATTTACCAGATTCAACATTGTTTTTTGAATATGTATACATTATGAGATGGCTAACCCAAAAAATAGCTTGCATTTCTTCACATATTTTTGTTGATTTGTCTGTGTGTGTGTGTGTGTAGGCGCACATGTGCACACTAATATTACTTGAAATCTTTTAGAGTACTGCATACCTATAATCCCAGCATTGAGGCCAAGGGTAAAAATAGTGAGTTTAAGGCTAGCCTGGGCTACATACAAGCTCCAAGCTAACCTAGGCTATATAACAATATCCTAACTCAACACATAATAAAAAAAAAACAACAAAAAAACAAAAACAAGGGCTGGAGAGATGGCTCAAAGGTTGAGAGCACTGACCGAAGGTCCCGAGTTCAAATCCTAGCAACCACATGACTCACACCCATCCATAATGAGACTAATGCCCTCTTCTGGGATATCTGAAGACAGCTACAGTGTACTTACATATAGTAAATAAATAAATAAATCTTTTTTAAAAAATAAAAAAACCACCCTCTTATTTTCAAGACTACAGGCATTGCTTTTAATTACAGTCTAATTTTATGCACCTTATCCTTATTTGCCCAGTCTAACTGAAATTTTGGAGCTCTTGACTTACATCCTCTCAGCTCCACCACTCTTTCCCCGTAAGCACTACTCGCTGCTTCTGTGAGATAAAGTGAAATCATGTGATATTGTACTTTGAATACCTGACTCATCTACTCATGTTATCTGCCTGTGTCATCACAAAGTATTATTATTATTATTATTACTTTTATTAATACAGGTAGGTTTACACATTGTACTATAAGCCTCATTTTCCTCCAGCCATCTATTGACAAAAGCTTAGATGATCTGTTCCTTTGTAACTGTGGATATTGCTGCAATGAATGTGAGTGTGTATTTCATTTCCTTGGTTGGATTTTTTTTTTGTTTTTTTGTTTGTTTATTTTTTTGGATGGTTGGTTGGTTTTATTTTTTCGAGATAGGGTTCCTCTGTGTAGCCCTAGCTGTCCTGGAATTCACTCTGTAGACCAGGCTGGCCTCAAACTCAAAAATCTGCTTGTCTCTGACTCCCAACTTCTGGGATTAAAGGCGTGTGCCACAACTGCCCCTTTTGGGTGGATTTTAAAACGTGTTACTACTGCCGTGTGTGGCAGCACTTAGCTCCCAACAGTGGACACTAAGGCAAGAGAACCATGGGCCCAGCCAGTCTGGGTGGCATAGTGAGACTCCGTGTGTTTAAAAGAAGGTTTGGTAGAAGAAGCTGAAACATGGACGAAGAGTACATGGGGAGTAGAGAAGGAGGTGAATGAAGGGACATAATAGACACTGTGGGGAACTAGACTAAGGGTACATGAGAGAGAGTAGAATTCTAAACTCCAGCATGGCTGAGTGACATGCTGTGGGCACTTGGAGGTCCCCGAAGCATCTGAACGGGGGATGATCAGGCCAGGGTTAGTTGAGTAGAAATGTTAAAGGTATGAGGTGGCCCCTGCCATAAAGGCACTTGCTGCAGAGCCTGATAGCCTGCATCCAATCCCTGAAACCACCTGGGAACCAAAGCACGTACTCACATATCATAAACAAAGAAAACAAACGTTTCTCAAAGAAAGATGCCTCAACTGAGGAGGGAAACCCAGTTAACATGTCACTGCGGTGATCCCATAGAGATCGTCACTGCGGTGATCCCATAGAGATCGTCACTGCGGTGATCCCGTAGAGATCGTCACTGCAGTGATCCCATAGAGATCGGGAGGGCTCAGCTAGAGCCAGGATGTAGATGTTCACGTGATCCCTCCATGAGGAGGCCTGGATCTTGTCTCTGCAGCAGGAGCTTCTAGTTTCCTTTTACCTCAAGGCTGTGCTTTCTGAATAGCTGTTGAGAGGGACTGCCAGCCTTGGAGTGCAGAAACAGTTATAGAGGGTCAACCATTGCCAAAATTTCCCTTTTACCTTTAACTGTGCACTGTCTTTCTGGAATTCTGATTTATCTAATAGTAAAGGTTTTCAGGTAAGCAGTTAGGAGAAGGAAATTCAGTTTGTCATATCTAGTAAACAGAATTTTCTTTTTCAAAAAGAAGTATTTAAGAACTTCTGCTGTGGTGAGAGTTAAAAGCCCTGAGTGGTATTTTGGTAAAATGTGTTAGATTTAGGGGCACAGACATAAACACAGTCTAAAGCCACAATCATGAGTCTTCTTTTTAAAATAAAGACAGCTTAGCTGGGTGTGGTGGCACATCTCTTTAATCCCCACCGAAGAGGCCAGCCAGGCAGCCAGAGCTTAATGGCATCTCACATCAGAGAAAGACAGTTATTTCTATTGATGTATTCTTGAGCCGTTGGATGAGGAATCGTGTTAGACATGTCTTCTAAACCACAAGAACCCCTTTAGCCAGACTGATGTTCTGCCCTCACATAAAGTAACCTTTTGCCCTTAAGGTTCTTTCTATCCAGTTGGTAGGAATCTGTGGGAAAACCATATATTGAAAAAAAATAGCAGAAAAATAAACTAGCAAGCAAGGTATAGCAGAACATGCCCCAGTATTCAAGGTCTAGAGACAAGGGGTGTCAATCCAGCGACAGCCTAGGCCATGTATGGAGACCATCTCAAGAATTATTGAGTTGGAAGGCTGGGGAGGGACTCAATAAAGCACCTGCTGCACAGGCATGAGAGCCTGAGTTCGGATCTTAGCACCAGTGTCATAGCTGCACCTGGTAGAGCTTGACTGTCGTCGCAGTGCTGACCAGCCCAGCACGCCAGCTGGTGGGCTCCAGGGTCGCTCTTGTCTTGCCTGTGTGCGTGCTTTTGCTCACACATACACTCATACTTTTTTTTTAACTATTAAAAAACTTCATGCACTGTTCCTATCATGGTTTCCCCTCCCCCATTTTCACCCAGATCCTCCCCACTCATCCAGCTCCAGGGCTTCTCTATTTAGAAAGAAAAGGAAACAAACCAGAAGAAAGACAGACAGACGGGCAGATGGGCAGACCGATGGATGGATTGATAGCCCAAAAAAGGCACAAGAAACACACACAGATACACAAACAAAACAAAGCAAAAACATCTAAACAGCCAGGCAGTGGTGGCGCATGCCTTTAATCCCAGCACTTGGGAGGCAGAGGCAGGTGGATTTCTGAGTTCGAGGCCAGCCTAGTCTACAGAGTGAGTTCCAGGACAGCCAGGGCTACACAGAGAAACCCTGTCTCAAAAATAACCAAAAACTAAACCAAACCAAACAAACAAACAAACAAAAAAACATCTAAACAGAAAACCAGGAACCCTGATATACAAGCAATAGACCACTTTCATTAAAAAAAAAAAATCTACAAAAATCACCAATGAGTTTGTTGTATGTTGGCCATGGAGCCTGTCTTTAAATGTGGTTTATATACCCAGTTAGACTCCATTGGAAAAAATTAATTTTTCTTTGCAAGTGGTTGTCACTTGGAGATATAGCTTCTGGGGCCATCTGGCTTGAACCTGTGCAGGCCTCTACATGTTGTCACAGTCTCTGTGATTTCATATATGTGTCAGTCCTGTTGTGTCTGGAAGACACTGTTTCCTTGGTGTCACCGTCCCCTCTGGCTCTTACAGTCTTTCTGCTTCCTTTTCTTCACAAATTCCTGAGCTTTGGTGAAGACAGCCCATTTAGGGCTGAGTGTTCCAAGGTCCCCTCACTCTCTGTGGACTGTCCAGTTGGGTCTCTGTATTTGTTCTCATTTACTGCAAAAAGAGAACTTCTCAGGCCTGAGTCCCAGCCCAGTATGGCCCCATTTCTTTAAGTGGTGGTGGTAGTAGTAGTAGTAGTAGTAGTAGTAGTAGTAGTAGTAGTAGTAAAAGTTAAAACATTTAACTTTAAAAAAAAAAATCATCACCTTAATTTGGAAATTCCTAGGGAACCCAGGAGACAAAGGGAAGTTTAGAATGTTAGAAAGTGTGGGAAAATTGTCCTTAGTAAGACATATCCATGCATGCACATATGCATGCGCTCACACGCATGTGCACACAGACACACACACCTTTACCATCTTTGCTGTGCTAATACATGCACTGCCTTTGCATCTCCTCATCTATGGTACTGACTTGCTTCTTTCTGGGGGAGTTGTTGCGCACAGGCTCAGCCAAGCCAGCCACATGGAACAGGTGGTTTGAAGATCACCAAGCGAGAAGTGGACATCCACCCGGTCAGCAGCCACTTTCCTTCAGCCAGATGGTCCTCAAGCCACCAGGGATCCTTGTTCCTTAGAGTCCCGCTGCTGACCTCCTTCCCCTTCCTGTCTCCGACTGTTTGCCATGTTTTGGGTTCTTGGCAAGTGGGGGATTATAAAGGCTTCTCGCTGTGTGAGCCATGTTGTCCTCACAGTGAAGTTACAATTTTGTTCTTGTGTTGTTTAAACACAGACACTCTTATATAACCTTTAGCTTGCCTAGAAAAAGTAAGTTCATGTCTTGTTTCAGCCATTCTCAATTCCTCGGGTGTTTCCTCTCTTTTTTCGTGTGTTTTTTTGTTTGTTTGTTTATTTGGTTGGTTTGGGTTTTGGTCTCCTCTCCATCTAGCTTTGGCTTTTGTATCCTCCTCAATGGAGGCATGTCCACCTAAAAGCAGAAGAGAATGTTAAAAGGTGGACAATAGTGCATCTTAAAACATGGCCTTTGAAGTGAGTCAGACCCAGGTGGACTGAATACTTGCATCAGACAAAGGTCATGAAAGAAGCACAGATGTTGGCATCAAAGATTTTTCAGTCTCCTCAGATAGATTTCCTGCATACATAATGAGGATGCAAAAGAGATGCTAATGAATGATGGAGGGGGAGGTGATACCCTCTAGAGAAACCATAAACAGGAGCTGCAAGAGTGCTGTCAGAATAGTACATTGTCTTGGAGGAGCTTCTTATAATGCAATATGAAGTATAGTATATTGGGTACATAAATCAGTAAGTAGTCGTTCAGCAGGTTATCAAATATATGCATTATGTAACTGTATATGCTGCACTTTGAGGTGATTGGTGGTACTGTAGTTTCTTTACACCAGTGTCACCATCAATGTGTGTGATACATGTGCTTGTTTTTACAGCAATGGAACAGGCTAGAGTCAGAAGAACTTTAATTGGGAAAATGTCGTCACCAGATTGGGCTGTAGGCAAGCCTGCAGAGCATTTTCTTAATGATTGAAGTGAGGGGGCCCAGCTCCCTGTGGGTAGTGCTATGCAGGACAGGTGGTCCTGGAGTGTATAAGAAACCAGATTGAACAAGCCATGAGAAAGGCAGGAAGCAGTCCTCCTCCATGGCCTCTGCATCAGAGTCTGCCTCCAGATTTCTGCCTTAAGAAACCCTGACTTCTCTTGGTGATGGACCTTGACTGAGATGTGTAAGCATTACTTTTGGATGGTATTTTATCACAGCAGTCGAAACCCTAAGACATATGGAAGGAACCTGCTTTGTATATGGCCTATCATTTACTGAAACATTACTTTGTAGTAGGTGACAATACCCCAGTACTTGTTTTATTGGGAGCTTTTTGTTGTTTGTTTGTAGACAGTTCCTGCTACATAGGCTTGCTAGCTCTCTGGAACTCTTGCAGTGGCCAGAGCTAGCAGTTTCTCTTCCCTGGCTTTTTACAGCCTTTTATCAAAACTCCACTAGCTTCACCTTTCCAGCCTCGGTTTCCCTTTGTTTTGTCCTGGCTACTCTCTTGAACAATCTCTCCTTCAGCAGTCAGATGCCTCTCCACTTTTACAGCTCAGCCTGGTCCCACAAACCACTCCAGTGTCAGCTCCTTCTGCTTCTCTCTTCTGGTGAGCAGCTCAGTCCACAACAGTAAAAATAGAAAAGACCCAAGAAAAGCCTCTTTACTATTACAGCAGAGGGGCAGCAGCTCAGGAGGGCTTCGCCCAGTAAGCTTTCATTGTTCAGTCCCAGCACATGTCACATTCAAGTCGTTTAGGACTTGCTCCAAATCTGTGCATTCTCTTAGGTGTTGGTGGAAGGTTGAGGGAGTGAGCCTTCACAGTACTAGCCAGGGCATTCAGCTGAGATCAAGAATTCCAGGAGTGAGTGTTCTAGACTGTTGGTGCTGGCCTTGGTCCTTCCAGAGTTGTTTGACAGTTCTTGCACTCAAAGGCCATATCACCATCCAACTAGATTGTTTATGATTAGCTAAGCCGTGAAAAATGGATTCATGAAGAACCAGGTTGCTACACTGCTTATTGGCCCCAGCATCAAGTAGGAGCAGGATAAAATAGGACAGTGAGTACAATTCACAAGGCAGATGCGGAGGGAAGCTTTTAACGGCAAACAACTGTGGTTTTGGGCGAGAATCCTAAATGCAGCTGCACTTGTAAGACTTCCCTGGTCACAGAAACAGCTGTTATGTTCTGTGAGGCTGAGGCCCAATACTGATGCCTTGGTAGGAGAACTTGACGTGGAGCCTAATCGGTCATACATATTAACAAGATTTTGGCTGGGTGAATAACTCTAATGAAGACTCCATGGGGTAAAGAGCATTGTCACCAGACATAGTGTTCAGAATAACAATTGATATATGTGGTGTAATGAACCAGTTTGGACATTTAACCAGAGATTGCCGCTGGCAGGGTTTTAGGCTTATTGCTTGTACTGGGTGTAACTTGTACAGGATAGCTTTCCCACACAGAATGTGTCTTTAATGCATTCTTTTTTTTTTTCTTTTTTTTAAAAGGATTTATTTATTTATTTATTATATGTAAATACTGTGTGGCTGTCTTCAGACACTCTAGAAGAAGGCATCGAATCTCATTATAGTGAGCCACCATATGCTTACTGGGATTTGAACTCAGGACCTTTGGAAGAGCAGTTAGTGATCCTAACCACTGAGCCATCTAACCAGTCCCTTTAATGCATTCTTATGTCAAGACTTTATCCACATACAAGAAAAATAGAAAGAAGGGCATCAGACTGTCTAATATAGTGCTTGAATGGTTATAATACGGTTGCAGAATATAAGGAACTGAGAACACTTTAGTTAATCGGTGCTATGATTATTTGTAACCACACTGTGTGTGTGTATTATCCTCTTTCATAGCAGTATATATCAGGCTTTCTTGACTGTTTTTTGTTTGTTTGTCCTGTGGAGGCTGTTGGATGTTTCTATACTTGTTTTGTACAGTTATGGGAAAGCACCACTTAGAGAATTACTCACCACACTGATCATCATATCTGCACAGGATTGGACCAGTCAGGGTTTCATCACAGATCAGGAGTCAGGGGAAGGTCCATAAGCCCCACCTCCCCTGAAGGGCTTTGAACCGTTAACCATCTATGGTAAAGAAAGTGTCCTTTTCTTGTCCCTGTTCCAGTAAATAACCTCTCACCTGTGCTCAGGCCTGAAACTCTCAGTGGGTCACACAAAAAGACAGAAAGTAGGAGGGGACTTGTGACAAGAAAGGTTTTAATGGAAGGGGAGATAGAAACCAGGGGTTAAAAACAACTGACATGTAGCATATAAATGGATAAAACTGAAACAATGAAAGGTTTTTTTTCATTCTGTTGTTTGTTTTTGTTTTTGTTTTTTCGAGGCAAGGTTTCTCTGTGCAGCCCTGGCTGTCTCAGAACTCATTCTGTAGATCAACGTAGTCTAGAACTCCGAGATCTGCCTACCTGTCTCCCTGGGATTAAAGGCGTGCACCACAACTGTCTGGCCCAAAGAAAGACATTTTAAAAAGAAAATCGGTTTTGCTACAGAGTCCCATGACTTTAGAGTCTCTAGACTTAAGGAGGAGGCTTAGAATTCATTTAATGTTTATACTCTGAGGTCCAAGTTAACAATAACAGCCTAAAAATAGAATGTGAGTAGGCTGTTAGATTTTTCTGTAAAAAATTGCCTGTGTCTTACAAAAGTAGAATTTGCCTCTTAGTAAAGGTAGAGCTACCTAGGTCAAAGCTAAATCAACCCTTACTCAAAAGAACTTAAAATTCATTTACTTTTTCTTGCATTTATTCAGTGTTGGGGGGGCGTCAGGAGACAAAGGCAGCTGGTTCTCTCCTTCCACCAAGGGAGTACTGAGCAGGAATTGTTTCTGCTAACGAACTGAACAGACATCTGATAGTTCATATGCCTTTTGACTCCTTACCAGAACTAGCAAACTCCAGGGTCTGGGTTTCTGTTCCTGACAGATTGTTGACAAAAGCAAGGGATCTGACCTGAGACTGCCATCCTGTGCCTGTAACAGACAGCAGGGACCAGCATTCCCAAGGAATACTGAAAGCAGGCAGCACTAATCAATGCCTAGTAAAGCAAATGGACAGAGACATCTGCTGGCCTTCTCTTACAAAGGACCGTGGCAGAAACAGTGCCCAATGAGGCATTAGGAACTCTGCACCAGTGTGTGTGTGGTCTGACACAGTGTGAAGGAAGAATAACATCTTTCTGCTTGCCTTTTACTGTCCCATAGGATCTGGGTGGCACTGAACTTGTCAGTAGTGAAGAGGAGAGCAGTGTGGATGCTAAACACCTGCCTGAACCAGAAAGCTCCAAACCGGTGAGAATCCTGCCTGTTCTTTATCCTGGCCCAGGGAGGGGTACAGGGGAGGGGTACAGGGCCTGCATTTCTTACCACCTAGGAACGACTCTTTGCCTGCCATCTTGGTCACTAGGTACCTTGAACTCTGAGACAGGAAGAACTTTCCACTCAGCAAGTGACAAGTTCTCAAAGCACAGGGTCTCTCCCACCATGCTTGAACTGTACTGTCCAGGACTAAAGTGACAGCCAGCCACTCCTTCAAATTCAGTTCACCCCTGGGTATTTCCAGAGTCTGAACTGCAAGAACTCTATTAATACAGGAGTAAAAGACACCTACTTGTTCATGAACTAGAACTTTATCAGATGAGAGAAGTTGTGGCTCTCCCTCCAGGGGGATAGGACACTTTGTTGTCTACTTTGAACCAGGCTCCCTGCTGTGTTCTGTATCCATGAAGATGGTGACAATTCCTTTATAAATAAGAACACAAAGTTAATTTCCTTACATAGGTCAATGGACAATATGTGTCCCTGCCTTTCTGCATTGTAGCCCATCACTTCAAAGTTGGCTACAATTGTTACAAAGAAATGTGGGATTTTCCCTGTCCCTGTGTTTCACAGTGTCTTATAGATCTCCAGAAATTCGACCCTTACATGAGTTTAAATCTGGTTGTGGTATTATTTTACTTGAAGGAATTTGAGAAGTCATCCATTTATTTACCATCCTTCAACTTTTAGAAAAGCTAATGTATTGGAACTGGCTTAGATTGTATCCCCAACAATGAACAAATTTGTTCAGGTATAAAGGTAAGGTTATTTCTAATTAGGTATATCCTCAACAAGAGTAGAAATTGTAGCAAACCCCAGTTGGGCCAATCTCCTTATGACTCAAGATGCCCCCAGTATCAAAAGGAACAATAATAATACATGAGGACTCCTCTTCCTCTTCCAAGAGACAGAATGAATGTCTGTACTGAAAGTCCAGGCATTTAAATACAAGTTAACTCTTCGGGAAACTGTATCATTGTGGATACATTAGAGAAAAGGTATTTAAAAGCAACAAAATTTTTTGTAGCAGGCCCAGTTTAATCTTTAGAAGAAATAGGAAGGAAAGGGAAACATTTCTTTATGTCTGGGAGAGTCTGATAGTACCAACGAGACTCTCCTGTAGGCTGCAGAGAGGAGCCATTTTTAGTTCACTCTGCTCCTAGGCCCCAATAGTGAGAGATGACTTTCAGACAACCTAAGAGGTATGAACTATTAAGCTTCACTTTAAAAGTCTGTGTGTGTGTGTGTGTGTGTGTGAGAGAGAGAGAGAGAGAGAGAGAGAGAGAGACAGAGACAGAGACAGAGACAGAGAGAGAGAGAGAGAGAGACAGAGAGACAGAGAGAGACAGAGAGAGACAAAGAGAGAGAGAGTGTGTGTGTACTACATGTGTGCCTAGTCTGGGCTTGTTCTTAGATACTAATTTACCTAAGAATAACTGGACTCCCCATCTTATTATGTCTCTCCTCCCTTTACTTTTTTCCATCTTCCTCATTTTCTGATATTCTAAAATTTTTCTTCACCATTTCTAGTGGATTCTATGCGTGGTCTAATTGAGAAAGGAAAGGTAGCCTGAATTTGGACACATTTTCTAGCATAATATAAGTGCTCTCGTATGAAATATTTCGAGTTTGGCCTTAGCCTGTTGTGGTGGCACATGCCTTTAATCCACGCACTCAGGAGACAGGAGCAGGCAGATCTATACAGCTTTAGGTTTAGTTCCTTGTACACAGATTAGCAAAAGCTACATAATGAGACCTTGTCTTTAAAAAAAAAAATGTGGTCTTGGGACTAGGGAGATGGCTTGGAGGGTGGCATTATCCATGCAAGCATGAGGACCTGAATTTGGTCTCTAGTGCTCACATAGAAGTGGGGCAAAGGTAGGGAATCTCCAGTCTATAAACTGATGACATTACTGCTCCATGGTATGGTGGAAAAGGCTTTTATTGTAGCTATTAGAGACCAGCCAGAGGCATCTGGGAGAGCCCAGAGCAGAGAGAGAATGATATAGACTAAACATGACCAGCAGACTGGACATGACCATGGCCATCTGCAAGAGAAGGGAGAACAGCCAGGGATGGAGACTAGAGAGAACATAGTGAGAGAAGCAGAGAGGGAGCAAGCATATGGGTAATAGCAGGGCTATCAAGACAATGAGTAGCTGGGGAGGGGAGCCTGTGAGCGGGAGGGAGGCTAGGGTAGAGGAGGAGGTAAGAAGGGCAGGATGCTAACGTGGACTTGTGTCATGAGTACTTGTGATACCGAGGACCCTGGAGGCCAGCATGATGTTTGATATGCTGATAGGCTCCCAAGGTAGCCATATGTTCCTTCTGCCAGAGACTCCTTTTGGTAGATGGGAACAAACTTCACAAGCTCCTGCGGAATGGTGGCTTTTGTCTACCCACCAGAAATCTTCCTATGGTCTAGGTTGACCTTATTTCTAAATTTTTTGACTACCTTTTGGGGTTTGGGGAGTTGGAGTGTTATAAGTATGTACCACCATGCCTGGCTGTGTTTTTAAAGGGCTTGCGATGCATAAATGCTAACACTAGGCTCCCATGTTTAGAAGCGTGGTTGTTAGGTGGGAAAGAAAGGGAAGACTGACTGAAGGGGGTGTGCTCATTGCATTCTTATAACTGACCTCTGTATTGGCTGCTGCCTTTGTATCTCAGATCCTGTCATGGCTCATAATTTTCTGCTTTTCTGTAAAGCTAATTTACATTTTCTGTCTCCTTAGCCATCTCTTCCTCCATGCTGTTACTAATAACAAAATAATCCTAAACAGCCACCTTGCAATAAATAATAAAAAGATAACTAAGGTAAACAATGGGGAAAGGCACTGATATTTCTCCAAATATATACAAATAAGGGGTCAATATGTGGAAGATGCTCAATAGAAATGCACTAGAGAAATGCATGTCAGAGATGTGAGATGTGGCTTCACACATCAGAGCCGTGGTAAGGTGTGGCTTTGCAACCAGTAGAAAGTCTATCATCAACACAGCAGGTAACAGCAGGTGCTGTGGGTGCGGAGGAGCTGGAACCCCACATTAATTGCTGGCAGGATTGGGAAGGGTGTTAGATTCTAGGGATCTGTCACTGGCAGTAAGCAGACACTGACTCTTATGATGGATGCATCACAATTATATTGAAATTCCTACTTTGATCAGAGCTAAGAACTAGAAGTCCTTGGTGCTCACAGGTCATGTGAATGAGGGCCTCATCTAGGGATATCTGGATTGAGATTTGAAGATGTCGATATAATTCTTTCTTATTCTCTATGTGGGCATTAGCTCTCAAGATGTCAATATATTAATTCTTTAGATGCTCAAGTGCCTTGTGTAAAATGATGAAGTGTTTGCTATAACCTATATACATTCTCCCTTTTCTTTAGGACATCTCTGACTCACCTGGTATACCTAATACTGTATAGGTTGCTCTTATACTGTTGATATTATTATTGTACATACACAGTTGTACATATTGTTTATGGAATAATGACAAGCAGCCTATATGTGTTCAGTATAGATAGCCAAGGTTTGTTTCTAGTGTGTGGGTGTTTAATATTGTCCATTTGTGGTGGCTGAAGCATAGATGTTCTGTGTTATGTAAGCATAAAAGGCTGACTGCGGTTGAGAATGGAGCAGAAAAGAAACAAAGGAGGGGCTGGAGAGATGGCTCAGCAGTTAAGAATACACGCTGCTCTTACAGAGGACCGAGTTTGGGTCACAGCACTCATATTAAGTGACTCCAGGAGATCCGGTGTTTCTAGCCTCTCTAGGCATCTACACTTATGTGTGTATACCCCACCACACACTGATATACATATACACATAATTTTAAAATAAAGAAAACTGAGAGAGAGAAAGAGGGAGATGATTCTAGGTGGTCTTAGAACCTTGGATAATCTGCTGAACTGAAAGTGTCCAGCTGGTAAGATGCAAGCATTTGGAGAAGTCAGCAGAAGCCAGGTCACATTACAAAGATGGTCTTTGAGCTGACTCAAAGATGGTCTCAGAGGGCTGTAAGGGTCAGCTACATATTCCTTGTAGCTGCTATGTGAAGATGAGATGGCAGATGGGGCAGTCCAGAGTGGACAGTGACAGGCTGGATATGAATCTGTGACAGCAATGGCAGTGTTCAGGATACAGAGTGTGCAACAATGCATTTCAGGAAAGGACCACACAGATGGCAGTAAAAAAGACTCACCTTTCTTGACTCGTTGTGCAAGTCCTCTTCCGTATGCGTTCCTTAAAGCTTTCCTCCACAGGCTTAGGGTGACAGAAGTTCTGTTCATCTTCATCACAAGCCTTATCCTAGGGTGTGGCCAATATCCCAAGGTTACCCCACTCAAAATGACCCCAATAGATGTGCCCTGTATTCTTTCTCTGTTTTGTGAAAGTTCATGGTACAGCTTGTGTGCCAAGTGACACATGTCATTTCAGCCTGGCTTACATGGCAGCCTCTGTGGCATTTCCCACTGCTCAGTTTTCTTAGGTTATTTCAGGTTTGCTTGTGTTTCCCCATGGAGTCAGTGGCATTTGTCGCTATCCTGTCATAAAATGTCCTTCTGACCCTTAGCACAGGGACATGCACATAGGAAAAACGCAGGGAGCTCAAGGTAGCATCTAGCCTGGAGTTTCTTTGTGTTGATTTTAGAAGTTATAGGGTACAAAGCTCATGCCTGGGAAACCATGAGCTGTTTCTGAAATTAACTTTCACTGACCTACATAGTCCGAGGCATGAAAATTCAAGAGGAAGCTGGCAGCTCATCTTACCATTTCAGGTTCCATCCGCTAGACTGCCAAGATCAGAGGAACACCCTCGTCTCTGCCTTGAAATACCTGGTTCATATAAGATTTGCAAACATATTTCAGGGAAGATCGGTTTTAGATAGTGCCTTTATGTCAAGATACTCAGGGAAAGTCAGTTTTAAATAGTGCCTGTATGTCAAGATACTCTGGCCGGACTCACCTTTTCCAGGGTGAGGACTGTCAGGTACAACCCAAGAGCCTAATTCTGTAAAGACACTCTTCCTCTGCCAATCCTTGCTCTAAAGGGCTCGCTCTGCTCATCTCTGACTTCTCCAAGCCTGGCTCTTTGCTACCTCTTTGTTATAAGAACTGATGATGATTCTGAACATGAAACTCAACATCAGTTGCCTGAAGCAAGGCTTGCTCAACAGTCATTAAGACCACATTTTGCCTAGGTAAAATCCAAGTGGGCCAAAGCCCTTGTTTTTCAGTCTACATTTTCCTTAGAAGCTACATTTTCTTAGGAGTAAAAACATAAAACACCATTAAGATTCAAGAGTATAATTTGATCCAAATCAGCTCTCATTGGTGGTCAGGGGCCGGACCCACATAGCAGTGTCTTTCTTTCAGTCAGCACAATGTTCCTGAGATGCTCAAGCTAAGTTTTTTACAGAGGAGTTTTTAATTTTTTAAATAAGTAACCTTATTAATTCTTGGAGAATTTCATAGTGATATGATTTTTATTAGATATTTTCTTTCTTTACATTTCAAATGTTATACCCTTTCCTGGTTTCCCCTTTTCTGGTTTCCCCTCTGAACACCTCCTATCTCCTCCCCAACCCCCCTACCCTACCCCTGCTCATCAACCCACCCACTCCCACTTCCAGGTCCTGGCATTCCCCTACACTGAGGCATAGAACCTTCACAGGACCAAGGGCCTCTCCTCCCACTGATGACTGAGCTATATCAGGCTCCTGTCAGCAAGCACTTGTTGACATCCACAATAGTGTCTGGGTTTGGTGATTATATATGGGATGGATCCCCATGTAGGGCAGTCTCTGGATGATCATTCCTTCAGTCTCTGCTCCACACTTTGTCTCTGTAACTCCTCCCATGGGTACTTTGTTCCCCCTTCTAAGAAGGATTGAAGTAGAACTAAAACCATCCAGTGGAAAAAGACAGCATTTTCAACAAATGGTGCTGACTCAGCTGGCCTGTTAGCATGTAGAAGAATGCAAATTGATCCATTCTTATCTCATTGTACAAAATTCAAGTCCAAGTGGACCAAGAACCTCCACATAAAACCAGATACACTGAAACTAATAGAAAAGAAAATGGGGAAGAGTCTCAAGCACATGGGCACAGGGGGAAATTTCCTGAACAGAACACCAATAGCTTATGCTCTAAGATCAAGAATTGACAAATGGGACCTCATAAAATCGCAAAGCTTCTTCTGTAAGGCAAAGGAAACTGTCAATAGGACAAAACGGCAACCAACAGATTGGGAAAAGATCTTTACCAATCCTACATCTGATAGAGGGCTAATATCCAATATATACAAAGAACTTAAGAAGTTATACTTCAGAGAACCAAATAACCCTATTTAAAAATGAGATACAGAGCTAAACAAATAATTCTCAACTGAGGAATATGGAACGGCTTGAGAAGCACCTAAAGAAATGTTCAATATCTTTAGTCATCAGGGAAATGCAAATCAAAACAACCCTGAGATTCCACCTCACACCAGTCAAAATGGCTAAGATCAAAAACTGGTGACAGCAGATGCTGGTGAGGATGTGGAGAAAGAGGAACACTCCTCCATTACTGGTGGGATTGCAAGCTGGTACAACCACTCTGGAAATCAGTTTGGCAATTCCTCAGAAAATTGGTCATAGTACTACCGGAGGATCCAGCAATACCTCTCCTGGGCATATACCCAGAAGATGCTCCAACTGGTAATAAGAACACATGCTCCACTATGTTCATAGCAGCCTTACTTATAATAGCCAGAAGCTGGAAAGAACCCAGATGTTCCTCAACAGAGGAATGGATACAGAAAATGTGGTACATTTACATAATGGAGTACTACTCAGCTACTAAAAACAATAAATTTATGAAATTCGTAGTCAAATGGATGGATCTGGAGGAAATCATTCTGAGTGAGGTAACCCATTCACATGGTATGCACTCACTGATGAGTGGATATTAGCCCAGAAGCTCAGAATTCCCAAGATACAATTCACAAACCACAAAGCAATATGATTATACTCACCCTCAACTCCACCCATAGCTTCTCCCAGATTCATTGCTACCTCCCTACCAACAACCTAATCTCATTTTCTCTTCTCTCTTCTCCCTTCTGATTTACTTCCCCATCGACTCCCAGTTTTGCCCTCCATATTTTTCTGGTATGCGGCCATCCACTTGATCCCAGTTGACCTACCAAGTCCCACACCCTTAAGGAAAGCTGGCAGTCCCTCCTCCCGCAGCCAGCCCTGTCCGTGGCTCCAGAACTAGGCATGGGGACTCATCTGTGCAGGAGCTTTTACCCAGAAATTCTAGTTCCCAGTTCTAATGCAGATGGATGAGCAGGCCAGACTGCCCCTTCCTTCAGTGTGTGTTCCCGGTTCGTCTGCCCCCTGGCAGTCTCACGGTTCTCTTAGCCCTTTGCCTGCCTTGTCTATCCCTATCACCAGAAGTGCCCACACCGGCCGTCAGGATCCAATACCTTCTATATCAGAGTCACTGATGTTGATATCTAAGAGGTCTCCTGACCCACAAGGCTTCTGAGAGGTGGTATTGAGCCAGGAGGAGCACAAGTCTGTCATTAGGAGAGCACCTAACCTGTGAGGTGGAACACTATGATGGGCACTGACAGACTGCAGAATCCAGTGAAGCACTTTCCTGCCCACAGTCCCACGGTTACTAGGAAACAGGAAAAATGACCACCAGAGAGTTCTTCATTTTATAGCCCCCCCCCACCTCATTCAAGGCTTCAGATCCACGTGTGGTGGGGCAAGTGTACATGCCGGGGTTGGGAGTCAGACATCCACATCAAGCCTCTTCCTCAGGCACAATCTTCTCGAAGCTCCCCAGGCAGCCCCTGGGATCCACCTATCCCTGCCTCGCCAGCACTGGGAGTGCAGTTTGCACACACTGTGCCCAGTTTGTTAGCAGGTTCTTGGGTGTCAAACACCAAACACACAGTACTTTAAGTACTGAGTTTTAGTCCCCAACCTTCCACACAGTGTCCCTTTAGTCCCCAACCTTCCACACAGTGTCCCTTTAGTCCCCAACCTTCCACACAGTGTCCCTTTAGTCTCCCATGCTCTCCTCCTCTCTAGAAAATCAGCTACATCTATCCCCAAATGTTGTTTAGAAAATTTAATAGCCTGTTGAAAAAAACTGCTGTCCAAGAAAAGCCTACTTTGTTTCATGTGGTTGTCCCTGTGTTAGAGAGCCTGCCATGGTTAGATAAACAGACAGGGTGAGAACAGGGCTGCTTGTGTTCTTAAGTGGGAGGTTGAGGCTTCTAAAAAGGAAGGGTTGGGGAACTGAAGGAAGACAGTGACATCCTGAGAAGATGCCATGCCTACTGTGGAATTCTGTCCTTTAGTACATTGTGTAGTTTCTAGTTTCTGATGTCACTTACTCAGGTGAGAGTACTAAACGAGGGCTAGTGTCAGCATTGCCAGCTAGCACTGTTGTACCAAAAAAGCAGTAAACAGAAATGGTATGGCATTCTATGTAGAAATAGCACCATGATATTTATGAATTTTCTCCCTTTCCACATGAGCCAGAATAGAAAGGTGAAAAGTCAGGAGAACCTTACTTTTTAATCAAGTTCTTCGCTTGGTTAAGATTGTTCCCTGATGTTAGCACTGGCGCCCAATTGTAAAACACGGTCTCAGTTTTTCTAGTGACTGTAGCTTTGTTAGAACCTAGTTTTCTTTCTGGCTGGTATTTCCAACAAGTGTGACTGTGTAAGTCTCCATTCCTGTTTCAGATCTACCATAGAAATGCCATCTACAGCAAGGGCTGGGGACTCTCTGCGAGGAACAGGAACCTGACTGTCTCTTGTGACAGTGTGCAAATTGCCAATGTAAAGTTCAAGTGCATTCAAATACGTGGCATTTTTCACAGACCATTGTTCTTTATATCTCCACCTCATAGAGCACTTGAGATTTGCTCAGATGATAAATTCCCTTTGCAAGTCATAAAATCGACACTGAACGTCTAATCAAATCCACTTCATAGACTGTTTTTTCATGTGTCCCTTTCCTCCTGTATGGAAACAGCAGAGAACGAGGAATCATGAGGAAGGCGACCTGTTGAGTACAAAGATGGAGGGGCGTACATTTTAACACAGTTCACAATCTCTGCTCACCTCCACGAGCGTCACCCACCTCACCTCTCCTGCCCAGTGACTGCTTCACAGAGGAGACTTAACTTCAATTTGGGACTAACTGGAAGGAACCACTTTTTAATGAGCATTTTTTTTTCTAAATGGAGGAATGAAAACTACAACTATTATTCCTAATAGTTATCAAAGATGGAGGAGCAGGGAACAGGGGCCTTCCGAGTACTAGGCTTCTTGGGAAGCAGCATGTCTCACCTGTGAGGGAGAGTTTAGCTCCCTGGAGAGGCCTCGGTTGCTGCTTTAATATTTAGACTGAAGAAGCTAAGACCTAGGTAGGCTGTGGTGTCTTTCAAAGGAAACTCTAAATCCACAGAATCTTTCAGACGTAAAGCATTTCTACTGAAGACCTATGTGTCCTGGGCATCACTCACCACAGTGCCCGTGGCCCAGGCTGTCCAGGAGCTTTCAGAACTGCTGAGATTAGTGGCGGCTCGCATTTGCTGTATCCACTGTCTACGCTAAGAAACACCATTCTACTCCACACTTTGTGGGCGAGGGATAACATCTTTAGATTGGTCCTAATATTAAGCCATGTAAGAAAACCCTTCAGGCTTTTTTTATCCATCAACTCTATTATTAATAGATTAATAATAGATCAACTCTATTATTAACCTATTTTATAGTTAATCAAACTGAGGCATAGATATAATTATCACAGATAAGATTTGGAAGCTATCTTAAAGTAGTAATTGTTAGGGATGGGGATATGGAACAGTGAGGAAAGTGCAAGCCCGGGGACCTGAGTTCAAATCCCATGGGAAGTAGAGAAGGAGAATTCTCCAAAGATTCCATGCCAGGTAGCCTGGGGTATGCAGTGGCAAACAGACCCTATCTCAAACAAACATGAGATTGACCTCTGACCTTTACGTGCATGTTGTGGCATGCACACACCATACTCACATTCATGAACACGCATTATCACACTCACATTCATGAACACGCATTATCACACTCACACACACACATCTCACATACCCACATACAGACTCAAAGAGACAGGAGGAGGGAAGGATCCTCGTGTGCCAGTCCTCCCAGCTACTTAGGGGACTGAGAGTTTGACCTTTACAACATCCAGACTCCACATCCCAAGATAATTGGCATTATAAATATTAAAAGGACAGTTGCAGTGTGTGGCACACATTTACTTCCATGGCCTCCAGTCCTTTGGTGACACCTCAGGGGCAGACTTCTGGCTGAACATCTTGTGGTCTTATGTTGTGGTGTCCATTATTGTCACCCTGGGAGTGGTCACTTCTCTCAAGTTCAGCTGAACCCAGAGAGGAGAATATAGGTTTCTACAGGAATTATGACTCCATGAAAGACTCTGAAGCAATGGTGAAAGCCGATCCAAACTAATTTTGCAATGTAAAGAATTCTTTTGGGTTGATCTCTATAGATGCTTGTCACTGAACTGTGTGTTCCTGAACTACGAAGCATAAATATGTAGGCTAAAGGTTACTTTCTCTCAAGGAATAAACAAGAAATTTTTAAAAGAAAAGTTCAGGTGCTGGTGGAGTTTTTAGTAACCTTGCTTAACCAAAAGTAATCGTCTCTGCCACGTGCAGTCACTGGAAGGATGGAATCATCCCTGAACTCAGAAACAATCTAAACCAGTGGATAAGGGCATCTCTTCTCCTAACCCTCCTCAGCCTGCTGTGGGCATCACTCCTGGGGCTGAGCCTCTGCCAGAACAGAGCTGACCTCTCTTCCCTTGAGTCATTAGAATCCGAAGATTTCTATTCTTGCTTGGTCCCATTGTCTATCTTAGGCTGTTACTGTGTCCAGAGAGAAGGGGTGCTTTAATTTAGAACAGGAGCTATGCTTTGAATAAGAATGGTATCCATAGGCTCGTATTGTTTAAGTCTTTGGTACCTATTTGGTGGAACTGTTTGGGAAGGATTAGAAGGTATGGCTTTGACGGAGGAGGTGGGTCTTGAGCAGTCAGTTTTGTATTTCAAATGCCCATACCATTTTTAGTTTTGTTCTCCTTCTCCCATTCTCTCTCCATCTCTCCTACCCCTCCACTTTTACCTGTGAATCAAATTTTGGCTCTCAGCTACTGCTCCAGCACCATGCCTTCCTGTGTGCTGCCATGCTTCATGCCATGATGGTCGTGACACTGTAAGCAAACCCCCAATGAGCTCTTTGTTCTTTAAGTTGCCTTGGTGATGGGGCCTCTTCACAGCAATGGAAAGGTAACCAAGACAAGGAGTCAGTCTGCTTTGAGGATTTCAGGCTAGACCTACCTCTCACCATAACTGTCATCCAAAAGAATCCGGTGTGCCTTTAAGAACCACCCCTCAGAAGTGCCATATGCTGACCCGGGCATTGTTAGGAGCTCCCACACTGTGCTGAGGCTTTCAGTGCCAACCTAATGTGCTGTGCCCATTTGTTTATGTGCTGTGCCCATTTGTTTCACGAGCCAAGATGCAAAGTCAGCATCCTAAAATGCCCCAGAGCTCAGATGTAAATGCGCTAAGGGCTCTGTTGGTGCAGTAGCGGGAATGTGAGCAAGTGCTAAGCCTGTGTGTAAAGCAGAGGGAAGCGAGCGATGTCACTGCAGGGCCATGAAGTGCTTCTGTCTTGTTTTTAATCTCAGGTTAGAAATAAACAAGTGCAATGTGTTCTGACTTGGTAACAAATCTAAATACGGAGCCACCTGCAAACCGACCTTCTGTCTGAGGTTGGGAAGCAAAAATGTGTTCTCTTTCCCACGGGGCTTGTGCCTTGGCTGAGAACGAGCTGCGTCTGGCTGGGCTCTGCCATGGCAATACTTTATTTTCTCTGTGCCTCCGGTATTCAAACTCCGAGAACAGATGACTGGGTTTGGGGTTTCTGTTTTGTTTTTAGTTCATTTTAGACAGCGTCTCCAGTAGCACAGGCTGGCCCGGCTCACTACATAGCTGAGGATGACCTTGAACTCGTCTTCCCCACCCCCTGCCCCGGGCACTGTTAATGTGGGCACCCTCACACCCAGCTTAAAACAGACCATAACAGCATCTAACACAAAAGCCCATTGTGCGCATCAACAAATGTGTAGCGTGACTGGCTCACAACTGACATGTAGTGGTAGTCAGTAGCCTTTAGCTGTCATGGTCGGCACTGGCATGCAGCAGCAGCCCCTGTCCCTTCAACTGGAAGTATAAGGTAATCCGTATGAGAAGTAAGGTCTGTGCAGAGCCAGACGTCACACAGTCTGCTTCTGTCATTTTGTCCTGTTACACTTTAGACATTGAGAGGAAAGTGGAGGAACGAGTGGTTTCAAGACACTGGCCCCCAGATCTATGAGGTCTCATTCCCTGTAATTAATTGTTCCTATAATCATCCCGCCAATGTGTAGGGAAAGGTGGTAAGTACTGGGCTCCTCTGCTGTCAAACGACATAAACAATTGAACATGATTAAAAAGGTAACTCAAAAGTCTCTGCCACCCAGCCTGTGACCTGAGCTTGACCTCTGGACTTAACTCAAGAGAAAGAACCAACTTCTACAAGTTGTCCTCTGACCTTCATGTACCAACTCACATACACACACACACACACACACACACACACACACACACACTTACACACATACACATGCACATATACACTCACACATACACACATTTTCACACACAGTACATATGTGTAAAAACAATTTAAGAAAAGGGATAAAACAAGTTAGTATTTGCTCTGAGCAGTATCTAAATTAGGGGTTTTGATCCATAGCTAGTGTTAGAAATAAGTCCAGACCTCAAAGAAAGAGACCAGCTATTGACCACAGAGTCTACGCAAAGCAGACTTGACACTTGATCAAGAAGGTAGCTCACATACTGTATGAACACAGAGAACCAGCAAATGTGTTGTTTTTATTCTAGCTGGGAGGGAGCTGGGTGTTTTCACATTGCATGGCCTGACTTAGTTGGCTGGTCTGAAAATCCTGGGCACATGGGAAATGGAAGGGAGAGGAAAGGGCTGCAGGCCATCAAATTCCAAGAAGGGAACAGCAGGTTTGAGTAAAGGAAGGTTTTACTTTGTGGGGAATATTTGCATACAAGTCACACAAGGTGGGAGAGAGAAAAAGATTTTCATTCCTTGTTCTAAACACAAGTGATGCACTCTTTGATAGAAATGATTCATATTGAATATTTCTGATCCTGGGGAACCGCCCTGTTGTCCCCTCACTGGCTGAATGGGGGTTGTTAAAGCAGGTTCGCAGCGGCAACATGACTGAGGTACACATGCTTTTGATGAAAACCAGAAGGGGTAGTAGCCGTGGTTCCCGGTTCTACGGTAGCCTGGGTTTGACTCTGCAATATCCCCACTATTGACCTTTCCACACCCTTTCTCTGACCTGTGAAGCCACACAGTGGAGTCATGCCACAGACACAAGTTCATTGTGTATCCTTTGCTGGCCTGCATGAAATTCAACTAGTGCTTTTAAAATCAGATTCTTAATTTTTGATGCAGGTAGCACTCATTTAGATCATATTTTATTCTACCAAACATTAAAACAACAACAACAAAAAAAAAACTTTAAGAGAGAGAGCACTTGCCAAAAATAACAAAAACAAACAAACAAACAAAAACCAGGGACAAGGCAGGGTTGGGGAAGGCTCAAGACTTGAGAGTGTGGAAAAAGACACCACCCAGTGCCCAGGGAGGAGTTATGGCATGGAGTGACAGATTCATCGTATAGCATACAGTCTGTTTTATAGCAAAGTGTAAGGAGTTGGGTGAAATGGATCCTAGGAACTTTCCCCACAAGAGTGGCAGAGATCTAAAGGAGTGAAATACTTGTGGCCCTAAAATTAAGGGACTGAGGGTACTCCTGTTGTTCAGAGGACCATGGCACCAGAATCCAAATCCATGCTGGAGTATAGCCCAGCCCAGTCTGAGTGCTGAAGAAGTTTGAGGGGCGGGGTGTGCTGGCCAGGATGATTCTGTGACTGGTAGGGATGCTGGGAGAACCTGTCAACCCGCATCAGCTTTGATATGCTAACAGGCATCTCAGCTAGCTGTTTGTCCTAGGTTTGAGACCTAACACCCTCCTCACACGCACCCCATTTATAAATTATGCGGGGGAATTAAGGCTGGAAGAGTCAAATACAGACTCACATTTGCTTGAGTCAAAGGAGGTAGGATTGCAAACTCCTAACACTCCGTTTCATAAGCCACTCTGCTCTTGTTTCCTGCCCACACCACCCAGGAGAGCCAGAGCAAACATATCCTCTCTCATTCAAATCAACATCTCTCTGTCGCTTCGTGGTCCGTGATCTGTCCAAGCCAAGTGGCAGGAACGCATGCCTAACCTAAACCATCAAATGATGCTTTAGCCTTAAATCCATCTACACTGAGAGGACATAACATTGCGAACCCAGAGAGGAGACAGGCATGCACACTGTGGCCAGCATTTCAGTTGACAATGCCACCTGTGTCTGTGTGTCGACCTCCCGTGTCTAGATCACTTGCTTCTCTCCTGGAGTTGAGGACTAGCTTACCTTTATTTCTCACAGTAACTCTGCCAGGTGTGCTTTGAGCCTCTAGATGAGTATCTTAAAAGGAAGGGGTACTGGAAAAGCAGAAATCGAACCCCGGAAGTTTATTTAATATTCAGGACAAATAAGGCATCAAGGAATATCTGACAGGACTAGCCTGAGCTCACTTGTGCAGGTTTATCCAGGTTGGGGATGAGGAATGGGAAGAATGTGTTTGTGTTATTTGAGGTCATTTTTGAGATAGATGCAAAGCCCAGGTCCCTGCAAGAGGCTGAAGTACAGTTGAGACCTGTGTTGCTAGCTGTCTGTGTCTTTTACATTTCAGGAAGACCTGTCCCAGGTGGTTGATGACAACATGGTGGCAGAGCAGCAGAAGGAATCGGAGTCACCTGACAGTGTGCGTTATTTGTGTTTGGGGTTTGCTCTGTGGGGTAGTGTGCCATATGAACTGTCTCCACAAGCAAATGAGATGGTTGTGACGGCAAGTCCTTTTTTACTGGCAGAGGTTAAGGGTATCTTAAGACCTGGTATCAATGCACAGCTGTGTCACGGAGCACACTTGGGCACACAGAAGTGTTCTCTTACCACCAGTCTGTTCTGGCAGCCAGAACGGGTGTTTCAAAGGCACCCACGAGCCAACAAGATGGCTCGGCAGGTAAAGGTGCTTGTTAATAAGCCTGATGACCTGATTTCAGTCTCTGAGATCCACATGATGTAATGAGAAAATGGACCCCCAAAAGTGGTCCTCTTAGCTCCACCCGGGCACACTGGGCACGGTCACACAAATATTTTCCCAAGACATCCTTTGGCAGTTAAATTGTAAGACCACCATATCTTACACAATGCCATGAATAAAATTTTCAAATGGAAGAATTGGTAATTTGATAAAGATACAAATACACTAACTTTAGTGTTCCTTACATTTTGAGTTTCACTTTTCTTAAAAAGCTAGAGGTCTGATGACATCAATCAATCAATGAAATAGCCAGGCCCTAAATCTTTGTTTGATTGGGGAAGGTGAGCTTTATGTAGCCCAGGTTTGCCTCAAACCCATATAGCCCAGGCTGACCATGATCTCCTGCCTTCTCCTCTCAAGTACTGGGTTGTCTGGCTTCTGCTGTGAACCCAGTAAGCTATCAACTTTTATCTGTCAAATGTTTGTAGCTATTAACGTTTTCCTTCTTTTAAATCCTGGTTTTTATTTCTATATAAGTAGTTTAACTTTATAATTAATTGTATTTTTACCTATGTGTGCTTGCGTCTGTACAGGAGCATGCGTACATATCCTAATTGGGGTTACTCTTGCTGTGATGCAACACCATAACTAAAAGCTGGTTGGGGAGGAAAGGGTTGATCTTGCTTACACTTCCATATCATTGCCAAAGGCAAGCAGGGCAGGAACCTGGAGGCAGGAACTGATACAGAGGCCATTCAGGAATGCTGCTTACTGGCTTGCTCACCATGACTTGCTCACCCTTCTTTCTTGCATGACCACCTATACAGATTTGGCACCACCCACCATGGGTTGGGCCCTCCTTTATAGATCATCACACAAGAAAATCCACTAGAAGCTTGCCTACACTGTAGTGGCCAGAACTCCAGCAAACCAGTTTTCTCAATTAACATTCCCTCCTCTCAGATGACCCTAGTGTATGTCACATTGGCACAAAAACACTCAAGTGCCAATGCCTGCAGAAGCCAGAAGAGTGAGTCTAATCCCCTCCCTGAAGCTGGAGTTACAAGTGATTATGAGCCAGTTGGTATGGGTTCTGGAAAGCAAACTTGGATCCTCTGCAAGAGCAGTGCAGATTCTTAATTGCCATCTCTCTAGCCCTAGTTTATATGTTTACGTCACTAAGCTATTCACTATTCAGAAACAGCAGACAACAAGAATGTTTAGAAAGTATATGATAGCCAGGTGTGGTGGCATATGCCTTTAATCCCAG
This sequence comes from Mus musculus, assembly GCF_000001635.26. Lineage (NCBI taxonomy): Eukaryota > Metazoa > Chordata > Mammalia > Rodentia > Muridae > Mus > Mus musculus. The sequence continues at coordinate 98,640,312 of NC_000070.6, forward strand.
TGCTTAGGAGGCAGAGACAGACAACTCTTGATCCCTGAGTTCAAGGCCAGCTTACCAGGACAGCCAGGGCTACACAGAGGCACCACCTCTTGAACCCACAAAAAAATGTATATGATTTTTCAAGCATTTCCAAATATAATGCCTCTGAAAACTCTCTAAAATTATATGCTGAACATGTAAATAAGGCCAAATGTATAGGCCTGGGCATGCAATTTGATACTAGCATACTTACATAGCATGCCTGAGACCCTGAGTGGTGTCACATGCCTTTAATCCCAGTACCTTGGAGGTAGAAGCAGGCCAGTCTCTAAGTTTGAGGCCAGCTTGGCCTACTGAGCAAATTCCAGGACAGCTGGCCCACAAGGGGGTGGGGGGGGAGATCCAAAAACCTCTCTCAGAAAACCAAGGGGAAAAAAGGGAGGAGGAAGGGAAGGGAGGGAAAGACAAATGAAGGAAGAAGGGAAGGGGAGGGGAGGGGAGTGAAAGGAAGGGAGGGAGGGGAGTGAAAGGAAGGGAGGGAGGGGAAGGGAAGGGAACAGAAGGGAAGGGGAGGGAGGGAGGCAAGAATAGAAATAACTAAAGTCTGGAGAGATGATTTTAGTGGTTTAGTGGCCAGATCTCCAGCAAACCAAATCAGCTGGCTACTGATGGAAATGGAGTGTTTTGACCCTAAAATTTCTGATCCAAAGCTCAAGGGTCATTTATAATCTGTTTTGTGGGAGGGAGCAGGCATTGTTGGTATTAATTTCTCTTTCATGTTTACAACCACCTCACAAGGTACAGCTGTCCCACCTAGCAATGTGCAGATGAGGAGGCCAAGTGCTGTCTGCAGTCTCAAAGCTCATTAGTGCCTGAGAACTTCCCAATCCATGTGTTTCTTTTTTTTTTTTTTTTAATTCTTTTTTTTTATTATTATTAGGTATTTTCCTCGTTTACATTTTCAATGCTATCCCAAAGGTCCCCCATACCCACCCCCCCAATCCCCTACCCACCCACTCCCCCTTTTTGGCCCTGGCGTTCCCCTGTACTGGGGCATATAAAGTTTGCAAGTCCAATGGGCCTCTCTTTGCAGTGATGGCCGACTAGGCCATCTATTGATACATATGCAGCTAAAGACAAGAGCTCCCAGGTACTGGTTAGTTCATATTGTTGTTCCACCTATAGGGTTGCAGTTCCCTTTAGCTCCTTGGGTAATTTCTCTAGCTCCTCCATTGGGGGCGTGTGACCCATCCAATACCTGACTGTGATCATCCACTTCTGTGTTTGCTAGGCCCCGGCATAGTCTCACAAGAGAGAGCAATATCTGGGTCCTTTCAGCAAAATCTTGCTAGTGTATGCAATGGTGTCAGCATTTGGAAGCTGATTATGGGATGGATCCCTGCATATGGCAATCACTAGATGGTCCATCCTTTCGTCACAGCTCCAAATTTTGTCTCTGTAACTCCTTCCATGGGTGTTTTGTTCCCATTTCTAAGAAAGGGTAAAGTGTCAACACTTTGGTCTTCGTTCTTCTTGAATTTCATGCGTTTGGCAAGTTGTATCTTATATCTTGGGTATCCTAAGTTTCTGGGCTAATATCCACTTATCAGTGAGTACATATTGTGCGAGTTCCTTTGTGATTGGGTTACTTCACTCAGCATGATACCCTCCAGGTCCATCCATTTGCCTAGGAATTTCATAAATTCATTTTTTTAATAGCTGAGTAGTATTCCATTGTGTAGATGTACCACATTTTCTGTATCCATTCCTCTGTTGAGGGGCATCTGGGTTCTTTCCAGCTTCTGGCTATTATAAACAAGGCTGCTATGAACATACTGGGGCATGTGTTCTTCTTACCGGTTGGGACATCTTCTGGATATATGCCCAGGAGAGGTATTGCTGGATCCTCCGGTAGTACTATGTCCAATTTTCTGAGGAACCGCCAGACTGATTTCCAGAGTGGTTGTACAAGCTTGCAATCCCACCAACAATGGAGGAGTGTTCCCCTTTCTCCACATCCTCGCCAGCATCTGCTGTCACCTGATTTTTTGATCTCAGCCATTCTGACTGGAGTGAAGTGGAATCTCAGTGTTGTTTTGATTTGCATTTCCCTGATGATTAAGGATGTTGAACATTTTTTCAGGTGCTTCTCTGCCATTCGGTATTCCTCAGGTGAGAATTCTTTGTTCAGCTCTGAGCCCCACTTTTTAATGGGATTATTTGATTTTCTGGAGTCCACCTTCTTGAGTTCTTTATATATATTGGATATTAGTTAATTCTAACAGGAGTCAACACTTTTTTTTTTCCATTTTTTATTAGGTATTTCGCTCATTTACATTTGCAATGCTATACCAAAAGTCCCCCATAGCCACCCACCCCCTCTCCCCTACCCACCCACTCCCCTTTTATGGCCCTGGCGTTCCCCTGTACTGGGGCATATAAAGTTTGCGTGTCCAATGGGCCTCTCTTTCCAGTGATGGCCGACTAGGCCATCTTTTGATGCATATGCAGCTAGAGTCAAGAGCTCCGGGGTACTGGTTAGTTCATAATGTTGTTCCACCTATAGGGTTGCAGATCCCTTTAGCTTCTTTGGTACTTTCTCTAGCTCCTTCATTGGGGGCCATGTGATCCATCCAATAGCCGACTGTGAGCATCCACTTCTATGTTTGCTAGGCCCAGGCATACTCTGACAAGAGACAGCTATATCAGGGTCCTTTCAGCATAATCTTGCTAGTGTATGCAATGGTGTCAGCATTTGGAAGCTGATTATGGGATGGATCCCCGGATATGCTAGTGTCTACATGGTCCATCCTTTTATCTCAGCTCCAAACTTTGTCTCTGTAACTCCTTCCAAGGGTGTTTTGTTCCCACTTCTAAGGAGGGGCATAGTGTTCACACTTCAGTCTTCATTTTTCTTGAGTTTCATGTGTTTAGGAAATTGTATCTTATATCTTGGGTATCTTAGGTTTTGGGCTAATATCCACTTATCAGTGAGTACATATTGTGTGAGTTCCTTTGTGAATGTGTTACCTCACTCAGGATGATGCCCTCCAGGTCCATCCATTTGGCTAGGAATTTCATAAATTCATTCTTTGTAATAGCTGAGTAGTACTCCATTGTGTAGATGTACCACATTTTCTGTATCCATTCCTCTGTTGAGGGGCATCTGGGTTCCTTCCAGCTTCTGGCTATTATAAATAAGGCTGCTATGAACATAGTGGAGCATGTGTCCTTCTTACCAGTTGGGGCATCTTCTGGATATATGCCCAGGAGAGGTATTGCTGGATCCTCCGGTAGTACTATGTCCAATTTTCTGAGGAACCGCCAGACTGATTTCCATAGTGGTTGTACAAGCCTGCAATCCCACCAACAATGGAGGAGTGTTCCTCTTTCTCCACATCCACGCCAGCATCTGCTGTCACCTGAATTTTTGATCTTAGCCATTCTGACTGGTGTGAGGTGGAATCTCAGGGTTGTTTTGATTTGCATTTCCCTGATGATTAAGGATGTTGAGCATTTTTTCAGGTGCTTCTCTGCCATTCGGTATTCCTCAGGTGAGAATTCTTTGTTCAGTTCTGAGCCCCATTTTTTAATGGGGTTATTTGATTTTCTGAAGTCCACCTTCTTGAGTTCTTTATATATTTTGGATATTAGTCCCCTATCTGATTTAGGATAGGTAAAGATCCTTTCCCAATCTGTTGGTGGTCTTTTTGTCTTATTGACGGTGTCTTTTGCCTTGCAGAAACTTTGGAGTTTCATTAGGTCCCATTTGTCAATTCTCGATCTTACAGAGCAAGCCATTGCTGTTCTGTTCAGGAATTTTTCCCCTGTACCCATATCTTCAAGGCTTTTCCCCACTTTCTCCTCTATAAGTTTCAGTGTCTCTGGTTTTATGTGAAGTTCCTTGATCCACTTAGATTTGACCTTAGTACAAGGAGATAAGTATGGATCGATTCGCATTCTTCTACATGATAACAACCAGTTGTGCCAGCACCAATTGTTGAAAATGCTGTCTTTCTTCCACTGGATGGTTTTAGCTCCCTTGTCGAAGATCAAGTGACCATAGGTGTGTGGGTTCATTTCTGGGTCTTCAATTCTATTCCATTGGTCCACTTGTCTGTCTCTATACCAGTACCATGCAGTTTTTATCACAATTGCCCTGTAGTAAAGCTTTAGGTCAGGCATGGTGATTCCACCAGAGGTTCTTTTATCCTTGAGAAGAGTTTTTGCTATCCTAGGTTTTTTGTTATTCCAGATGAATTTGCAAATTGCTCCTTCTAATTCGTTGAAGAATTGAGTTGGAATTTTGATGGGGATTGCATTGAATCTGTAGATTGCTTTTGGCAAGATAGCCATTTTTACAATGTTGATCCTGCCAATCCATGAGCATGGGAGATCTTTCCATCTTCTGAGATCTTCTTTAATTTCTTTCTTCAGAGACTTGAAGTTTTTATCATACAGATCTTTTACTTCCTTAGTTAGAGTCACGCCGAGATATTTTATATTATTTGTGACTATTGAGAAGGGTGTTGTTTCCCTAATTTCTTTCTCAGCCTGTTTATTCTTTGTGTAGAGAAAGGCCATTGACTTGTTTGAGTTAATTTTATATCCAGCTACTTCACCAAAGCTGTTTATCAGGTTTAGGAGTTCTCTGGTGGAATTTTTAGGGTCACTTATATATACTATCATATCATCTGCAAAAAGTGATATTTTGACTTCCTCTTTTCCAATTTGTATCCCCTTGATCTCCTTTTGTTGTCGAATTGCTCTGGCTAATACTTCAAGTACTATGTTGAAAAGGTAGGGAGAAAGTGGGCAGCCTTGTCTAGTCCCTGATTTTAGTGGGATTGCTTCCAGCTTCTCTCCATTTACTTTGATGTTGGCTACTGGTTTGCTGTAGATTGCTTTTATCATGTTTAGGTATGGGCCTTGAATTCCTGGTCTTTCCAACACTTTTATCATGAATGGGTGTTGGATCTTGTCAAATGCTTTTTCTGCATCTAACGAGATGATCATGTGGTTTTTGTCTTTGAGTTTGTTTATATAATGGATTACATTGATGGATTTTCGTATATTAAACCATCCCTGCATCCCTGGAATAAAACCTACTTGGTCAGGATGGATGATTTCTTTAATGTGTTCTTGGATTCGGTTAGCGAGAATTTTATTAAGGATTTTTGCATCGATATTCATAAGAGAAATTGGTCTGAAGTTCTCTATCTTTGTTGGATCTTTCTGTGGTTTAGGTATCAGAGTAATAGTGGCTTCATAAAATGAGTTGGGTAGAGTACCTTCTACTTCTATCTTGTGAAATAGTTTGTGCAGAACTGGAATTAGATCTTCTTTGAAGGTCTGATAGAACTCTGCACTAAACCCATCTGGTCCTGGGCTTTTTTTGGCTGGGAGACTATTAATAACTGCTTCTATTTCTTTAGGGGATATGGGACTGTTTAGAAGGTCAACTTGATCCTGATTCAACTTTGGTACCTGGTATCTTTCCAGAAATTTGTCCATTTCGTCCAGGTTTTCCAGTTTTGTTGAGTATAAGCTTTTGTAGAAGGATCTGATGGTGTTTTGGATTTCTTCAGGATCTGTTGTTATGTCTCCCTTTTCATTTCTGATTTTGTTGATTAGGATTTTGTCCCTTTGCCCTCTAGTGAGTCTAGCTAAGGGCTTATCTATCTTGTTGATTTTCTCAAAGAACCAACTCCTCGTTTGGTTAATTCTTTGAATAGTTCTTCTTGTTTCCACTTGGTTAATTTCACCCCTGAGTTTGATTATTTCCTGCCGTCTACTCCTCTTGGGTGAATTTGCTTCCTTTTTTTCTAGAGCTTTTAGATGTGTTGTCAAGCTGCTAGTATGTGCTCTCTCCCGTTTCTTCTTGGAGGTACTCAGAGCTATGAGTTTCCCTCTTAGAAATGCTTTCATTGTGTCCCAAAGGTTTGGGTACGTTGTGGCTTCATTTTCATTAAACTCTAAAAAGTCTTTAATTTCTTTCTTTATTCCTTCCTTGACCAAGGTATCATTGAGAAGAGTGTTGTTCAGTTTCCACATGAATGTTGGCTTTCCATTCTTAATGTTGTTATTGAAGATCAGTCTTAGGCCATGGTGGTCTGATAGGATACATGGGACAATTTCAATATTTTTGTATCTGTTGAGGCCTATTTTGTGACCAATTATATGGTCAATTTTGGAGAAGGTCCCGTGAGGTGCTGAGAAGAAGGTATATCCTTTTGTTTTAGGATTAAATATTCTGTAGATATCTGTCAGGTCCATTTGTTTCATAACTTCTGTTAGTTTCACTGTGTCCCTGTTTAGTTTCTGTTTCCACGATCTGTCCATTGATGAAAGTGGTGTGTTGAGGTCTCCCACTATTATTGTGTGAGGTGCAATGTGTGCTTTGAGCTTTACTAAAGTGTCTTTAATGAATGTGGCTGCCCTTGCATTTGGAGCGTAGATATTCAGAATTGAGAGTTCCTCTTGGAGGATTTTACCTTTGATGAGTATGAAGTGTCCCTCCTTGTCTTTTTTGATAACTTTGGGTTGGAAGTCGATTTTATCCGATATTAGAATGGCTACTCCAGCCTGTTTCTTCAGACCATTTGCTTGGAAAATTGTTTTCCAGCCTTTCACTCTGAGGTAGTGTCTGTCTTTTTCCCTGAGATGGGTTTCCTGTAAGCAGCAGAATGTTGGGTCCTGTTTGTGTAGCCAGTCTGTTAGTCTATGTCTTTTTATTGGGGAATTGAGTCCATTGATATTAAGAGATATTAAGGAAAGGTAATTGTTGCTTCCTGTTATTTTTGTTGTTAAAGTTGGCATTCTGTTCTTGTGGCTGTCTTCTTTTAGGTTTGTTGAGGGATTATCTTCTTGTTTTTTCTAGGGCGTGGTTCCCGTCCTTGTATTGGTTTTTTTCTGTTATTATCCTTTGAAGGGCTGGATTCGTGGAGAGATAATGGGTGAATTTAGTTTTGTCGTGGAATACTTTGGTTTCTCCATCTATGGTAATTGAGAGTTTGGCTGGGTATAGTAGCCTGGGCTGGCATTTGTGTTCTCTTAGTGTCTGTATAACATCTGTCCAGGCTCTTCTGGCTTTCATAGTCTCTGGTGAAAAATCTGGTGTAATTCTGATAGGCTTGCCTTTATATGTTACTTGACCTTTTTCCCTTACTGCTTTTAGTATTCTATCTTTATTTAGTGCATTTGGTGTTCTGATTATTATGTGTCGGGAGGAATTTCTTTTCTGGTCCAGTCTATTTGGAGTTCTGTAGGCTTCTTGTATGTTCATGGGCATCTCTTTCTTTAGATTTGGGAAGTTTTCTTCAATAATTTTGTTGAAGATGTTTGCTGGTCCTTTGAGTTGAAAATCTTCATTCTCATCCACTCCTATTATCCGTAGGTTTGGTCTTCTCATTGTGTCCTGGATTTCCTGGATGTTTTGAGTTAGGATCTTTTTGCATTTTCCATTTTCTTTGATTGTTGTGCTGATGTTCTCTATGGAGTCTTCTGCACCTGAGATTCTCTCTTCCATCTCTTGTATTCTGTTGCTGATGCTGGCATCTATGGTTCCAGATTTCTTTCCTAGGGTTTCTATCTCCAGCGTCGCCTCACTTTGGGTTTTCTTTATTGTGTCTACTTCCCTTTTTAGGTCTAGTATGGTTTTGTTCATTTCCATCACCTGTTTGGATGTGTTTTCCTGTTTTTCTATAAGGACTTCTACCTGTTTGGTTGTGTTTTCCTGTTTTTCTTTAAGGACTTGTAACTCTTTAGCAGTGTTTTCCTGTTTTTCTTTAAGGACTTGTAACTCTTTAGCAGTGTTCTCCTGTATTTCTTTAAGTGAGTTATTGAATTCCTTCTTTATGTCCTCTACCATCATCATGAGATATGCTTTTAAATCCAGGTCTACCTTTTCAGGTGTGTTAGGGTGTCCTGGATTGGGCGAAGTGGGCGTTCTGGGTTCTGATGATGGTGAGTGGTCCTGGCTTCTGTTAGTAGGATTCTTACGTTTACCTTTCGCCATCTGGCAATCTCTGGAGTTAGTTGTTATAGTTGTCTTTGTTAAGAGATTGTTCCTCTGTTGATTTTGTTACCCTCTATCAGCAGGCGTGGGAGACAAGCTCTCTTCTCTGAGTTTCAGTGGTCAGAGCAGTCTCTGTAGGCAAGCTCTCCTCTTTCAGGGAAGGTGTACAGTTATCTGGTGTTTGGACCTCCTCCTGGCTGAAGGTGAAGGCCCAAAACAGGATCTTTCCCAGAAGCTGTGTTGCTTTGGCCAGGAAGGTGGCCAGTTGTCTGGAGTCGAAGATGTCGCCGCCTGAGAAGCTCTGTGGCTCTTGTCCGGAAGGAGGCCGGCCGTCTGGAGCTGAGGATGGCGCTGCCTCAGAAGCTCTGTGGCTCTTGCCGGGAAGGTGGCTGGTTGTCTGGAGCTGAAGATGGCGCCGCCCAGAAGCTCTGCGACTCTCGCCCGTCCCAGAAACGGCTGGCACTCTGTATTCCACACGGTCACCCGTGCAGCCTGCCCTCCGCGGAGTCCCGGAGCCAAGAAGGCTCCCGCCGGCGCCTGTGCCACAAACCTCTCAGGCCTGGCAGACCCCCGTGCTCTCACCAGGAAGGTGGCCGGCTATCTGGAGCTGAAGATGGCGCCGCCCAGAAGCTCTGCGACTCTCGCCCGTCCCAGAAACGGCTGGCACTCTGTATTCCACACAGTCACCCGTGCAGCCTGCCCTCCGCGGAGTCCCGGAGCCAAGAAGGCTCCCGCCGGCGCCTGTGCCACAAACCTCTCAGGCCGGGCAGACCCCCGTGCTCTCACCAGGAAGGTGGCCGGCTGTCTGGAGCTGAAGATGGCGCCGCCCCATGTGTTTCTTTAAGTGTGTTCTTTGATGTTGTGAGGACTGACCCTCTCCACAGAGAGACACTGATTAGTATGGCTGTCTGTGACCATGGATCTGTTTAGACCCCTGAGCTTAAGTAACCTTGAGCCTCTGTGCTACCCTCCCCTCCCCCCAGATTTTAGTAATAACCCCTCCACACAGACTTTATTCTTATTAGTAGACATGCAACAGGAAAAGGCTTTTTAAGTAAGGGTCCAGTCAGTATTAAAGATGAAGGTAGAGAGGCCCTGAGGTTGTTTAACAGGTGAAAGCATTGTGCAGCAAGCTTGATGACCTGAGTTAGTTCTGTTCCCAGAACCCACATAAAGGGGCCAGATGCAGTGCCCAGTGCTTACACAGCAAGATGGGCGAAAGGAGACTTGCTAGAAGCTGGCAGGCCAGCTGGCCTGAAGTGCACAGCATAAAACAATAGACACCCTGCCTTATTCGGACAGAAGCTGAGAACTGATCCAAAAGTTCTCCACTGATCTCCTGATGTGGTAATAAGTAAAAATCAAATATTTTCTTGTATACAGATAAAAGCCTAGAGAACCAAATGAACACCCCAGAGCCACAGCCCAGCAGCTTTCCCATAAGTACTCTGACCGTAGCAGTCTCTAACAGCTGACTTCGGCGACCTTCCTTCCTCAGAGTAGCTGTGTAATAATATCGTCTGCTGAGGGCTATTCTTGTGGTTGAGGTATCTTTACAGGCAATAGTATTTTCAAAACTAGAAAGCATAACACAAAGACAGAGTGGTTAGAATTGTCTAAGTTCTTGCAATGACTGGTACCTTGTACCAAAGAACAGAACCTGGAGTAGGTATTTCTAGAGTCCAGGGACAGTCTGACATTTACTGGAATCCAGCCCACAAATCAGGTCACCACCTCTGCTTTTTACGTGACAGTTGAGAAGGCATGGCGTCCTTCCTTTCTCTTAGTTAATGCTAATATTTAGTGGGGACTTTGCCAGCAAAAGTACAAAACTACAAGTTAATATTCCACTCATATCCTGCTTCCCTTTTTGACTAAGCCTCCATCAAAGTACCTTAGAAGCCAGGTTGAATAGGAGGCAGAACTAAAATCAACCTAGCTGTCCCTTGCCTCCTCTCTGAGCATCCTGTTCGCTCAAAACACAACAATAATGCAACAGTTTTACAATGCTCTTATGACTTCTCTCTTTGACATTCATATGATTTTCTTTCCTTTTGTAGGCTGCCTGCCAGATAAAACAGCAGACATATTCAACACAAGTCTCCTCCAGCTCGCAAGATAGCCCATCGTCACCGGCTCCATTGTGTCAGTCAGCACATGCAGACGTCACAGGCTCTGGTATGACCTCATCGAACCAAAACTGCCTCGTGAACCTTTGGAGAAGGAAAATGTCATGATGCTTTGAGAAAAGAATAAGATGGGGATGCAGGACAGCTAGCTGCCTGGGCCTCCTCTGCTTCCTTACCAGTGAGATGGGGATGTAGGACAGCTAGCTGCCTGGGCCTCCTCTGCTTCCTTACCTTTGAGCTTGAACGCCCCACTACTGAATACACACACAAACAGAAAAGGCTCTCCATGTAAGCATTTGATGAAACAAAGGCCTACAGATTGCCTACCAATCTCTCCCAAAGATAAAAGTTAAGTCATAAATAATGATTCCAAAATCATAATGAAGCCAGTTTTCAACACTATATTTGATATAAGCCATTTGAAGACTTGTGATTCAGTAAGGGAGTTGGTGTTCAGAGCCAGGCATGGTGGCACCTACAATCCAAGCACTTATGAAATAGAGGTAGGAGGCTCAGGAATTTAAGGTCATCCTTAGCTACATAGTGAATTCAAGGCCAGCCACTAGGAATCTAGTCTCAAAAGGATATAGGCGAAGGAAGGAAGGATGGAATTCATTTTGTAGCTTAAATTATGATGATAAATGAATATTGAAAATATCAGTAACTTTTAACAAAATTTTCTTTATGGCCTCAGGAAGTAATATTTATTATAATATAAATGTGTGCATATATTTGTGTGTATGTATGTTTACCTTTGTATATAAGGGTGGAATAACCTTTACCAAGGTACTTGGGAACAGAAATCTTTAAGATTTTGGAATGGGTCCATATATATAATGATATAGATTAGATATAGAATTCAAATCTGAATACGGAATCCATTACGTTTTATATACACATTCAGTGTACAGCCTGAAGGCTATTTATGTCTGTATTTGAACTTTTTCCTATCACATGAAGTTAATATGTATACTTTTCTATTTATGGCATTATTATGTCAATGATCAAAAAAATTCCAGATCTCTGGATTAGAGAAGCTAAGCCTGTGATATTAGCGATAAATTTTAAATAATTTTTTAATTGTGTATTTTATTAATTCCCTTATACATCTTAATTGTTGTGCTATAGTCTTATTTAGAAGTATTTAAGTACATTTTTATTTCGTTTGTTTTGGTTTTTACAGTATAAGACGTTAAACCTAAGACCTTGTCTTAGTTAGAGTTTCATTGCTATGAAGGGACACCATGACCAAGGCAACTTTTATAAAGGAAAACATTTAATTGGGGTTGGCTTACAGCTTCTGAGGTTTAGCCCATCGTCATCATGACAGGAACCATAGCAACGTGTAGGCAGACATGATGTTAGAGGAGGTGAGAGTTCTACATCCTGGCTCTCAGGCATTAAAAGGAGACTGTCTTCCACAGGCAGCCAGGAAGAGGGTCTAGATCACACTGGCCAGACTTGAGCATATATATGAGACCTCAAAACCCCAGCTCCACCGTGACACACTTCCTCTAACAAGGTCATACCTCCTGAAAGTGCCACTTCCTATGGGCCAAGCATAGTCAGACCACCACAGACCCCATGGGGCAAACCTAAATTCAGAGTCTCGTGTGGAGATGGCCTCTCTACTCAGTGCATGATCTGCTTTTGTGCTCCTAAGTAGTCGTCATCTCTAATTTTTCCATGCTGATTTTCATGGTATATTTTGAGGTGTTTTTTTTTTTAATTGAATATACCTAAAATTGATACGGTGACAGATTCGAGGAATTAATGGTTTCATCTCAGAAAGTGTCATTGCAGTGTCATGGTTCATCCAGTGGGAGAGGAGAGCCATGGTCCAGCATTTCCCTTCATAGAGCCTCATGTGAAGGGAGAGAGGTGACAGCCACACAACCCCATCTTCCAGGCAGTAAACGATGAGCGCATCTCCTGCTTGCTAATCATTTCGTTTCGTCACTTTCCAGGTAACTTCCAGGCTCCTCTCCCAGTGGACCCTGCTCCACTCTCGGTGGACCCTGCAACATGTCCCATCGTCCCTGGCCAGGAAATGATCATAGAAATATCCAAGGGACGCTCCGGGCTCGGGCTCAGCATTGTTGGAGGAAAAGACACACCTTTGGTAAGTATGTAGAAGTGAATTACTGTCACAGGCTCATTATGACCCAGGATACTTGAAGCCTGTCAAAACAAAATAGAAATACTTGTTCCCTAAAACATAAGGAAACTCGGAAGCTGCAGGTACTACAGTAACCTGGGCCCCCGCTCCTGGTCTGCAGACCTTGCCTCTCTACCTGTAGAGCATGCTGGCTGGCCGATGACTCTCAGTGAACTCTCCAGCCCAGAAGTGAATATGCTTTGAGCCTAATGTTATTGACTAAAGGATTCTAACACCTTATGCCTGATCACAACACAGTGATTGTGGACATTAACTTTTCCTCTGCTCCTACAGTCAGAAATTACTGCATGTAGCATCCTATGAAAGTGCAATGTCACTTGGATGGAACTGGGGATGCTGAAGTTGCCCAGGCCCACAGCTAGTTGAGCTGCCAGGGCCTTTGCTTCCCTAAGACTCTAAGCTCCTTATCTTATCTAGCCTGGGCTACTGTGTTCGTCTGCCCTTTGTCATTATGGGAGGAGAGAGCTTTCCATATGGATTTCCTTTTGGATGATATGTATGACTCCGCTATATCACTGAACAGTGTAATGGTCAAATACCATAGAAATCTTGACTCACTGGGTTGTAGTAAAAGTGAAGAATTTTATAAACACTAGGAAATGGTTTCTTCTTGCCATACTAAGGCCATTGGAGTAGTATTAAGAAACTATTCCCTAACATTGGTACTAGCTCCCTCTTAAAAGCCTGTTTTCCCCATTTTCCCAAAAAGAGGTCTTAAATACTGTAAGATTTAAATTTGTATAAATAAAGCTATTTAAGCAAAACAGGGAAATTAAATTTTAGAGCAGTTCTATATAGAATGCTTTCATGATTAAAAAAAAAAAATTAACCCTCTGGAGGCTGGAGAGATGGCTCAGTGGTTAAGAGCATGGGCTGCTATCCCAGAGGACGCAGGTTCAATTCCGAGTATCAACAGGGTGGCTTAAAGCTGTCTATAATTCCAATTCCATGGGGTCCAATACCTGGGCACTGTGCACACATGGTGCACATACATACATACATACATACATACATACATACATACATATAAGATAAAATATTTAGCCATCTGATTTCTTTGTTGTAAATAAGTCTCTTTTTATGACTTAGCCTAAGACAGATCTAGACTTCCTGGAAGACTCAAAGGAATGCAGTCAGCTGAAAGTCACGACTCTTCAGCCTGCTTCCTCACTTCTGTTGGCATAAATACAGTTCCCCTCTGTGTGGAACCCCGCCCCCCGGGATTCCTGACCCCACTGTGTACTGCCCTCTACCACTGGCCTGTGCTCTGGTCTCTGTCTGAGGGCGCTCACCCAGCCTCCTCTTCCAGCAGCCGGGGCCTTATTGATTATCTTGCTCTGCGAAGAAAGGCGAAGATAAAAGTTCTTAAAGATCATCATGAGGTTCCTAATATATGGTTCTGCCATTTGAGACTATAAATCCCAGTGTCTTTGAAAGATAAGCACCACTTAAAATGAGAGATGGGACACAGCTTTTATTTCCTAACCTCACGTACCTCATTGACAGCCTTAAGTTAGAGTTACAGAAAAAATATAGGTGTGTAGTTTTTGTGCAGCCAAAAAGTGGGCCGATGTGAAAAGTGCTTAAACACATTGTTCCTGTGAAGATCTTTTTCCCCTTTTTAATGCCCCCCCCCCAATTTTCAAATGAAGCATGAAAACTAACACATGGGTCCCATTATCCAGCCAGCAGGAAGTTTGCAAACAAAGATGGTAATTTGTAAAAAGAAGTTGCAGGAAATGATGAGCCAGGTATGAGCAGAACCTCTCCTGGTTAGACTCACTTCAGCCTTGGTGCAGGGAAGGGCACTGACTTCCACCCCTCCCTTACACACCCCTCCCTTACACACCCCTCCCTTACACACCCCTCCCACACACAGCCCTCCCAATAAGAATCTGTGTCTTTTTTGTTATGTAGCCAACAATCTTGGCCATCTGTAGAGTTAGTCTCTTGACACCTCATCAGTCCTCTCTGCCAGGACAGATGGCTTCTGAGATCACAGAGGGAGATCGCATGTCCTGTCTGTGTGCTTGCAGCCAGTCACCTGCACCCGCCTTTGAAAGCCCCAAGCTAATGACAAGGGTGAGGCCCTCAGAAGGTTTACAAGCACACCTGGCCCTGTCCTAGGAGACAGCCTTCTGCCCCTGTTGTTCTCATCTGTGATGCCACTGCCAGGCTGGCCTCTGAGGAGCACAGGCTGCTGTGATAACTTACATATGTTTGCTCAGTTCCTCTTGCTTTGACCTAGGTTGTGAAGCTGAGTGATGTTACCCTGCTCTGGAAGAGAGATTTGCTAGCTAGTTCTGCTATATTTTAATGTTTGTGGTTTACAGTGGGAGATAACCCAATGAAAAATCAAAATACTTCAGATCTCTAAAGGGTAGAAAAAAAGGAACACTGGAGAAAGCATTTTCTGAATTTATTATAGACTAATTGTTACATGATATAAGGAAGACAGATAAGGCAGATTATGCTGCGAAGGTGAGGTATTCATTCATGTTTAATTTCCTGTCATTCAGAGGCATACAATTTCATCTTTTTTCCTGTCTTCCCTTGCTCTTGCTGGCCTTGCTGAAGTATTCCTTTGCCCCGTAAACTACTACACAGCTTCTGGAAGTCATGCAATCTGCAAGTACAAGACCTCAGCCCCTGCCAGTCCCTCCCAGCCCTGTTAACCCTTCTTAAAATGTCTGACTCCTCATTGGGAGTTTTACACCCACATTCTTGAAGAAGCAAAATATAGCACTCGAGACCATTGGTCCTGTGCTGGTTTGTGCCTCTGCAGCCTCCTAGACCACTAACTTGAAGGATCTATTTAGCTCCTGACACAGATCTTCATGTAATAACCGTGCCTTCTAGGAAGAGCATTGTCTGCCCATGAGAATACCTCAGTTGAAACTCCTTTTATTTTTAAGTTGTATTTGTAACTAGCTCATAGATTAATGGGAGTCCCTAAGACTTTGTCATGCATTCCTAACTATGGTTAATTTGCTTCCTACCCTCTCACCCCCCACCCCTCTGCCATCCCTGTCCCATTTCCTCTTGAACTTGTAACTCTTCACTGAGGCCTCATCTCCCCTCCTTCCTCATGAACCTTTTCTGGCTTCCTGCCTTCTATAGACACAAGTTAAACACACAACTCTCAAGTTTGAAGCTAGGCTCTTCATATGAGGAGATCATGAACTGTTTTCTTTTGGGGCCTGGGTTGTCTCATTTTGTATAACATTTCCCGGTTCCTGCCATTTTCCCACTTTAAAATATATATATATATTTTTTTCTTGATTTTGAAAGACCTTAGATTGTCAGTATTAAATAGTTTCTGAGTTTTAATTTTTTTCCCACTGCCTGATTTAATATCTATTTATATGTCAGGGGTTGAATCCAAGGATTCACATACCTAAGCACATATGTCACCACTAGGCTACAACATGCACAGATAGTGTAATTTATTATTAGACATAAATTTTACAGAATAATACCAATTTAATCCATCTTATTACACAGTTGTGTAAGGTCTGCATTATACTTTACTAATGTATAATTACTAAGGTAGATGCATACTATACATCAAGATAGAGGGCCCATGGCTTTAGCACATTATGTAGCAAAGTTTACCTACTAAGAAGATAAAAGGGAGGGCTGGAGAGATGGCTCAGTGGTTAAGAGCACCGACAGCTCTTCCAGAGGTTTTGAGTTCAAATCCCAGCAACCACATGGTGGCTCACCACCATCTGTAACAAGATCTGATGCCCTCTTCGGCAGTGTCTGAAGACAGCTACAGTGTACTTACATAGAATGAATGAATGAATGAATGAATGAATGAATGAATGAATGAATGAATCTTTAAAAAAAAAAAAAAGAAGTTAAAATGGAGAAGATCTTTTGCCACAGCCATATCTATCCTGAAGGACCCTCACTGAATCCCATTATATTATATTCACTCACTTATGACCGCTTCTGACAGTTTGGAAGTAGGACTGTCGTAATTTCAACTCCTGGATTTTTTAGAGCAGGCAGGGAAGAAAGCTCCTTTGCATTGGTTATCTGCTGTTCCCCTTCGTGTGAACCTTGCAGAGTCTGTCTCACAAGGAGCTTGGCGTGCTTTGGCACGTAATCCCCAAAGCCCAGCTCCTTTCTGGCATTATTGCTTAAGTCATATGTTTTTATACAAAACATCTTTTTAACCTCCATTTTGCTTTAAAATCAAGCAGAGTTTACAAAGCCTCTATGAATCGCACTGGAAGAATGTTAACAAATAGCCCTCTGGACTTGGTCATTCAGGCTGTAAGAGTGTGACAGCAAGCAATAATGTTGTGCAGGCTGAGTACAATTTCAGTAAGTAAGGAACAAATGGAACTGTGGGGACTTATAAAATGTAGAGCATATACACATGCATGCAATAACAATTAGTGAGAGAAAGAAACCATGGATTTAAAGGAGAGTGGAAAGTGGCATATAGGAAGTTTTGGAGGGGAGAAATCTCAAAGAAATATAATGATCAACTGGGAATATCCCATTTCCTTCATTAAATCTATATTTCAGTATAAACAATATATTCATGTTCATGAGTATCAACTTTTTGTTAAATCAGGCTTGGCATGAGAACTCAATTTTAGGTACATATGAGCCTGTCAATAAAGTCTTATGTGTTTGTAAACTCCCAGCAGCTCTTGTGTTACCTCTTATGGCTGTGGCTTTCATTTCATATATTAATTACTTGTGTGTGTGTGTGTGTGTGTGTGTGTGTGTGTGTGTGTGTGTGTGTGTGACTACAACTGACAGTGTAAAAAAATTGTATCAGTTGCATTCAAACTATTCAAGTCAACGGAACTAGCAAGTAGTGATGTTATCAATTTGACAAATACTATATTTCTTTTAGTCTTATTCTGTTGGTTTATAGAAAAGCAATACATTTAATATACACTTGACCTAGAGACATCCAAATTGTTTAGCATTTTAAAAGTATAACATCTGTTGACTTTATTTAGCCTTCAGTCAATAACGCTCTCCTGAGGAACTGAGATCAAGTCCCTTCTCACTCTTGAATCTCATGAACCAGTGAACTAGTGCCAGCCACCCTGACTCAGTCAGGAGCTAAGTCTTCGGTGTGATGCTGGGAGAGGAAGCTCACAGCTCATCTTGAGCCTTTTCTGGATTGTGCCTTTGTTTGCAGTCTTCTTCCTTTCTTGTTTAGAAGCTGGGCCTCACTACAGTGCGCAGTCTTTCCTTGAACCCATTCTACAGTGCAGGCTGAGCTACTGCCTCAGCCTCCCAGGCAGCTGGGATTGCAGCCCACATGGCCAGCCCCAGTGTGAACAATTGATTATTAGTGCTAAAGATAGAGTGCACAGCTACTGGAGAAAGAAGAACCTGACATTTCCTTGTGTCATAATCTTTCTTGAAAGAAGGCAATGAAGGAGGTAGATCAGGCGGGGTAGTTATGATCAAAATACATTGTGTGCATGAATGAAATACTCAAAGAACTAATAAAATATAATGTTTTCACCAGGAAAAAGAGCAACAATGTATACGTTGACATTTCCATGGGAAGAGAAACAGTAGAAATGTTGGCTTTTCTCAGTCTTGCATTTATACTGTACTGACAAATCTTCCTCCCTTTATTTGCTATATATATTCCTAAAATTAAATGTCTGTGTCTGCAGGACCCTTACTATCTAGTTAACATCTACTACATGGTAAATATTTAGTGTGACTATGTGGGGAGAAAGCGGGAGTTTTAAGTCTGGGATGACTTTAGATGGCATGTGGTTCAGTTAAGAGCTTCACTGACACTGTTAAATGTCATGAACATAGAAAATCCAGTGGGCTACGTGCAGAATGCTGGAAACATAGCGCAGTTTTAGAACACTGGGTTAGCATGCGCACATAAGGCCCTGGATTCAGACAGACCGACACCCACAGAGAGAGACAGATAGACAATGGAGTGAGAGGAGGGAAAGGAGAGAGGAAGAGAGGGAGGGAGGGAGGGAGGGAGAGACAGACTGAGACTCACAGAATCTGGGTTTTAAGAAGAATCATAAGAACCTGCTCTTTGTATTTAAACAGATACGGTTTAAGCCTCAGTTTTGCTTAAA
The DNA here is from genome assembly GCF_000001635.26 of Mus musculus. NCBI lineage: Eukaryota > Metazoa > Chordata > Mammalia > Rodentia > Muridae > Mus > Mus musculus. The sequence continues at coordinate 98,658,711 of NC_000070.6, forward strand.
ATGAGATAAACTCCATCTGCTTAACTCAGCGTTTTATATTTGGTTAAGTTCAGTCCTGTGTTTGCAGGGAAGATTTGAATGTAGTTTGGGCTCTTACTGTCCTCGCCACATCAGCCGCACTTGTGGGCTTGGCCTTTCGGCTGAGAGCATAGTGCCTGTCACTGCATAGAAGACATTGTGTGACTTCTGAACAGTGACCGCCAAGAACTCTAGTTAGTCATCTTTGAAAGTGGCATGGCTCACAGGAGTCTGGGCCATGGTTTCTTTCAAAAGAAAGAAATGCCCATTTAATACAGAACATATTTAATATTGATTTTGGTCCTCGTGGGTCTTTCTCATTAGGAACAGTTTTCCCCTGAAGGCCAGATAACAAGATCTGACACTTTTTTTTTTTTTTTGAATACTGATAAGTGTTTTCCATCTTAAATGTGAAATTTAATGTGGAACTTTTCTGTGGTTAAAACATCCCTTAGGAGTTCTCATAGGGAGTGTGGCTGGAGGCTTTTACGAGTGTAGCAAAGACTGGCTTCCCTTCTAGGGTGATCCAAGCCATGTAAAGCATGCCTGCAAGCAGGAAACAAAGCCATGTAGACACAGACTTGCATAATTATCTACCATAGAGTTCCCAGCCAAGGTTTTGTCCTGAAATGCTTATTAAATTAATCTACAGAATATCTACAAGTGTTAAATATAAAACTTTCATTCCCACAGTGTAGAGCTTTTTAAACCCCTTCAGCCCACAAAGACATTACTTAATTTTTCTAACACATGGCTTCCTTAAGTGTTATGAGCCTATTGTGACAACGGTAAAGTTGCCTTTTGCTGAGTGATTGGTGTGTTTATGAGTTACTTTATCTACTTGTTGGCAGCTTGAACAGTAAAGAAAATTTGATTGATGGGCTGTAGTGTGCAGTGACTTTGCCTCTGTCTCTGGCGCTATTATTACGTGTTATCAAATTCTTTTCCAGCAATTCAGACTTTAATCCCCTTGGAGGAATTTGGGGATTTGTGGGGCTCGGTGATAATTAAGTCTCTCTCGTGCTTGGTTCCTTTAAATGGTTCTCTGAGTTAAAGTAAATTCTCTTGGAATTCATAAGGCTTTCACGCCCATTTTCTGTTGAATATTTTGGTTCTGTATTGTGAATGCCTCGCCGTCAGGATTGGTTGAAATAGAATTAAGACATATTAACCTTACCCACCGCTCCACTCAAACTCATCTTGAACTCCTTTTTCTATTGCCGATGTTTTCACGATAAACATTGAAGAGAACGCTTATTAAGTGCTTACTCCAGGTCAGTACTGAGCCACAAAGATGAATGGGAAGCAGACCCAGTTCTGAAGAGAAACAGCGGGGCTGGGAGGATGGATCCATGGACAGACAACTGTAATGTGCTAAAAGGTGCAGAGGATGTAGTGGTGACCCACAGGAAGGATGAGTCATGGAGAATGTGGGCTCTTGATTCTAGGAGAGAATGCCATGAAATGAAGGAGTTACCAGGCAAAAGAAAGCGAGGGCATCCGATGCTTGAAGCCCTCCATCCTTTCCAAACATATGTAAGGAAGATATCTATATGTATCTCAACATCAACCTGTCAGTGGTATATAGCGTGTTGTTGGTTATGTTATCCTGCCCTGTAGAAAGAAAACTGCATTCAAAAAGAGCTCTGGAGAGGTAAAGGCAGAAGAAAAGAAACAAGGCGATAAACAGAGTTAAAGGTGGAGCTTGGGATGGGAGGACAAGGCTGTGGTTCACTCTGGTGCAGTGTGGGCCTCACCTTGCAACACCTCCTGCAACTGAGATCCATAGATCTCCAACGCCTCATTGGGCCCAAGATTTCCTTCCTTCCACAAGTCTTCTTTCTCATCACAATCTGTATAATGATCCACTAACGCCCTCAAGGCTTTTGCTGTGGAACTGAGTCAACAGTATTTCTCCAGAACTGGTCATATGGAAAATCCTGGCCCTTGTAGACGAGTACTGTAAACTGTTCAAACATGTGTTAGTCACATGGTGGGAGCCTGGACTTTCATCTCTCCTGTCAGAAGCTACAAAGACTTGTTCCAGCTGAAGCCTGCAAGCCTACACTTGTTCTTCTTCAAACAGGCCTAATGGTACCTGCTTGCTTAGCTGTCAGGAAGACTGCATGGCTCAGCTGGCAAGTGTGCAGCATCTTTGATGCATAGGCCTTCACTAACTAGCAACAAGAGAGTTATTCTGTTCTTTGTGCTAACACTTGGCAATCAGCCATAGGTGTAGATAATACTGTTAGGTTCCAGAAGAGCTAATGACCTTCCCCTAATCCCATGGCTGGTAGTACCAGTATCTATCTTTGAACAGAGAAAGCCTACTCCAGAGACCTGCTTCCTAATCTAGTCTTCTAAGACATTTCTTTAGGGTGCTGGAGAGATGGCTCAGCTGTTTAGAGCACTAACTGTTCTTCCAGAGGTCTCAAGTTCAATTCCCAGCAACCACATGGTGGCTCACAACCATCTGTAATGGGATCTGATGACCTCTTCTGGTGTGTCTGAAGAGAGCTACAGGGTACTCATAAATGAAAAATAAATAAATAAATCTTTAAAAAAAAAAAGACATATCTTTAGACTAAGCCAGCAGATACCCACAAAGACATGACTAATAGGATACTTTGAGAATAGATAAACACCAGAAACTTGCTATTGAGATCACATGTTCTCTCTCAGATACAGATTCTAGAGTTTTAAATGCAAACACATACACACAGCATATATGTTAGTAGAAGATGGAGGAAGGAAAGAGTCTAAAGGGAAGGAGAATAGGGAGTAAGAGTGGGGAGAAGCCAAACAGGATATGTTTTCACGTGGAGCCAGAGGACAGTAAAGCAGAAGAGACTATGCAGAGGAAGAGGGAACAGGGTCAAGGAAGCAAGTGGGAAGGTCTGGGCAAGCTGCTCAACTAGGATGTATGGAGCTCTTGTAATGAAACACTGTTTGGGGCTGGAGAGATGGCTCAGCCATTAAAGGCTAGGCTCACACCGAAAATCTAAGAAACACTGTTTTGTATGGTAGCCTAGAAGAAACAAAGAAGTTGTCAGTGCTGGTAAGTAGTGTCTTACCAACGCACATGTGTAGAACAGTGCTCTCTACCTGCACAGACTGGAAGTAGAGGCAGGCATCCACAGGGCAGAACATCCAAGTCTAGGAGAACAGCTAGTGAGACAAGAAGCCACCGTGTTTTCATTTAAATACAAGTCACCTCCTCATGAATGGCCCATTATTTTTTATCTAAACATATTTCTAAAGGCAAAATGAAGTAGATATTTTATTTGGAACTTCAAATAAAAAACAAAAACAAAATCCACCTACTTTTCAGTGGATCAATGTACATTTCTACTTTAGCACTTGATCGCCACTTCTGAGCCCGTCACCCCCAGTTCACATATCTGTCAGAGAGCGCTTCATAGTGCACTTTCAAGTGTTAGAATGCACAGCAAGAAAGGTAGCCATTTCTATTGGCAAGTTGGCGTGTCTGTTGTTTCCTTCTGTTTTTACTGAGTGAGAGAAATCACAGCAGTGGTTAAGCAAAGGCAAAGAAATAAACTGGGAGTTTGCACAAAAGGATTTCCATATCATAAGCATCATTAGCAGAGAGTCCAGCACTTCTCTGAAACTCCTAACAGTGCCAGGCCTTTATAGCTGGTGTTTCTTGGACACAGGAAACCTGTAAGGAGATTTAGATTCAAAAGTACTCTTTTTAATTTGCTTAATTTTTCTCATCCTGGCTCTCCCATTAGCCCTTTTGTCCCCTAGACAGTTTCACTTCCACATGCATGATTTTATGTGACTGTATAAAATCCAAGTGCCACAAAAGAGAAAGCATATAATATATGCTTTAGACTGCCCTGATCTGCTCAGTATGATTGTCTCTAATCACACTAATCTTCTCACAAATGACATAACATCATCCTTCTTTATGGCAGAACAAATTCTATTGTTTGTCTGAACCACATTTTCACACAGTAATTAGATTAATCTGCTCTGTCTTCCCAGCTTGTGTGCATGTATAGCTATTTGCCCCAATGTTCTGGATTCCCGAAAGAAGACACACGGACATTGCCTTATATTTTAAATACCTTAAATAGCTCAAAGGTTGAGCCCCTCCCTATCTCCACGTGGCTAACACACACTCCCCTCTGTTATTCCTGGGTTAATACTTACTAAATCTCTATTTCCTCTTTGCTGCACTGGACCCTGCCAGGCAGCCCTCCTGGGGCCACTTTCCCCTAGCACCTACATATCGGCTCTCTCACCCTCCTGCACCTTTCCCACATAGTCCATATCCTACACCCTCAGAATCTCCTCTTCCTCCTTCCTTGGCCCCTTCCTGGGAATCCTAAAAGTCCCACCTCTGTCTCCCTGCCCAGCCATTGGCTACTGGTAACTTTATTGACCAGGCAAAATCCAACTGGGGACAGGCTCCTTTTTGTCCTACGTGCAGGACGCTGCAAACAGGTTTTTGGGTAACTTAGCTTGAGAGCACAAGCCACTACAAATAATTCCCCAAATAGATGTCTTATGCCCAAAGTGAAACTTCCAATGCCAGGAATGGGTTATGTCTTGTTGAGTTAACCAAAGAGGTCCTATAGACTACCCCTACTTAACAGCATAGCTACCACCAAGGCTGTTGGTTACCCTCCACAACCAAATGATAACCAAACAGCAACTGTTGCTGAAGATATCACTCACATCATCAAACATGGAGAAATCAAACTGATACCCAAATAGAACGTCCACCCCTACTGACTAGTGGTTTTGGTGGTAGAGAGTACTTTGTATAGTACTGGAAGAGAAGAGTGATCATCAATATCACCCAGCTACAAATTCTACAACCTACAACAGTGATCTGTCTGCAAGATATACCCGTGCAATAGTGGCACAGACGTTACAGGAGTAACCAGCCACTCTCATGGATTGAAGGCTCATTCTATGAGATGGATCACACACCTGACACTCTGGCCAACAGGGCTCATGTACACATGAACTCACAGAAACGACAGCAGCATACACAAGACCTGCACAAGTTCAAAACAGATAAAATCCCAGCACAAAGGGAAATAGACACCTAACCAAGCAGCTGTATGCAAATGATAGCAAATGATAAGAGAGGAAAAATCACTTCTTCAGTGGAGTGACACTGGGTTTATCAACCATACTCCAAGGCAGGGTCTATCCCCAGGAGAAGCCAGGCTATACAAAGCAGAATCCATGTTGTTGTTGTTCCTTGTTTTTGATGTGTTTTGGTTTGGTATTTTTTTTTCTTTTTTTGTCTTTAGTGGTATTCGTTTGGACTCTGTATCTTTTTAAGTCTGTTTTTGAAAGAGAGAGAGAAAAGAGAACAGGAAGTTGGGTGAATAAGGAGGTGAGGAGGACCTGGAAGTTGTTGAAAGAGAAAGAAAATATGACCAAAATATATTCTATGAAAAAGTAGGGTCAGTCCCTGCAGCCATCGGCCGCCCTCAGCCAACAGCTCAGCACTGAGTCTGCAGCAGGCTTGATGAGGCATGGGTGGGCAGGCGGGCATAGGCGGGCGGGTGGGCACTCCTCGGGGTTTGGCAGCGGCGTCTCCGTGGGTCTGGCCTCCTGCGCCACTGTGCTGTGGGAGACACATCGAGAACCACGAGCAGCTTTACTAAGGAGGAGTTTGACTGCCATATGTTCGATGAAGGCTTTACTGCTAAGGACATTCTGGACCCAAAAAAATCAATGAAGTCTCTTCCTCTGACAATAAGGATGCTTTCTATGTTGCGGACCTCGGAGACATTCTAAAGAAGCATCTGAGGTGGCTAAAAGCTCTTCCCCGTGTCACTCCCTTTTATGCAGTCAAGTGTGAGGATAGCAGAGCCATAGTGAGCACCCTAGCTGCCACTGGGACAGGATTTGATGAGCAAGCAAGACTGAAATACAATTGGTACAGGGGCCTGGGGTGCCTGCAGAGAGGATTATCTATGCAAATCCTTGTAAACAAGTCTCTCGAATCAAGTACACTGCTAGTAACGGGTCCAGATGATGACTTTTGACAGTGAAATTGAATTGATGAAAGTCACCAGAGGCAAAGTTGGTTCTGCGGATTGCCACTGATGATTCCAAAGCAGTTTGTCACCTCAGTGTCAAGTCTGGTACCACACTCAAAACCAGCAGGCTTCTCTTAGAACAGGCAAAAGAGCTAAATATTGACGTCATTGGTGTCAGCTTCTGTCTTAGTCAGGGTTTCTATTCCTGCACAAGCATCATGACCAAGAAGCAAGTTGGGGAGGAAAGGGTTTATTCGGCTTACACTTCCATACTGCTGTTCATCACCAAGGAAGTCAGGACTGGAACTCAAGCAGGTCAGGAAGCAGGATCTGATGCAGAGGCCATGGAGGGATGTTCTTTACTGGCTTGCCTCACCTGGCTTGCTCAGCCTGTTTTCTTATAGAACCAAGACTACTAGCCCTGAGATGGTCCCACCCACAAGGGGCCTTTCCTCCTTGATCACTAATTGAGAAAATGCCTTACAGTTGGATCTCATGGAGGCATTTCCTCAACTGAAGCTCCTTTCTCTGTGATAACTCCAGCTGTGTCAAGTTGACACAAAACTAGCCAGTACAGCTTCCATGTGGACAGTGGATGTACTGACCCCGAGACCTTCGTGCAGGCAGTGTTGGATGCCCGCTGTGTGTTTGACATGGGAACAGAAGTTGGTTTCAGCATGTATCAGCTTGATATTGGTGGTGGCTTTCCTGGATCTGAGTATACAAAGCTTAAATTTGAAGAGATCACCAGTGTAATCAACCCAGCTCTGGACAAGTACTTCCCATCAAACTCTGGAGTGAGAATCATAGCTGAGCCGGGCAGATACTATGCTCAGCTTTCACACTCACAGTCGACATCATTGCTCAAAAAAAAAAAAAAAAAAAAAAAAAACAACATGTGGAAGGAGCAGCCCAGCTCTGACGATGAAAATGAGTCAAATGAGCAAACCTTCATGTATTATGTGAATGATAGGGTATATGGATCATTTAACTGCATTCTTTGTGACCATGCCCATGTGAAGGCCCTGCTGCAGAAGAGACCCAAGCCAGATGAAAAGTATTACTCATCCAGCATCTAGGGACCAACATGTGATGGCCTTGATCGGATCGTGGAGCGCTGTAACCTGCCTGAAATGCATGTGGGTGGTTGGATGCTGTTTGAGGACATGGGTGCATGCACCGTTGCTGCTGCTTCTACTTTCAGTGGGTTCCAGAGGCCAGACATCTACTCTGTAATGTCACGGCCAATGTGGCAACTCATGAAACAGATCGAGAGCCATGGCTTCCCGCTGGAGGTGGAGGAGCAGGATGATGGCACGCTGCCCATGCCTTGTGCCAGGAGAGCGGGATGGACCGTCTCCCTGCAGCCAGTGCTTCTAATGTGTAGATGCCATTCTTGTAGCTGTAAATTTAGCTTGAATTAAGGTATTTGGGGAACCATTTAACTTAATTACTGCCAGTTTGGGATGTCTTTGAATTCAGTAAGGAAGGCTAGGAGATAGGGGGTCACACTTACTGTGTTCCTATGGAAACTTGGAATGTTTGTTTTATATGGATTTTTATTCAGTTTTCCAACAAGATACTAACGAGTGCCCTCAGCTGCTGAGCAAGTGTATGTAGCTTGTGCATTGGCTGAAGCTCATGTTGTGACCCATTGTGAAAATAAAGTATCTTGAAATAATTGGGCATCAGGGAATGTTTGCAAGTATCCCTTAAAGAAGACACCAACTTCAGCACAGGTTGCTGTATCCCAGCAGTGAGTCTAGCTCAGCACAGCACATAGGAGAGGTGGATGGCACAAGGCTGTGCCCTCTCTGTACAGCATCAATTTGCTTAGCCCATCCCAAGTGTGTGCAGTTGACTGTGGACTTTGGGGCCCAGTGTCTGTTGGTGAGGAATGTCATTTGCCTAGTGACCTGTTGGCATGGCCACTTCCTAGGGAGGACATCGAGGCTCTTTGAACCTTGCCTGCAGAAACCCTGACTGTTTCCTCAACCCTTGACTTCACCTGCATCATCAGCTAGTAACAGTTGGAAGTATCATACAGCATTTGGCAGTCAACTTCCTGTAATAAATTCAACAACAGCAAAAACATAAAAAGGAAGAAAGGAAGGAAGGAAGGAAGAATATATATATATATATATATATATATATATATATAAAATAAAAGAGGGAAGAAAACAAAAAAATGAGGTTATTAATATGAAGAGATGAAAATTATTTTTAATTCATTAATGAAGTTACATTTTTCGACCACAGGTTACTGCCACAGATGGTACATACATACTTGACCTAGAATGTTAAGTGCAGAGGGTTCCAAGCCCACCGCTGACCTATGCTTGGGTTCTGAGTGCTTCCTCCCACACCTCCTTTCTCCTTCAGCACGAGCTCATTCCCCAAAGTTCTTTGCTTTCATTGCACAAGTAATGAGGCCTGGTGGAACCCTTGATCAGGCCACACTTCTGGGCTGAACCCTTGAGCTATTTCTAATAAATACCTGAAACTGTGTTTAAAATTACCAGTAAAAAGTAAATGACCCAGAGTTCACCTCAGGTTTGAACACAGCAGCAGTGTTCAAGGAAAACAGGAAAACATGAGGGAAGTTTAACGTGGGATCTGAAGCAAATTCTGTCCTAAAGGAGTGAAATAATCATCTTTGGAAAACATAATTATACTTCTAAGCCTGTAACTGTGCTTTTTATGTATATACCAGGCAAGAAACATTACAAGTCGCCAATTGTGGGATGCTGCCCATCGTCTGGATGCTTGCCCAAGGTTGTTTGTGGTTGTTGAGAATTAATGGGAATTTTTTTTATAGGATGCTATAGTTATCCATGAAGTCTATGAAGAAGGTGCAGCTGCCAGAGATGGAAGATTATGGGCTGGAGACCAGATATTAGAGGTACCTCATTCTGGACTGCACTTTGTAACAGTGAGCATGACTGATGTCAGTCCATAGGTCAGATAGTCTGTCTGTCTTTTATTCAATTATTTCCTCGTGATTTCTCTTCTGTGGATCAAAGCCTATGTCAGATTCTCCCCCTTTCAGTGTTCATTGAACAGCTCACTAGTTTGTAATCATGAAGTCCTTTATCTAAATATGAGAAAATGTTTTTAGTGAAGAAGAAAGTACCACTTATAGTTCTATTATTTTAATTCAGATAAGATATATTATATTTCAACTTGATTTTTGTCACTATTATTTCTTACTAAATCCCCTGCTAAAAGCATACATACAGACACGTGCTTCAACGCACACTGCAATTTAAAAACTTTTTCACCATAAATCATTTCCTTGATTTTAATAGACCATTTGTAAAGAGGAAAGCCATGCCTCATCAGCAGCATTTTGTAAACTCTTTCCCCTTAGATGGCATCTAGTACTTACCAAACAGTGAGCTACTTGACCAAATTCTTTAATTTACCCATCATTTAGAAAAACTGCTAAAGTCTTTTAAAAGATTCCAGAGAGCAGAAGAGATGGCTCAGCAGTTAGGAGCATGTACTATTCTTCCAGAAGACCCAGTTAGATACCCAGAACCCAGGTAAGGCAACATTCTCGGAAGACTCTGACACCTGGTCATCTGAGGGCATCTGCACTCACATCACATACCTATACATAGACAGATATACATAATTAAAATAAGAAAAATCAATCTTCAAAAGTAGGAGAAGCAAAACTCATGCACTGAGATAGCTTCCATTGATAAGATTAATATGTTAAAAATAAATGGTGGCACAGTGAACCCTGTGATGCTGGGGACAGATGAGCAGGACACCCGCCATTCAGCTCCAAGCACTCTGGTAGGTGGCACTAAAACAGTTTTCAATAGTGCGAGACTTTAGCATCTATTTCTTTCATTGGATGAATTTAATGGGGTAGAGTTTATGGCCAGCATGTGCAGTTTTTGCTTTGTATCTCTGATGTAACATATTATGAATGACACCACAGGATTTTATTTCTCCCCCTTAGTGGCTCATTTCTGCCTTCCAAGAGGAAAACAGAAGTGTAAGTAAGAGGGAAACCTAGGTGGGAAGAATCCCGGCTAAGTGCAGATCAAGGTCAGGTCATTGTGCAGGGCTTCTCTGCAGGTCATGGGTCTGTGGCTCCCTGGCTTGGGAGGTGTCCCCGGTGCACTTATTAAGGCCTAGTGGATGAGATGAGATAACAAGGAGAACATCTTTGACAATTAGCATGGATGCATTTGCAAATAACACTGGTTTTTAGTGGTCAAAAGTTTGGGGGACTTCTGGTTTCTGTTTTATTCTTCCTAGATTTTCTAGCCATTTCAGTGTTGTTATAGTTGACATTTCAAGATTAATGGCTTTAATATTAATGTAGGAGTTTCAGTGTTGACTCAGCATTTCACAGCATGGGAAAACCAGAGGACCTGGGGTCAATTATTAGTACCCACAACCATCTGTAACATGAGTGCCGGGGGATCCAACACTCTTCTGACCTCTGTGGATACCAGACGTACATGTGGTACATAGCCATATGTGTAGGTGAAATACCAATACATATAAAATAGTTTTTTAATGCAAATATACATACCTGATTTTATATCAGTTATACCTCAGTAGAAACTAGGTACTGCTAGGATTGCTGCTAGGATTGTTGGTACAGGCTTATAGTCCCAGCACTCAGGAGGCTGCATGAGTCTAAAGCCTGCCAGAGATTTAGAGTGTGTTCAAGGGCAGGGTAGTCAACACAGTGAGATTTAGTTAAAAATAAAAACATAAACAAAAACTCTTTTAACCTTTATTCATCTGTTCCCTATAATGTATATGAACACACGTGTGTACATGTGCGCTCAGAGGATTAAACTCAGGTCATCAGACTTGATGGCAAGTGACTTTACCCAACCAGGCATCTTATCAGCACAAGTTAAGCCACATTTGCTTTTGTTTTAAGAGCGAACCTCATTCTGTAGCTCAGACTAGCCTCAGACTATAGTTGAGGCTGGCAGAGGCTGCCAGACTTGAATTCCTAATAGTCCTGTACCTGTTTCTCAGTTGTTAGCTTTCAGAGAGCGGCCACCACACCAGTCAGAAACATTAAAGTGCTGGGCACATGGCTCAGTGGGAGGGGCCTTGGAGTCCATCCACAATATCATTTTTAAAAACTACTATGTCTCTTTGTTATAGCTGCTTTCCTGCTTTCTTCTGTAAGTACATTTTCTGCTCAGGAGGGTCCTCTGTGTTCTGCAAGCTGGTCTGCCATGGCTGGAATGTTATCTGTTCATAATTATTCATCTTGTTGGCACAACAGAGTACCTCAAAATGCAGCTTAAGGGAAAAGGCTTATCTGGCTTACAGCTCCAAAGGTACTGCCTGTGGCCGAAAGCACAGTGGCAGGAATGAGTGACAGCTGATCTCAGGAAACCGAGAGTAGCATGCCATCCTACTGAAAGGATGACAGTGACACCTCCAAGAGCCCTTCTCAAGCAGGAGGCTGCTCCTGCCACCACAAGTGAGCAGTGCTGTGACTAAGCCTGCTTTTCTGAGGACTGTGGAATGGTGCCACAGTGTCCAGGCTGCACCGCACTGCTTGTGTGGTCATGCCGCCTGAGCGAGTGGAAACGGGGCTGAAGTCGCTCTGAGCTGAGCAGGCCCCTTAGTGCCTGAATTTGGTAGAGATTGTCTTCGTAACGTTAGAATTCAATGACAGTGCCTTCAATTATCCGTGTGTTTGCTGAGGCCTTTGAGAAGACTTACGAAGTCCACCTTCAGTCCTTGAGGTTGGTTACTTTGTGTTTTAACTAACAGAAGTGGTCTTGTGTGCCATCTATTGGACCCTAGGAAAGTAATCCATTCAAGTTTCCTAGAGGCACGGCCTTCACTCTGTTTGGTGGGTTTTTTCACTAACATAGGAAAGCGTTTAGTGGCCTGAAGGAGCAGTGAGTGTTTTCCTACACAAGGAAAACAGTTCTGCAGGATTTCTGCAGCCCGCCCGTCTCTGTCCTGCAGTAAACATGCCTGTGTTTACTGCAACAGATGAAGGGGCTGAGTTCAAAGACAGGCAGGGGCCATGCAGGGCTGCATCAGAACAAGAGGTGGAAGTCACATGTCAAGAGCTCTTCCACTCTTGCCTCTACCTGGCCACGTGGGAGCCAGTCTCCCCTTTGTTTAGCCTTTGCCAAGATGTCACCTGGAGGGAGTGGCTAACTTTGAGTCCAAAGCTACCCTGCCCCTGAGTTTCTTCTTTGTAGAAATTCAGTAATCACATCGAGTGTATTGAACTCTGTGGCGCCTCCTCTAATAACTTGTTCACAGGCTTACCTAGGAGACCGCATGGTGAAAGGACTAGAGTAGAGATATTGTCTTGGTGAGGAACCAGAGTGATGAGTTGGTGGGCAAGCCACTTGCTGTGTAAGCATGAGGGTTGGAGTTCAGCTCCTCAACACCCACAGAAGTAGCAAGTAGGCACGGCCTGTAATCCCAGCCCTGAGAGGTGGGAACAGAGCATCCCCAGAGCAAGCCGGCTACTGAGACTAGCCAAACTGGTGAGTTCTGGATTCAAGTGGGAGACCCTGCCTCAATATATAAGGTAGAAAAGAACAATAGAAGATAGTCAATGTCACCTCTGTCTTCTGTATGTTAGTGCGTGTGCGCACGCACACATGCATGCACACACACATGCACACACACGCACGTGCACACATACACACATATCCATTTGGGAAGAAAAAAAGCTTGGTTTCATATGCTGACTGCTCCTCTACCTGTTAGCTGTGTGACATTGGTCAAGGTCCATAGCCTCTCCATGCCTTGTTTTCTTCATCTGTAAATGGAAATGGTAGCAGTGTATATTTCAGGGTGTTGGTATAAGCAGTGTACGAGTAAATATCCATAACAATTATAATAAAAACAACTTAGTGCCAAGACAAAAACAGATGCTTGGCTATAGACAAAAAGTATACACTGGAAGAAAAACAGTGTCTGTTTAAAAAAAAAAAAAAACTGGCTATTCACTAGATTCTTGCTTCACCCTATTTATCAGTTCAATATATATCCAATACCGCTGTGTTGCTTTGAATGAGAGTGGTCCCATGGGCTTATATATCTGAATACTTGGCCCCTAGTTGGTAGAACTATTTGGGAAGGATTAGGAGGTGTGGCCTTGTTGGAGGAGGTGTGTCACTGGTGGGCTTTGAGGCTTCAAAAGTTCAAGCTCATGTTTGTAGATTAGATAAAGGCTCCCAACTACTACTCCAGCACCAAGCCTGCCTGCCTGCCTGCCTGCTGCCTGCCTGCCTGCTGCCACACCCCTGGACATGGTAGCTATAGACTGACCCTCTAAAACTGTCAGCCCAATAAACTTGTTCTTTTATGAGTTACCTTGATCATGGAGTTTTGTCACAGCAATAGAAAAGTAACCAGGATATAAGTTGGTATCAAGGAATGGGCTATTACTGCATGGCGGGCCATGATGGGCTTTGGAAGACTTTGGGACTTCGGACTATAGTCATCTTCCCACTGTGATGATCGTGGCCTTAAACCCTCTAGAACTGCGAGCTCCAGTAAGTGTTTTCTTTTGTGAGTTGCCTTGTCATGGTAACTTCTTATCATATTAATAGAAAAGTAACTAAGAGAGTCATAATTCAAGACTTTAAACTGGTAGGAAAAAGAGGAGAAACAACTGAAGAGTAGGCATAGGCATTGACTTTCTGAGTAAGACTCCAGTCACTTAAGAAATAAAGAACTGGGCTGGAGAGATGGCTCAGTGGTTCAAAGCACTGACTACTCTTCCAGAGGTCCTGAGTTCAATTCCCAGCAACCACATCTCACAGCCATCTGTAATGAGATCTGATGCCCTCTTCTGGTGTACTTATATATAATATCTATCCTTTAAAAAAGAAAAAAGGAAAAAAAGAAATGAACGGACACCAAGCAGTGGCGGCAGATGCAGGAGGAGGATCTCTGCTGAATTCCAGGCCAGGTTAGTCTGTAGAGCAAGTTTCAGGACAGCCAGGACTACACAAAGAAACCCTGTCTCAGAAGGGGAAAGGGGGGAGGACAGATTTGCATCCAATTAGAAAGCTTTTGCATAGCAAACGACATTGTTAACCAGAGCAGAAGAGAGAGTAAGAAAAAAAAATCTTTGCTTGCTATTTATACAACAGAGGGTCAATACTAAGAATATTTGAAGAACTAAAAAAATCACACACTGAAAGAACAAGAAATCCAGCAAATAAGTTTGCAGAAAAATCGATGGAACTGGGTAGCATCATGTATACAAAATAAGTCAGACTTAGTCAAGTATCATGGTTTGTCTTGTATGTCTAGGTGGGAGGAAGTTATATGAGTGGAAGGGGAACTATTTGGAAAGAGGAAGATGAGGAAGAGAGTTGGTACAGAAGGTAATAAGGGGATGAGTGTGAACAGAGTACATTATGTGTATATGTGGAGATATCAGAAGTATTTATGCAGCTAATGTTCACTAATGAAGCCGGGGGTGGATCCATAAGGACTGGCATTACAAGCACTATGGAAATATTTCCTTAGAAAAACAGGTTAGCTAGATCTCCGTATAACAGAACAAGAGAATGGGACTCAGGGACTCTGAGCTGCCCACATTCGTGTGACTTGCCAACAGAACTGTGTCTTTGCTAACTGTCCCCAGTAACATAGTTCTCTGGTGGTAGCCTCTCTGTGCCCGTGCCATCAGATTCAAATGAGAAGTCTTCAAGGGCTTCTTTGAAGCTGTTGGAAACACCTATCCTTTATTTCCTTCTGGGCCACTTCTAAAGATGATGTAATCTGAGCAATTAAGAGTGAAGAGCCAGCCAGATTTGTAACCATGAAGACCTTTAATCCCAGTGCTCAGGAGGCAGAGGCGGCAGATCTCTGAGTTTGAGGCTACCCTGGTCTGTGTAGCATATCCATGACAGCCAGGGCTACACAGTAAGACCATTGCAAAGAGTCAAAGACAAACAGACAAATCAAAAAGAGCAAAGATGTCAAGTATAACAGCAAACAGCCCATGGATACTAACTGGGCTGATAACTGTACTAGCTACTTCTCTTCAACCTCAATAAGTAAATAAATAGGGGTACACACACACACACCCCACATCCCATACACACACTCTACCCACAACACATATGCATACTGCACACACACCACATACACATACACATGCAATACCACACACACATGCAATACCACACACACACACACATACACCAGCTCCCCTATCTCCACAATGAAGTTCGCAGCTATGTAAATATATTCCACAGCACCAGCCCACCCTCTGCTCTTTGTGGAGTAGCATCTTTAAGTGAGAAGCAGCTGCTACTCCTGATGCTCACATGGTGCACTCTGGGAATGTAGTTGGAACGCTGTTGAGATTTCTCACTGGTTGGATCAAGGAGCAGCAGCAGGCTGAAGCCTCTGTTGTAAGACACCCGTCTCAGGATGGCTGTTGTTACAGGTTAATGGGGTTGATCTGCGGAGCTCCAGCCATGAAGAAGCCATCACAGCCCTGAGGCAGACCCCCCAGAAGGTGCGGCTGGTGGTATACAGAGATGAAGCACAGTACAGAGACGAGGAGAACTTGGAGGTGTTCCTTGTGGACCTGCAGAAGAAGACTGGCCGAGGACTAGGCCTGAGCATTGTTGGGAAACGGTAAGGATGGGCCTTCAAGCCGGGGTCATCCTTTCCTTTTCCTCATATGGGGACTAATGCTTTTAAACGCTGAAAGAGAAAACCTACAGTGAACGAGTGATGGGTTTTGAAGATGTGTCATGTTGAGATACAACTAGACCCAGTGCGCACACCTGATTCTAGCTGGGCTGCTGAGTCTGCACTCAGCTCCACAGTAAGGATCAGAGTGGCTGCCTAGGGCAGTATCTGTGGGTTTCTCTTACACACTTGAGTCCAGAGCAACTGCTGAGACAGTGCTCAGCTGCTCTCTTCTTACCTGGGGACATCCCAAGCAGAGAATGGAGGTTCTAGTTTGGGTTGCTTGTTGAGATAGGAGCTCACTGTGTAGACTAGTTTCAAACTCACAGCACTCCTGTCTTAGCTGAGATGACTGGTGTGCAGCACCACACACAGTGTTCTTCTTTGCTCTCAGGTGATAGATAGATGAGGTGACCCTCCTTCACCTGCACTGCAGACTTGGTCTGAAAGGATCGTTTATATTCCTCAGCATGAAACTTTCCATTGTGAAGGGTCAGATGCATCTCTTAAAGTTTACAAATCCTTTTGACAAACAATTCCATAATTCCTTAAAGGTGTGCTTGCAGATGTTTATTGCATATGTTTGCAGTAACTAAGGAATGGAAGAAATGTATAGCAGCTCATTAACAGGTTTCAATTGTCAGAACACATTTAAGAATGGAGTTATATGAGGAAGTTTCTGAGTGCTTTTAAGAAAACTCAAAAAAAAAAAAAAAAAAAAGGCAAGAGTGTTGTGACCTCACTTCCTTCAAAGCACAGACTTGTTCCTGTTCTTAGAGTGTGTTTTGTGTTTTGCCCAGGTAGAGTGGATGGAAGGGAATTTACTTCCATTGTTGTTATTCATACACCTCTATGGAAAAGCCATCTTCTGCCACATGTGGCTTGTCCCTGTGATTAAACACCTTCCTCAGATGATTCTTCTTAACCCTCAGGATACACAGTGGTGACTTCTTAGGTTCCTGGGACCCACATGCTGAAAGAAAAGTACCGAGTCCCACATGCTGTTCTTGCTGCCCATGAGTGTGCGGGCATGCACATATCCACATAAACATGAATACATTAATGTAAATATATGAGCAATTAATAAATGATTTCATATTCTATGAAAAGGAAGTTACTAGCTATAGGCTCTTCTCTAGGAGAATAGCTTGCTCACTTTGTGTCTGTGTGGGGTGCTGGGGTCACCCCAGACCCACACTCACAGCAGAAAGCAGTCAGCCCTGGACCTCTATATGCCAGGCCACAAATTCTGCCCTTTTAAAAAGTAAATGGCGGTACCCATCTTTAATCCCAGCATTTGGGAGGCAGAGGCAGGCCAATCTCTAAGGCCAGCCTGGTGTACAAAGCAAGTTTCAGGACAGTAAGGACTACACAGAGAAACCCTGTCTCAAAATAATAATAATAATAATAATAATAATAAAGTAAATTACTATTTTGTATCACAAAATCATATACACAAACATACACACACACCAGAGTTTGTATCACCACCAATAAAAATAGAAGTACAGTAGGCAAAGATAGATGTACAATACATAGCACAAATGGGCATAATCTAAGCATAAAGTTTATTATTTAGAAAGTTAGTGGATGGCAGTGGACTTGATGGATTGGTTTTAGAACTTCTGAGTTCTAGTTCTTAGATCTTTAGTCTTTATAAAGAATGTCCAGTTTTAATTCATAACTACCTCGCTGTGCCAATCCCACAATGCTTGGTGATGTTAACAGGAGTGGAAGTGGAGTGTTTATTTCTGACATTGTGAAAGGCGGGGCCGCAGACCTCGATGGGAGGTTAATTCGAGGAGACCAGATCTTGTCTGTGAATGGAGAGGACATGAGACACGCCTCACAGGAGACAGTGGCCACCATCCTGAAGGTGAGTCCCTAAGCGGCTTCCCACCTAGCCATGATGATCAATGCTCACAAAGTTGTCCCAGTGCGCCTGACCTTAGTTGGATGTTTTTGCTATGTTCTTACAAAAATATAACGTGTGATTGTTCCAAATGTCCAAGAACAGATTTAAAGGAACGCTATCGTGATGGCTAAGCAGACAGAGGAAGCTGCCTGGAGATTTGAGGCAGTTGCTCGTGTTAGTGAGCGCTCTAACTGCCAGACTTGTTGGTAATCCAGCCTATTGGACAGTGTGCGCTCTCCTAGAGCAGGGAGTCCATCCCCTCTCCTCGGTATCAATCAACCGCAACTTAGTGATGGAGGGAATGCTAAAGCTCAGCTAGACTGGTTATTGAAAGCAGAGTCACTAAGCTCTGCTGGGGCAGGTTGCTCCCACCCTGGGCTCTGGTGAGCTTGGGGAAGCCTGCAGCTCAGACTTCTCAGCTGAGGGGCTCTGCCTCCTGGAACTCCTTCCTCTCTGGTTGCAACCAGTGGATCTTCAAGCAACTGTGGAAGTTTGTGCACACAGAGGGTTTGTTTAATAATCGTGTTCCTGGTACAGCTCTCAGTCACTCTTCAAGGGGCCTGGATTTGTGAACTGTCTCTTGTTGGGTTTCCCTCTCTGCTGTTTCCCACTTCCGGACTGTTGCGTTCTTTATGATCACTTTCGTCAGACGGAAGGGAGATGGAAGGGGAGAAAGGCACACTGATATCAAATCCATTTAGTGCACTTGAAGGTGCTGCGTTGCTGTTTTGTCTGGGGTTTGGATGACTGGATCTCCTTTTGCCTGGTGACCTGGTTATCCTCTGGTAAACCTCTGCTGCAGAGATGGCTGAAGGCCTGCACTAGTGTTTTAGATCATAAATGCTGCCACATCGCACTTCTGATTTTCTTGCCTTCCCAAGTGTGTCCAGGGCCTTGTCCAGCTGGAGATTGGGAGACTCCGCGCCGGTTCCTGGGCCGCCTCTCGGAAGACCTCGCAGAACAGCCAGGTTGTTGACTCTCTCACCCTTATGTGCCTCCTGGGGGAAAGTTTCCATTTCATACACGGTTATTTAGAAATGATATCTTCCGTGCTGCATGTTCACAACACCAGCTTCAGTGTGCTTTCATGTGTGTGAAATAAAAATGGAAGGTGGGGTGGAAATTCATTAAGAAATTTTTCTCTCCTTTATTGCCTGTGTTTTCTTAGAACTGTTTTTTTCTCTCGGTGTTCAATATTGCCTGTGCGCACGTGTACACGGCTGTGTTTATTTTAGAGAAGGAAAAAAAAAAAAAAAAGAGGTAACATCTGGTGGCAATTTGACCTCATTAGCACAACGTTGTTCTGTGCATCCAGTTAAACACTGCTATAAAGTTAAGTTGTGAATCGCCACTCACACACGCTGAGGGCAGTTAACGGTGCACTCCTCAGAGAGCCAAGTCTGGGGGTTTCTCTCCTGGTGGGGAGGTATTAGTGGGTGACATTTTGCAAGTTAGCAAATATATTTATTTGCAAGAC
Organism: Mus musculus; assembly: GCF_000001635.26. Classification (NCBI taxonomy): domain Eukaryota; kingdom Metazoa; phylum Chordata; class Mammalia; order Rodentia; family Muridae; genus Mus; species Mus musculus. The sequence goes on from NC_000070.6 coordinate 98,677,837, forward strand.
TGATGTCAGTACCACCTTTTTAATGAAGTATTTTCACGGTAATTTGTGTGCATGTGTTATAATGGCTGACACACTTGGTGACTGCTCTTAGTCCCACTTGGCACATGATTCAGCTGTAGACATTTACATGCGACCCCCTAGCCTTTTTGTTTTTGAGGTTAAAATGTGCCTTTTAGTTCTCTCCTAGTTACATCGTAGCTGTACCCTCCCCACAGCCTAAGGTGTCTTGGATTTGTGGTTGGCATCACTGCTCCTGCAGAGCCCTTAGCTGCAGCTTTGTCTTATTAGTATGAGAAAATGGACAACAAAAGATAGCATGGAGGGCCAGTGAGTCGGTGCTTAAATGCACTCGCTACCAAACCTGATGACCTGACTTTAATCCCTGGAGTTCTTATGGAAGAAGAGGACTGACTCCCAAAAGTTTTTCTCTGACCTCTGTACTCTATGTTATCTGTGTGTCATAGTATGTTGTCACTTACTATGGCATGTGCTTCTACACACACACATGCATGTACACACAAACATAATAAAAGAATTTTAAATCTATGTCATTGATCAAACAGGATCACAGACTAGCTGCTTTAACTTGAGGAATCTTCAAAATGGCATGTGGGGAGATGGTCCAAGGTTTAATTAAGAGCACTTGCTGGTCTTCCAAAAGGACCCAGGTTCAGTCTCCAGAACCTACATAGTGGCTCATAACTGTCTCACTCCTGTTCTAGGGAGTTTGACACCTATACTCATACAGATATGCACACATACATGTAAATACAATTTCAAAAAGAAAGAAGAATGTTCAAAACAATCAAACCTAATCCACACTGTGAAATACCGATTCTCCACTCCACCCCTGGCTTCTGTAATTAGCAGATAACATAGACACACCAGTGAATAGTCAGGATTCAGTGGAGACGTAAGTTGACAGTAGGAGCTGCAATCAGCAGTCTCAGGCAAACCTGTCTGATGGGAGACTCGCCTGTCTTGAGTGGGTCCATTGAAGCCTCACACACAGGAGATGAGGGTACAGTGTGAGCCATACTAGAGGGAAAACTGTTCTTCCCCCGGATGAACAGCTGGCTGGATTTCTTACTTCACTGTAAGTTTCTACAGTGTGGTGTTTAATCGTGGTTAAGTATAACGGCCGATTCATAAATTTCTATGCACCATATAAACTGGGTATGGTGACAGACACCTGCCATCCTAATACCCAGGGAGGTAGAGGGAGGAGGGTCACAGGTTCAAGGTCATGCTCAGTTAGATAGCAAAAAAGGTGTGTCAGCTTAGGTCACATGGGACATCTGTGCCACACCAAACATCAGTCTGTCCTAAAGTATTCAGGTGTCTATAATCTATGGTCTAATGAACTTTAGAAGATGAATTAATTGATAAGTAGAGAGTATGTGATAAAGAATATGTGGGGGCTAGAACGTTATCTTAGGGTTTAAACCTCTTGTTATTCTTGCAGAGGACCCAGGTTCAATTCTCAACACCTATATCATGGCACATGATGATTTATAGCTCCAGATCCAGTGCTTCAGGCTGGTCCATATGGTGTGTGTGTGTATATATATATATATATATATATATATGTATGTATATACACACACACACACACACATATATATATACACATATATACATACATAACAAGATACTTCTATGTATAAAATAGAAATTATACACATTTTGTTTTTCATTTTATTTTTGTTTCTATGAGAGAGACTCCCAAATGTGTGTCCAGGGTCAGGCCCCTCTGGCTCTTCCTCCCTAGTGCTGGAATTATATATTATATGTGTGTATCATGAAAAAAAGTTATAATTCTTATAACTTTTCTGCTTACTTGAAATCTTTCTTATTTCAGAAATATTAAACGTTTTAAAAGTTCTTCTACAATTAAATAAATGACTGTTAAGCTGTGGTGGGTGAAGCATCAGTCTGACATGCATGAAGCCTTGAGTTTGATCCTTAGCAAAAAATAAGAAAGAGAGAGAGAGAGAGAGAGAGAGAGAGAGAGAGAGAGAGAGACTGGAGAGATGGCTTAGCGGTTAAGAGCACTGACTGCTCTTCCGAAGGTCCTGAGTTCGAATCCTAGCAACCACATGGTGACTCACAACCATCTGTAATGAGATCTGATGCCCTCTTGTGGTATGTCAGAAGACAGATACAGTGTACTTACATATAATAAATAAATCACGGGGCCAGAACAAGCAGAGGTCCTGAGTTCAATTCCCAACAACCACATGATGGCTCACAACCATCTGTACAGCTATAGTGTACTCATATACATGAAATAAATAAATAAATCTTTAAAAAAAAGAAAGAGAGAGAGAGACAGACAGAGAGAGAGAAAGAAAGGGAGGGAAGAAGGGAGGGAGGAAAGGGAGAAGGAGGAGGGAGGGGAGGGAAGTAGAGAAAGAGAGAGAGAGAGAAGAAAAGGAAAGAAACTCCAGCCAGGCATGATGGCACATACTTATGATCTCTGTGCTTAGGAAGATCTGAGTTCAAGACCAACCCACATTATATAACAAGACTCTGTTTCAGAACCAAAACACGTTGTAATTTGCCAAATGGTAATAGTGATATGGTCTTAGCTTAAATTTTCATGATAATTTAGCACAGGCTTGATGATTGAGTAGAAAAATTAGAGATGATGTGCTCTACATTAGAATGGCCTTTGTTCATGTGTGGGATTTTAGACAGTCACTAGCTGTAAGTGACTTTATATTATAAATCTCAACTATCTATTTAAGTGAGGGAAACAGTTAAATGCAGCTATAACAGGTTGGCCTGAACCATTCTGCCTATAGGACAATGTTCAGATTATAAAAGTAAGAAACCTCTAAAATCTGCTCTTTCCGCGTCACGGTGACTGCTTCCCCTAGAAGTCTGCACGCAGTCTCCCTTCTGTTGGTTTAGCTCTACACACTGGCTAAGCAAGACAGGGCTGTAGTTTGGGTCATGTTGGTTGCTTACTCAAAGGACAGGGCTGGTCACTGAAGGCTGTAATACTAGCAAACTAGGGAAATGCTTGATTTCATGTCAGCTCAAATGTCTTTCTACTATGACTGAGAGAGAACATCCACAGGGGGACACAAGAGCGAGTGTTTGCATGGGACGGGGTGGAGGGGTGAGCGCCGTGACTGGTTTTGTTTCTTGACTTTTTCAGAATGGTCTGTAGATGTCTGGCAACCTCAGTCCCTGCAGGCTCAGATGAAGGGTGTGCCTCTAGGACCATGGTAGTGCCTGCACATAAGTGACCACAGTGTCTCCTTTTCAGGGGGATCAGCACAGTGCGCACAGCAGCTGTCGGCCTTCCTTTGCCCCAGTCATCACCAGCCTACAAAACCTGGTTGGCACAAAAAGATCTTCAGATCCTCCACAGAAATGTAAGTTCAAAGTCGGGGCTGGGGATTTAGCTCAGTGGTAGAGCACTTGCCTAGCAAGCACAAGGCCCTGGATTCCGTCTTCAGCTCTGGAAAAAGAGAGAGAGGGAGAGAGAAAGAGAGAGAGAGAGGGAGAGAGAGAGAGAAAGAAAGAAAAAAGGAAGGAAGAAAGGAAGAGAAAGGAAGAGAAAGAAAGAAAAGAAAAGAAAAGAAAAGAAAAGAAAAGAAAAGAAAAGGAAAGAAGGAAGGAAGGAAGGAAGGAAGGAAGGAAGGAAGGAAAGTTTGAAGTCAGCCTAAGCTACTTAGTGTGGCCTATTTCAAGAGGAAGCAGGAGAGAGGTGCACAGATCCCATGAGCAACAGAAAAGCAAAAACTTACGAGTGCATCAGGAAGTGCAACTGTTTGTTTACAGAGAGAAAATGAATACATTTCAGGTACCTGGAGGGGGTGAGAAGTCCACATGCCCTGGAGAACAGAGTGGAGGGAGATGGGGGTTTTAAGGCCCCCTTGGGTGAGGGTTATCTTTGAGTAGGGCAGAAAAATGCACAATGAAACATAGCTGTATTATTCCCCAGCTCTGAGTAGCTATGTGTCAGGCAGGCCATTGCTGCTGCAGCCTATCAGCTCTGGTCAGACCCAATGGTTATGGCCACATCTGCCCACACTGGGATAGTGCCCCTGAAGACTCAGTTCAGTCCTGGTACTGAGGAAGGGTGTAGCCCACTTGCTGTAGAGTCTTTTCTTGAAAAATCTAGACAGTTGTTCTTAGGCATATTAGGTCTGATCATAAGCATTAGTGAATGGTCTTGCTTCTCCTCCTACAGGCACAGAGGAGGAACCAAGGACTGTAGAGATAATCAGAGTAAGTTAGTTGTTTTTTGACTCTACTTTGAACATTTTTCTCTCTGAATGTAATCTGTCATGTTATATGTTATTCCAAGTCACTAAAGTAATTAAGTAATAGAAATAGACTTTTAAAAAGTAGATTGAAACATGTAAGTGACCATTGTGAATTTTTTTAATATCTCCTTTTCATAATAGTGTGTGTGTGTGTGTGTGTGTGTGTGTGTGTGTGTGTGTGTGTGTTTAAATTTCACACAACAGAATGCTGGACATTCTCTCATAGCTCATCTTCGTACCTTGCTGTGTGAACTTGGAGCCATGTCAGCAGAGAGCATGATTGTTCCTGGTTATATAAAATTCACCCCATTGACTGGGTGTGCCTAGAACTTTTTAAAATTCTCTTCCTTTCATTAATCAATTAGCATATTCCTTTTTTCTTTTGTCTTTTCTTTTTTTTTTAAATTTTTTTATTTTTTTGGATCTGTGTATGAGTGTTTTGCCACATGTGTATCTGTATACTCTGTGCATGCCTGGTGCCCACAGAAGCCAGACGTGCCTCTGGAACAGGAGTTATAGATGGTTGTGAGCAGTCAAACCCACATCCTCTAAAAAAAATAGCAAATGTTTTAAACGTTTCTCTAGCCCCCATGTTTACTTTTTTACCTTATATAGCAAGCATTGCTATGTGTACATTTTTGCCTATATCCTGAATAATCACCTCAGGATTAATTCCTAGAAAAGAAGCTATCAGATCCAAAGCCATGGCGGGGGCAGGGTGCAGCTGAGTTGTAGAGAACCTGGCTAGCATACATGAGACCGTGGAGTCCATCTTCAGTCTCTTACTAAAGGCTTTGTGTGTGTTGTGGAATTGTTCTTTTGAAAAGATCATGTGAGGTTTATTCCAGCTCATACACAGTGTTCAGACACTGATTTTCAGCTAGTGTGTGCTCTTCAGAATGTTAGAAAGTAGACTTTGGTTCATCTCCTGGACTGCAAGCCTGAGGTTCAAGAGTAGTGATGGGATTCCAGTCCTGTTGTAACCAGAGTAAGCAACCGCAGTCGGGCGGTTCCTGCTCAGCTCAGTACCCTGGATTTGGTCAGAGCTTGTGCTCTGACATTCACTCAGTGACCGTTTACTTAGTAGATAGAGCTGCCTAACAGAATATTAGAGACTGCTGTCTACAACAGCAGATGTTAATTCTCTGCAGTTTTAGAAGCGAAAAGTTTGGCGTTAAGGTGTAGGCTAACTTTCTCTGAGCTCTCCTTGGCTTACAGATGACTGCCTTCCTGTGGTGGCCACATGTGACTTTCATATGTGTCACCATTCTGGAGCTTCTCCTGTTACATAGCCTCTCCCATGGGGATTCCTGTCCGACTGAATTAAAGCCCACCCTAGCAGTCTCATCCTAAAAACTGTCTCAAAAATAGAGTCATGTTTTCAGGGACTAGAACATGGAGCACCAATATGAATGGCACACTTTAATGGGGCACAGCCCATCTGACATAGCTCACTGATCTTTCATTGAGTCAGCCTCAGTTTTTTCATCTATAGCATGGGCTTATAAAACTAACTCATATTATAAGCCAACACTTTGAATGGATTAAATGCTGAGCCTGATGCCTCGTGCCTGTAATTTCTACATTTTTAAGGCTAAGATAAGATTGTCATGAATCAGATCAGCCTTGGCTACAAAGTCGGTCCCTGCCTGGCCTACAGAGACCCTATTTTAGAAAACCAAAAATAAATTGATAAAATAAGACACACAGAGTATGTAATTCTAAGTCCCTCCTGAATGCCAGAAAATGGCATCTTTCCTTCCTGGCTGTAATTTAACCAAGCTTACTTGTCCTGTGTGTGTCTACTAGAGTGGCAGCTCAGACGCTCTGGGCTGAAGTAGTCAGAGGCACCAACAGTAAACACAATTTTGGATAAAATTTGGATAGAGTTAGGACCAAAGCATTCTAAGATTTTGAGAATATTTTATATTTCTTAGGCCATTTTAGTCCTTTGTTTTTGTAGAAACTATAATAGGCCTTTTCATACCCACCCTATTTTCTCATGGTCCACTCACAGACCTAATAATAAAATATCACTTGGGAGCTGGAGAGATGGCTTAGCAGTTAAGAGCACTGGCTGCTCTTCCAGAAGACCTGGGTTCTATTCTCAGCATTAGTTCACAACAGTCTATCACTCCAGCTGCTGGGCATCTGTGGTGGTCTGACTGACAGCGGCACCATAGGCTCATATATTTGAATGTTTACTTCCCAGTTGGTGGAACTGTTGGAGTAGGATTAGGAAGTATGACCCTGTTGAAGGTGGTGTCACTGGAGGTGGGCTTTGAGTTTTAAAACTTCACGCCAGGCCCAATGACATCTGCCTTGTAAGCTTTCACCCACTGCTCCAGCACCATGTCTACCCACTTGCTGCCGTGCTACCCACCATGATAGTCATGAACTAACCCTCTGAAACTGTAAGCCAGCCCCCATTTACAGGATGTTTGTTTGTTTGTTTGTTTGTTTGTTTGTTTGTTTTTACGAAACAGGGTTTTTCTGTGTAGCTCTGGCTGTCCTGGAACTTACTTTGTAGACCAGGCTGGCCTCGAACTCAGAGATCCACCTGCCTCTGCCTCCCGAGTGCTGGGATTAAAGGCATGCGCCACCATGCCCAGCTTACATGATTTCTTATAAGTTGCCTTGGTCATGGTGTCTCTTCACAGCAATCCAAAAGTAACTAAGGGCAGGATCCAACACCCTCTTCTGGCTTCTTCAGGCCCTGCATGTATGTGGTACACAGATGTATGTGCAGGCAAAACATTCATGTACTTAAAATAAAAATAAATTACTATCTCTTAGAGTTTTGCACAGAGTGCATTGCTGACTGATTGATGCATCTGGAAAGTATCATTTGGACACAAATGCTGTTTATACGGATAGAAATGAGGCACTGCAGTGATTCTAAGTTATGGCAGGGCAACACTAATAATAGCAGAATAATCGATGTGTTTATGTCATCTAGGATGTGGGCTGTGTGTCGTGTAATCACATACATACGTGTAGCACAGCTCACTGGTCACAGGTGCCGCAGGACAACTGAGGGAGTCAGCTCTTCCCTTCCACCTTGTTGGGATGGGGGTCTCTCCAGTTTCTGCAACTATGCTGCCTACTCTAATCAAATGGGCCCATGAGTTTCTAGGCAATTCTCCTGTCCCCCCCCCCTGTCTTTCTCTCTGAGGGCTAGAATTATGTGATTTTCAGGGGTTAAACTCAGTCTGGGCTCCATTTTTATCTTCTGAACCATCTCCATGGCCCTAAAGTAGAGCATTTTGCCTTGTTGGTGACATGTTATTTGGTTTGGGCTCTAGGGATTAAAGCTGGAGTGTTGTGCATACTAAGGCATGTTCTACCATGCGCTCCTCCCAGCCCCTACAAGTTTGTTCTTAGGTTCTCTTCATATGGACTCTCTGAGATGGCTCCTTCTGCTTTCCAGCTTTATTAAGGTATAATTAATGAGCACTTAGCTATGGAGGGCATTGTTTCTTTTGTTTATTTTTTATTTTTTGAGTCTCACTGTGTAACTCTGGCTAGCCCGGAACTTGCTGTATAAACCAGGATGACCTAGAACTCATAGAAATCCATTTGCCTCTGCCTCCAGAGTGCTGGGGTCATGACCATCTTTGGCTCTGAATATTTTTAAATGTTAAGTTTGTGACCATGTAGGCCTTTACCTCAAGAGTAGTGCTTATGTCTCCTGCCTCTGCTGTTTTGTTTTCCGTTGCTGGGATCCACCCAGGAGCCTGGTAGAGGCCATGCATATCAATAAAAAACAGTGTTACAATGCTTGCTTTCGATTGTCCTACAGAACATGGAGTGGTGGTTACGTCTTACTGATGTTGACAAGCATGAGATTTTATCCTAGACCGCGTGAATATTAAGTTGTGTGTAGCTACTCTGAAAAATAATGTTGCTTATGCTTTAGCTGGCCCAGTTAGATTGAGAGAGAAATTTCTACCTGCCTTTGTGGTGATTTAAAGCAAAGTTTAATAATCAAAAATTTTGGTATGCTGGTTGAGGGCTCCTCTGTACTTAGTAGATTCGTGATAATTCCACACATTTGTGCTCAGAATTCGGGATCTTTTCTACTCTCCATTTCCTCCCTGATTGTCTAGCAGCCAGGCAAGTCTCTTTTCAGTTCCTCTGGCTGGAAGGGTGCGGTTTGCATCAGAAAATCCTTTTTCCACTCCTAGTCTGATTGAGAAGGATTCTCCCTTAGAGCAAAAATGTACCTATCACACACACACACACACACACACACACACACACACACACACACACCTATGAGCATGCTTGCACACACATACACACATACCTGAGCACTCAGACACCTGGCTCACATGCACACATACACACACTCACACGCTCATATGCACACAAGTGCATGAGCCTGTGCGGCGTACCCCTGCTGTAACTTCTGCAGATTTTCACGTTCCACCAGTTAGTTTCTTTTGGTTCCAGAAGCTATGGACCATTGTTATTTGCATTTTGACAAGACTTTCCCATTATAGTCAACAGGAGCAATAGATAGACTTAGTGTGAGTGCCAGCCTGCCAGAACTGCAACTTGTCATTTGTTCTTTCAGTCATTTTTAAAATATTAACCCTCCTAGGATGGGGGGACAGGGTGGGACGAGAGCCAGCGCTCGACTCAAGGTCCATCTTTACAGAGATCTTCGAAGCTGCCTTATTTCTCTCTCCAAACTGTTGTCACAACAGTGGGCGCCCTCTCAGATCCTTTGTTTAGTGCAGCATGCAGCTCTTTTGAAGCCAAGTGTGTTTGTTCACACCCAGAACATGATATGTGTGGCAGTTTAATCATAAACACCATATGAGAACACACTTGCCAAGCCTGCGTCAAATTGGCCGCTCCACTGAGCAGTAGTGAAGGCTTTTGTTTTTTAATTTACTGCTGCTATTGGCTTTTATTGAGCCTCTTCTGTAGGCCCGGACAACACTGTGTTATCTTATTTATACTCCGATTATCACTGTGTACTGTGCAGTCTACTTTCCCATCTTGGGCATAAGCATGGAGGCTCACAGAGATGAGCTTCTCCGAGGACCCCACGGCTACCTGACTGCAAAAGCTGACACAGGCCTTTTTTGATGCCCTACACTCAGCTTCCACATTATCATGGAGAGTTTTTGTTCAGTGTGATGTAAGGACAGACTGTCTGTGCCTATTATTAAACACGCAGGCCTTCTGTTTTCTCTCTGTAGGAGCTCAGCGATGCCCTTGGGATCAGTATCGCTGGAGGAAAAGGGAGTCCTTTAGGAGATATCCCCATATTTATTGCCATGATTCAGGCCAACGGAGTGGCCGCACGGACCCAGAAGCTTAAGGTAAAACTCCAGTCGACTAGCAGAAGGCTGACAGTGTGTGTTGGGCTCAGGAGGAGGTTGTAGCCATCGAGACCTTGTTTAAAGTGGGAATTGCAAAAGCCATCAACCACCAATGCCGAGGACAGAATACATTAGCAAGACTGTAGACCTGAAATTCATGAAGTCCCTGGACACATAAAATGTTGTTCTTATCAAAGCTTCGAGGGAAAGAAGGAACCCCATCTCCTCAAAGCCTCTCAAGACCTCTTAGCATCTCCTTTACCCAAATTGGTTTTTAACTTAGATTTGATCTTGGCATATTCCCCTAACTGAAAGTATCATTTTTTCCTACTGTCCCTTAATTTTAACTGAGGTATAAAAATTAAGCAGAAAAGCCCTGGCTTCCTCACTGGAACTTCTCTGAACAGTTAATTTGTGCCCCCAACTCTTACCAGCTACCAAAACACAAAAGTGACCCGCAGCGTCTTTTAGTGATCGAATCTAATGTCCTTCTCGTCTCTCTGATGGGACTGCATTTGGGAACACCCATTAAAAATTCCCCGCACTCCACAGAAGCCAGCTCTCAGCAACGAGGCAGATGAGAAATGTAACTTACGAGGAGTTTTAGGCATTCTTCTCAAATTTAATTTTTCTTAATGATAGTGATTTTCTTCCACTTTTGTCCTTCCAGGTTGGAGATCGGATTGTGAGCATTAATGGACAACCTCTGGATGGACTGTCTCACACAGATGCCGTTAATCTACTGAAGAATGCCTTCGGGCGCATTATCCTGCAGGTATTTCGATCAATGGAGAACCAGCTGGCAGAGGCAGATAAATGACAACAGAAAAGACGGAGTCACTGGCAGTCGGCATCGCCACCCAGCAGGGTGCTTGCTGATGTGAATTATGAGGGTTGAAAGCGAGAAATTATTATTTTTATTCAGAAATTCTTTAATGCCACCCATACAGGCATGAGCAGGATTATCCGAAGGTATAACAAGGGGAGAAAAATTACTCTCAGCTTCATGTGATAAATCAACAAGGCTTTTAGCTTCCGCCATTCTCTTGTAAATTGAAGTTTGCTGCGAATAGGAAATGATTTCCTTTCTTATATCCAAAGGCTGCTCCTGGGCCGCCTGCGCACTGCTTCCTGTCCCTTTAAAGGCAGAGAAAAACACAATGCTCTTTCTCCTGTGCCGTGAATGGGTGCCAGCACCCTGCAACTCTTACTGCATAGCAGTCATCAATTAAAGCAGACAGTTATTGATCAGCTATGGCCCCGTGAGCATTGTCCAGAGCAGTGGAGACATCCAAGAGGAAGTACAAGCAGACTGTGCTGTTAACGTCGCTCCCTCAGTTGCGGCCCTTCCCTTGTCTCTGAGATAGATGCCATGCAGAGACTGGAGAGGCAGCATACTGGCAGGAACTTTCTTTAATGAGTACCCTAAAATGAAGGATTATAATCACCGTACTTCTGAAAGAGGTAGTATAAAGTGACTTACGGGTAAAAAGAATAAGACCCACAGCCAGCACTCAGATAATTCCAGCCTTAGAATAAAGAAGATTGAATGGAAACCCACGATGTTTGAGAGAAGTGATTTGTGGGGCTTAGCTCTGAGAACTCAGTGGTCTAGGTCAAAGTGATGAAGCACTTAGCCAGGTACACATGGCGGGGGGAGGGGGGAACCCATGGAACACTGTCTGTGGTCTCAAGAGAGTTGATGCAATAGCCAAATAGTATCTGAGTCCTTAAGTGTCTGCTGAATACCAACAAAACAGTGCATGGCCAGCCTCAGCCCTGCTCCTCCCAGGATGCGTGCAGTCCTCGTGCAGAGTGGACATTTCTGGTCATTACTCCATTCCTGCTACAGGAGCTTGGCCTTTACTGACCCCCTAGAGTCACTTGTTGCAAGCGCACCTCTTTGGTCTCAGCTGCTGGTCACCAGAGGCATGAGTGAGTGAGTGGGAACCTGAGTAGGAAGAAGGGGCTTCCACTTAAAGTCTAGTATTAGTGATATCCCTACACCCTGACTCAATGCCTTCAGCTCCACCGTTTACACACAGAAGCATAACCCAAGCTGGAGCTAAAATGTAGGTCAGTGGTAGAACCCTGCATGGCATGCACGGAGCCCAGAGTGAAGTCCCAGCACCCCTCCACCCCTGCCCCCCAGAAGACTGCATCTTTAAATTACCTTGGAAGACATGATACCTCTCAGCAGTGGGGGCTGGGCAGGAGGATCCAGAGTTGGAGACCACCCTTGGCCTCAGAGTGAGTTCAAAGCTACCTTTGGTTACAGAGTAAGTTCAAAGCCAGCCCTGGGGCATTTGAGATAGTGTATTTAAAAAAAAAAAAAAAGTCAACAAAACCTTAGTTTTAGAAGCTGACTTTGGTGACTATATCTATAATCCCGAGTCTCAGAACGTTAAGGCCAGAGGATCAGTAGTTCCAGGTTAGTCTTGGAGCTATAGAAAGTCAGAGGCAAGTCTAGACTGAAGCCTTTTCTCACAAAAAAAAAAACAAAGTTCACAAAGGAAACACTTTATTCTTGCTAAATTGCTTCTGTCAATGAAGTTTTTAAACATAGTTCTTATAAAAGACCTAGGAAGATAGCTCAGCATTTAAGAACATTGGCTGCTCTTCCAAAGGACATAGGTTCAATTCCCAGCACCCAAATGGTGGTTCCAGCCTCTGTAACTCCAGTCTAGGGGCATCTGGTGCCCTCTTCTGGCCTCCTTTGGCACTGCCTGCAGTTAGTGGACAACCATACCTGCAGGCAAAACATCCATTGAAATGAAAGTGAAATGAATAAAATATTTTAAAATTTTATTTAAATGTTTCTTACAGAGTAGAATAATGTAATTTTAATTTATTTCAGATGCAAGCTATAAAAGAAGAGTGACTGTCTTTGCCCACTCTGACCGCTGTTTTACTTGATTCTGGGTTTTGTTTCAGACAGGGTCTCTCAATGTATCCCTGGCTAGTCTAGGATCCTTCTGCCTCAGCTCCATAGTGCTGGGGTTTCAGGGCTGTACCACACTGCTTACTCACTCTCTGTAGCCTGTTTCTGAAAGAGGTCTTTATCCCTTTTCTGTTTCTGTGTTTTAAGAAGAAAGTGACATTGAATTTGAAAGTATTCTCTCTTGAAAATCACGTTAGTTGCTGTTTTCCCTCCTCATCTGCACTGTGAGCATCAGTGGACCCTCTGAGTCTGTAGCTGAGATCGTCGTACCCAAGAATGTGAAGTTTCTGTGACTGCAGACATGGGAGGCACAAAGCTTAGCAGAGTCCTCTCAAGTGCCTTCCGGTCACATGGTGTTTGCTTCCATTGAAACAACGTGCCGCACAATTATATGACAGCTGGCTCATCACTAGGCAATTGTTTTCATTATCAGACAGGCAATTGGCAGGGAAGTTTAAAAAAAAAAAAAAAAGGTCAGGTAATTGTGCCTGGTGATATGGAAAATGACGTGTGTATGCATGGTTTTGTATGCATTTGTGTAGGACAGAGGCCATTCCTCAGTTGCATTCCACGTCAGCATCCCCAGCCGTCTCTACCTCTCCAACACAGAGATCATAGGCGCACACCACTACTTCTTTTGTTTTTTACATGGATACCAGAGAGTGAGCTCAGGTCTGCATGCTTGAGAGGCAAGCACCTTACCAGCTGAGCCATCTCTCCAGCCTATGGAAAAGACTTCCAGTGTCTCAGAAAGCCATCAGCAGGTGCTATTGGCACAGGAGAAAAAGGAGAAAAAAACACTCTGGAAGCTCACCACCTCTAAGTAGAAGAGGGATAGATAGATGTCTCTGCTTCTAAGGCTGGTGGCTGCTTACTGACAACTCCAGCTGAGCAGCTGAGGTTGACTAGGCTGCTTGAAGTATTTCTAAATGTTCCTACTTTTATTTGCTTCTTGTAATTTGAGAATTTGTCTTGCGAAGTTTTTTCACATATGGAATGACTATAGAACGATTTTTAATCCAGGTATCATACTCTCTGCTTAAAAAAAAAATGTTTTCGCTTTAGGATTTGACCTTTTTTTTTTTTAACTTATGTATAAGTATGTGTGTCTGACTGTCTGTCTCGAGTCCTTGTCACTGTGTCTTTGTGAGTAAATACCACATATGTGTAGGTGCCCACGGAAGCCAGGAGTGGGTATTAGATCCCCTGCAGCTGGAGTTACATGCAGTTGTAAGTCACCAGATAGAGGTGCTGGGAAATTAACTCAAGTCCTCTACAAGAACAGCAAGCTCTCTTAACTACTGAACCATCTCGTCAGCCCATGAGGGGGAAAATTGGTTCTAAATTTTTACCATTTTTTGAAGACATAAGAGGGGGAAAAGCATGTCAGGCATTTCTATCATGGACAGAAGTTGGAGAGTTGGGCTTTGAAGCATTGAGGCAACATTAAACAGATAACTTAGGCTGGCTTCACTATTCAGCTAAGGCCATCCTTGAACTGCTGATCTCAGTATCCCATTCTGCTTGGTCCTGGATAATGGGCTCATGATGGTATTGTAGTGCTAGGAACATTGGTGTGGGGCCTAGCAGCCTGTAGCCGAGGAAGCACGGTGCCTGTGCTCAGTGCTGGGAATGAGGGCAAACGGAAGCCTCTCGGACCTTGCAGGGCTAACACCCCCGTGGCCTGACACACTGCACTTACTAGGTACCGGTTGACTAAATAAATCAAAATGAGAGAGAGGGATTGCAAAGCCTAAGAACAAGTTTGGAGATCAGAAGAAAATCTTTAAGTCAAAGAGATAATGATTAAGAGTCTCTTTATGAAGTAGTTCTTCAGGGCGCCCTCCAGAGCTTGTTGAACTAAAAGAAGAGGCTGCAGTGGTAGAAGGGTTATTAAGAGAGCGTAGAGAAGGAGCGGGACATTGGCTCACCTGAAGAGTACTCCTCGCCCTGTGAGTGAAGAGAGCAAGGGGACCAAGAGGTTAAACCAAGAAATCTAATGTCTAAACAGTAGAAGTTGTAAACAGAAACACTTGAGAGAGGGGGAGAGTTGGGGAGGGGGATTAAAGAAATTTAAAAACCTATTCATCAGTGCACATATTAAATAATAAAAGAGTAGTGCCCACCTAGGCTTTACATTTTTAAGAGAAAAGCACTTGCTAAAAAGTGCTATAAAGAGCAAGGCATTTGAGTGCCACTGGCCTTTTTTTGAAATCAGTTTTCTGAGAGAATTACTTAAGATGCTGTCGCGCTGGACAATGTGAAAATCCTGGGCAGTGGGCACAAAGCCCATCAAGTGGAGCAGGGGGAAGGGCACATTGAGAAAACCGGCTCTGAACTAAGAAGGAGAAAACAGGGAGGGTTGCTCAGTGGATAGAGTACTTGCCATGCAAACCTGACAACACACGTTCCAGCCCAGATCCCTTAGTAGAAGGAGAGTACTGACACTTGAAAGTTGTCCCCTGACTTACACACGCTAATGTAAACAATAGTAATAAAATGAAACAGAGGAAATGAGGTGGTGAGTGAGTATCTAATATGCCTAACTGCCCTGGAAGTTTGCGGTGAACTAAAAATTGTAAAGCTGATCTAATAAAAACATTAAAAAAAAGCTGGGCGTGGTGGCACACACCTTTAATCCCAGCACTCGGGAGGCAGAGGCAGGCGGATTTCTGAGTTCGAGGCCGGCCTGGTCTACAAAGTGAGTTCCAGGACAGCCAGGGCTATACAGAGAAACCCTGTCTCGAAAAACAAAACAAACAAACAAAAAAAGTACTAGCTATATACTCTGGGAAATAAATTTACACCATAATCAAGGAAACATTAACATACAGGAAGTAGCAGGCTTAGTAAGAGTAGCATTTAGGCAAAAATTAAGTCATTGACCTTTAGGAGGTTTTTTTGTTTGTTTTGTTTTGTTTTTGTTTTGTTTTGTTTTTGTTTTCAGTTGTTGTTGTTGTTTGGGGACAAGTTCCTGCTGTGTAGCCCAGGCTACCCTCAACCTCTAACATAAGCTAAGGAAACCTAGTGCAGGGGATTCCTACAGAACCATGGGCGACCACTTGCCTCATGTGTAGAGAATGAGATAAGTGACCAATAGGGAAAAACTTGTTTTCAGTCTGGCTGCTCTGGAAAGACAGAAGGAAAGGATGTCCTCAGATCACCCCTACTCTCACCCTCCCCCACCCCACCCCCCATGGAGGGGACTATAGCTCACAGCCACAGTCAGGCCAGGTCCGTCTGGTTGATCATTGTCCGAGCACTGGTCATACAGAGTCTTATCAGGATGAGGCAATCGCCCCTGCCTGCCAGGGGCAGTTCTGATCTGCTGCACAGGATGCTTATCTCTATGGACTCCAAGGAGAGAATGACACAGAAAGAAATCAGGAGGGCAACGTGGCGTTTGTCAAGATGACATCAGGCTTAGAGCATTGACTGGAGACTTGGAGGTGCCGTTCTGGAGCAGGGGATTGTCAGGGGTGTGTTGATTATGTCTCCTGCAAATCTTGAAAAAAATACCTTTGCTATTCTTCTCTGGTGCCTTCAGCCTTGAAGGGGGAGGTTGCCAGAGGAACATCCTTAAATGATTAACATGTCTACTGTACAGAGTTAAACAGGAATCTGACCCAAAGTTGAAGGTAGCAGAGGAGACGCTGGAAAATGAAGACGTCATGACAAGCTTGCCACAGTTCCTCTGCACATCCACGGGCCCTTGTTAAGTCCCTGCTTTCAGCAGCAGCAGCTTGAGCCTTCCCTTCTCTCACAGATTAAACAGATACAGCCAAACACCACGTCCGAGACGTGGGTGGCCAGGATGCTTCCGTGGAAAGATCAGCTGAGTTACAGCTTTTGTTGGCCACCCACGGATAAGACTAGGTCATTTAAAAGTTTATCAGCGAGGAGTAGCAGCTTGCTTAGGAGACTGATCACAAACCAGCCTGGACTGTAGAGCTCCAGGCCAACCCAGGCTGCATAGTCTGTCCACCTGGTTTCAAAACCCAATTAATTAATTTAGCTAAACAACAAATAGAAGTAAAATTATGCTATTTAGGAATATGGAAACAAATACTGAGAGAAATTGCTAAAGAATTTGTCAGAGAGAAGGAAGGATGGAGGAGCAGACTTTAAAGTGCTGACTGGCGATTCTTACTTAGCCATCTATTTGGTCCGTCTATGCGTGCATGCGTGGTGGTCAGAGGACAGCTTAGAGCAGTCATTAATAGTCAGTCCCAGGGATTGAACTCAGGTGGTCAGAGTTGGTGGCAACCTTCATTCACTGAGCTGCCTAACCAGCCCCAATTTTTACTTTTTGTGGAGAGGAGTTGGGGAAACAGGTTCTCTCAATGAAGTCCTGGCTGTATTGTAACTCACTATATAGACCAGGCTGGCCTCTGACTCTGAGGTCCTCCTGCCTCTGCCTCCTAAATGCTGAGATTAAAGGCCTGTTCGGCCTGTGCCACCATGTGCAGCCCAGTATTGGCTTTCAAAACTAGGAAACATACATGGGAGGAAAAAAAGAGGGGTTTCTTGTTGTGGTGGTGTTTTTTTTTTCTTTTTGTTTTTTGTTGTTGTTGTTATTGTTGGTTGATTGGATTTTGGTGGGTCTTTTTTGTTTGTTTTGGGTTCATTTTGGTTTGGGGTTTTTGTTGTTGTTTTTGGAAGGAGCTAAGAAAACATTTTACTATGTAGTTCTGGCTATCCTAAAATTTATCAGATATTGCAGACTGGTCTTGAACCCACAGCAATTCTCCTGCCTCAATTTCCTAAGTGCTTGGAATATAGACATGAGCCACCACCATGTCAGCCGGCTTGAGAATTCGCAGCCTTGGCGGCCCAGTCAGGTCTCTATTTGCCAGAGCTTCCCTTAGATTCTGGGTTACTTGGTGTAGGATGTGCCCTAGACGTCAGATGGTGGTAAAGCTCTGCACGTGAGGCTATGCAGGGTGTGAGGGATAAGTGACACTGGGGTTCAGGAAGAGGAGGAAGCCACGTGATGCAGGAAAGGACAGGAAGTGTGGAACAGGCGGGCTGAGTGAACAGTGAGCCAGTGCTTCTCCAGATCTAGCAGGCTCCCTCAGCAACACCCAGCACAGCCCTCTCCTGACAGAGCTGCCGAAGACTAAATGGGCCACAGTGGACAGTGCTCATGTTTCCTTATCTTAAATTTTATATTTTATTTTTATATTTCTTTATAGTATCTGGAGTCTGAGAATGGCGAAATTCCTTTTGGTATCACAGACATTGTCTTGGGGGACAACCTGGATTGACCCTAACAAACACAAACCATGAGACCCTGGTTTTAATCCTTGATACTAGAAAAATAGAAATTAAATAATCCTGGGAGAAATCCTTGGAGCATTCCAGGTGACATTGGGGGTTTGAGCCACTAGAGCGCTCTGTGTTTAGCAGCCAGTTTGCCCCTCTTATGTGTTACAGTCTAGACCCTTAGACTTATTTAAGAAGCCTAAAAAATCAGTGTGTCGGGCTGGTGAAATGGCTCAGTGGGTAAGAGCACCCGACTGCTCTTCCAAAGGTCCTGAGTTCAAATCCCAGTAACCACATGGTGGCTCACAACCATCTGTAACGAGATCTGACTCCCTCTTCTGGAGTGTCTGAAGACAGCTACAGTATACTTACATATAAATAAATAAATATACATAAAATAAATAAATCTTTAAAAAAAAATCAGTGTGTCAAGAAAGCCATTGTCAGTGGGCTCTAGATAAATACTTTCTGCTACTTCAAATCATACCAGAGTCAGGTCTAGGCATTTGTTGCTCTTTAGCATGCCCACTATCTCAGGGTCACCTTGGCCTCTCAGCTCCCATGATTAATAACATCTGCATCTCTCAATCTAGAATGCAAGTTAGGTACAGATGCAGGCTGGGTGTGGATGCTGAGTTAGGTACAGATGCAGGCTGGGTGTGGATGCTGAGTTAGGTACAGATGCAGGCTGGGTGTGGATGCTGAGTTAGGTACAGATGCAGGCTGGGTGTGGATGCTGAGTTAAGTACAGATGCAGGCTGGGTGTGGATGCTGAGTTTTACATTTTATAACAAAGAGATTTGAGCCCTGACAAATCTAACAGTGAAATCTAATAGTGTTCCCTAGCGGGGTTAGATGCTCAGGAAAGCTCCACGCAGGGAACACAGGCTCGTGTGCTTTGTAACAGCCCATGTTCCCAGAAACTATCTTGACTTCTCAATTCTCCAAGACATAATCTCCCAAAACTGTTCTATTGTTGTTTGTTGTTGTTGTTATTGTTGTTTGCTTGTTTGATTTAGTTTTTTGAAACAGGGCTTTTCTATGTAGCCCTGGTTGTCCTGAAACTCGATATGTAGACCAGGCTAGTCTCAAACTCACAGAGAACCCCTGCCTCTGCCACCCAAGTGCTGGGATTAAAGGTGTGTACCACCGCCACTGCCACCAGGCCCCCAAACCTGTTTTTAAGGAGAGCTGCCCATTTTGTGGTCCATGCAATAAAGGCATGCACAAGTGGCTCAACCAAAAAGTTTATTGAACATAGACTGACCTACTGTGGAACATAATGCTGTAGTTGAGTTCAGCTTTATTTTTAAGTCATGTAGTGTCCCAGACGTTATAGTACAAGCCAGTGTGTCTGATGAAATAACACTTTCTCAAGGAGAATGGCTTGAGAGGTGAACTCCAATAAAGGAGTTGAAGGAATTGCAGGTTGAGAGAGAAACTCCATTGGACAGGGAACCACAGTGAAAGAACAAGGCATTTGGAGCGGGAAACACAGAGTGAGCCGTAAGTGCAGTGGGAGGGGGAAACACACACTGACCGGCAAGCGCAGTGGGAGGGGGAAACACAGAGTTCGGTGTGAGGTTCGTGAGAGGAGGGAACACACCCTGGCAGAGAGTGGTGGGAGGGGGGAACATGGTTATTGGCTCATTTTCCAACTCTGTGGATACTACTGGCTGTTCCTTAGGCCTGGGAGACAGTGCATGTTTCCTAGCCTTCCTGTCCAGCAGCTTGCTGTCCATGCATAGTTGAGACCTCCCCTCCTCTTCCTTTGGGTTGGTAGCCTCCCAGGTCATGGGTGGGTGGGCGTCTGTACCCAGTTCCTTCTGTAGGTGGGTCTCTGCTGCCATGACTGCTGTTCTCACCGGCTCTGTCTGGGTCTCCTCTTCCTTGGAATGACAGGTCTTCCCACCTCTTCCTTCTTGTTGGTAGTTTTGGGAACGCAGATTACAGATTTCCCCTCTTGGTCTCTTCCGCCTTGGAGAAGTTGGGACTCTTCCTTCAGGCTGCTGGGCTGCTCTGACTCAGGCCTGTAATTTCCAAGTGTTTAATAATAACTACACCTGGAGGGGGTGCAAAATACTCCCATTAGACGTCTGGTGAGAGATCTCTAAGTTTTGCAGTCACTTGGTAATAAGTAAGGCAGCTCAAGACGGGCGCGGTGGCGCACGCCTTTAATCCCAGCACTCGAGAGGCCGAGGCAGGCGGATTTCTGAGTTCAAGGCCAGCCTGGTCTACAGAGTGAGTTCCAGGACAGCCAGAGCTACACAGGGAAACCCTGTCTCGAAAAAAAAAAAAAAAAAAAAAGAGGCAGCTCAACTAGATTTAATACGTTCATGCCTGTCGCCCAGCAGTTCTGTGTCTAGCCGCCCAGCCTGACCCTTGTGCATCTCCATCACCAGGCACATATGTAAGGAGCACTCATCCTTGAGCAGGCTCATGTTTTGAAGGGCTGTGGTTGAACAGGATGACATCAGCCATATTCCCCAACTGTCCTTTTCCTCTGGGGAAAGAAAGGAAAGGGTTCCAGGGCACATGAGGCAGAAGGCCAGAGCACAGATCCCAGGGTGGGATTATCACCAAACCTAAGAGTCACAGCACACACTCATGCATAGTAAGCCTCATTCATAGCACAAAGCAGGAAAAGGGAGATGTGGTAATGTGTCCCTCTTTGAAGGAGGGACAAAGTGACCACACACACAGTCCATCTTAGGGTCCTGAAGTAAGACTGGAGCTTAAAAAGAGGGCCAAGGATATACATATAAGCAGTCCTGGCCCAAGACCTTTTCCACCACCACTAACCTTCATTGTCTAGACTTCCCCCTCATCCTGTGGGGTGTTAGAGTTGTGTGGCATCTCTTTCCTAAAGACAAACTCTCCCTCTAGCTGCCACCTTCCCTTCTCCCAGGACAAGCTTCCCAGGGAAATATCCAAATTGTTGGTATTCCTTGTTTCAGTAGTATGAGAGATTAAGAGTCACAGATATCTCCTAGACTGTCTTCATTTCTGCCACGCCAGTTACAGGATCTCACCTCTCCAGGCCAGGGAACCCAGAGGCTAGAACACTTGAAGTTGCAGAGACCATGATTTCCACCCCCCGCCCCCGCCCCCATCTCATAAAAGGCCTCTAACTGTGTCCCTTCCCACTTTGGCTATCACTGGGTCCTGTCGCCCCTCACAGGACCTCTACTGCACACCTCCCTGAGGGCAGGACTGCTTCTCCCCCTCCCCCTCCCTCCCCCTCCCCCTCCCCAGTCCCATCCCTGTTCTCAGAACCCAGTGAAGCTGAGAACAACAAGTCCAAGATTCGCTTGATAAAGAAAAATAAAGTCTATTTTCTGTCCTCTTGGTGGCCTTCCCCTGCTTCCTCAAAGGACCCTGTGGTTACTTACCTCAGACCATAGTCCCCAGTCCCTGGTGTTCAGAGGCAAGGCTGAGCAGGACACGTAGGTCCCACCTCAGTGTTGAACTTGTACACCACTGACCTAACCCTTAGACAGTAGCTCCTCCCATTCCCAAGCCAAGCCCCAGGGAAGGTTTAGCCATAGCTTATCAAGTTACTGGGTCGGTCAGCTCTTCCTGCAGGTGGCAGATCTGCTGTCCTGGGCCTCCCCACAGGAGACCTGCTGTCCTTCATATTTAACACTTAGCCTGAGGGTTGCACTCCTTCAAGACTGGCAAGAAGGTTCTGGGTGGATTCTGGGTGGTTCCCTTTTCATTTTAGAGCTCGTTGTGGTGAGGGAACTGCAGGACTTTTTTTTATATTTTGCAGCTAGATAGTAAAGCTTTATGGTGAGTGTAATGGACTGTAACTGGGGTGACAGCTAGGTCTGGAAAGTAAAGTCTGGTGCTCCTTTTCCTTCATGCCCCGTGATTGCTTCCTGACATAGGATTAGAGAGTACTAGATTCTAACCAGGCACAGTGGTGACTCCTGCCTGTAATCCCAGCACTCTAGGATGGCTATGAGTTTCAGGCTAGGCTGGGATACACAGTCTCCAGGGGAGTGGGAGGGCTGGATGTGGTAGTGCCTGCCTAGAGTACCAGCTCCTGGGAGGCAGAGACGGATTGATCTCAGAATTCTAGGCTAGCCAGGACTGTATGTTAAGACACTAATCTCAAAAATAAAACAAACAAACAAACACACAAACAAGAAGAAGCAGCAGAAGGAGAAAGAAGGAAGGAAACAAGGGAGAAACGGGCAATATTTTAATGACTTTTCTGCTTCCGTCCAATAGGGACATGACATAGTCCCATGAGCATATCCTGTGTGACCAGCTTGAGCTTCTTTTTCATGAGATCACCGTGTGCCACTCAGTTCCATAAGCATTCACTTCTGATAGAAGCCTGGCTCCCAGGAATCCCAGTAGACTGGGCTCAGCTTCTTTTCCCACACAGTCTGAGCCTGGGGGCTCACACCTTGCCTGTACTCCTAACACTCAGGAGGCTGAGGCAGGAGGATCAGTTTCAGGCTAGCCTAGACTGCACACAAGAGAGACCCTGTCTTACCTCCTCTTCCCCATAAAATCCAGAAGGAGATGGGGTGAGGCCAAAAAAAGGAGCTTATTAAATAAGCAGATTGATCCCACAGGGAACCACTGTGACCCAAGGATCCATGTCAGCTGCCAACAGTCATCCTGGGCACACAGCAGAGAATCAAAGGAGCTCGAAGTTCTCGGGTAGGATTCCAGGTCATCTTGGTCTGGCTATCCACTGGTTGATCATTGTCTTAGGCCATTTTCTCAGGATTGGCAATGCAGAGTTATGTTGGTGCTAAGAAAGTTGCTGAGTTCTACCCTTTGCCTTCAAACGTTGTCAGGCATACCTGTTGTTCCTGAGGTCCAAGTCACTTTAAGTGAGAAACACTCAGGAGAACTCTCAAAGAAGGAAAAGAAACAAGATGGAGTCGTAAACAAAACAAGTCTTATAAAAAAACAACAACAACAACAACAACAACATTTAATTGGGGCTGGCTTACAGGTTCAAAGGTTCAGTCCATTATCATCAAGGTGGGAGCATGGCAGTATCCAGGCAGGCATTGCACAGGAGGAGCTGAGAGTTCTATGTCTTTATCCAAAGGCTGCTAGTGGAAGACTGATTTCCAGGCAACTAGGGTGAGGATCTTATACCCACATCCACAGTGACACACCCATTCCAACCAGGTCACACCTATTCCAACAAGGCCACCCCTTCAGATGGTGCCACTCCCTGGTCCAAGGATATACAAACCATCACATGCCCCAACACACACACACACACACACACACACACACACACACACACACTAAACAAACGTAAAAAGAAAAAGTTGGTGCTGAAGCAATGGCTGAGCAGTTAAGAAAGAGCGCGAGCTGGTCTTCCAGAGGACCAGGATTCAGCTCCAAGCATCCACATGGCAGCTCACAGCTTGGTGTACTTTCAGTTCCAGGGTATCCAACACCCTCACACAAGACACATGAGATAAAACACCAATGCTCATAGAATAAAAATAAATCATTTGAAAAAAAAGCAAAACAAAAATATCAAAATGACATTAGCTTGGTCAGTGCCTGGACGTCCTTCATTCACTCCCTCTGTCATGTCTCTGTGGAGTGGGGCCTACCTGTTAGATTTTCTCTCTCCTTAAAGGACCAGAAGCCCCGTCTCCACATAATCACCTCAATCTCTCTGTCCCTCCTGAAGGCTTCCAGCCCACTCATTCTCTTCAGGGTTCTTCCATAGGCACATGCTGGGGCATGACCCTGCTGCTCGTAGAGCTGGAGCCGAGATCCACAGCCACCAAAAAAAAAACATGCACTGTCAATCCCTAAGAAACGGGTTGAAAATGCAGAAGAAAACAGGAAGAATTGACTTAGGCAGGGGCACTAGAGAAGGTCGCACGAGGAGCAGGCTGTCAGCTAAGCTGGCTTGTGTAGAGATTCCCAGGGAGAAAAGTCTGGAAGATTGAGAGGAACGGAGGAAAGATTAGAAGTGTGTGTTGGTCAGGGGTCGGGGGTACTGCACATGCTTAGCGTCTTCTCCCACAAACAAAGGGGCAGTGGTGAAAGGTTTCCAGGGGGAGAGTGCCATTGTGTATCCGGGAAGATGACAGGGGAAGGTAGAAGAGAAGAGTGAACAGGGCTGGGAACTCATTCGGGAGCAGGCGGCACCAGGAGGCTACTGGGACTGAGCACCTCAGTGCCTGTCTCAGATGACAGTCCCAGCCCCAGCAGGGTTTCAGTATTATACCTTCTTAGTTCGTTATGGGGGAGCTGGAGGTGTAATTTGATAATAAGTGGAAAAAATGAAAGGAAAAGTCAGCTGAGCAGAGGGAGTGTGTTTTAGGGTCCAGAGTTTGGAGAGGAAGTAGGGTGGGGTGCATGCTGTGTGTCCTCTGAGAATGGAACATGCTAGGCAGGCATTCTGCCACTGAGCTACCCCCCACCCCCCAAGTCCAAACTTGGACTTGGTATCCTAATTTTGATAAGCTGAGCGATGTCAATGCAAATCCCAAAGTGGTGACTGGGCCGAGCATAGCTGCTGGGTTATAAGCACAGCGGCAGAACTTAAAGCCAGGGGATGGATGTGCTGTCACTTGACTCTGAAGTCACCTGGGCCTCTGACAGAGCCTGGAGGTAAGCAGAGATAGCAGAGAGCAGACCCTACCAGCAGCGAGAAAGTCGGGAGTATGTGGGTCCTGGAGGCTCAGGCCTGGAGAAGCTGGAATGGAATTGTTTGTGAAGAGTGTGCCTTGAGAGCAGGCAGCGTCTGCTGAGGCTCTAGGCTATGTGAGACAGCCCTGCCTGCTACTGGAAGAAGAGAGTCTAGAAGGGAGCTTTTATGCTACGCGTCTTAGGCTTTTATGCTGCGCATGTCCCCATTTAGTTGACTATTCTTCCCATGACTGTATTTCTAGAACACGCTGCACTTGTACATAACTGTTTTCCCCTCGTCTGGATGATCCCCAAATTCTTTCTGACCCCTCCTCTGGCCCATCGCCTTTCTCCTGCTTTACAGACAGCTGTTTCACAACTGAGGCATGTGTGCCCTCTGTTGGTATGTTCTGGAACTGCGTCACATCAAGTTTCCCTGCACTCCTGGGCAAATTCCTCTCCGGATCTGCAGTGGGACAGTCAGCCCTCCAGATCCCTGGGCTCTGTTCTAGGGTGGGGGTAGGACAGCCGGCAGGACAATGAGGTCAGAATGCTGAACTCAGGGAAATGTTAGGAGAGCTGCCACAGGGCAGGACACCTTGAAGGTCATAGGAAGGACTTCAGCTTGTGGCCCAGCATCCAGTTCTCTGCAGATGACTTCAGGCAGAGTCTGGAGTAATCGGCGCCATGCTAACTTGGTTCTAAGCTACTTGAGAAAAGTGAGGCTGAGCAGTGAGGTGGTTCCTGTAGAACTCCACGAGATGACTTTGTGGGTCAGCCTGCAGCACCTGGGAGGACAGTGGGCTGAGACAGAGACATCAAGGATGGTACCAACCAACCTTACTTACCTTATGAAACCACAAGAACTGGTCACAGTCATCTAGGATGTAGAAAGCTGCAAGAGCCCAGGCTGTGGGGCAGAGGGCTGGGGACGTTAGCAGTGGGTTCCTGAAGAACATCACTGGGGACACATCATAAGGGTTTGGAGTTAAGTAAGGTAGAGCTGGAGATAGAGAGCTGGGGATGTCGTCACGGGTGGTATTTAAATTAATAGCACAAGACCCAGTGTGGATGAGAAAGACTAGGAACTTGGGAGCTAGGCCTGTCACACTGCACAAGAGTCAGCAAGAGAGGATGGTGGGGTGGGAAGATGCACGAGGCTAATGTACCTGGGCCGGTGGCACAGGCCTGTGATTCCAGCAGCTATTGGAAGGCTGAGGAATGAGGATCGCTGCGTCTGCTGCTCTGTAAGGCCCTACCTCAAAATAAAAGGTTTCAAAAGGAGGGTGTGGCCACATGGGTGAGTGAGAGAGTCCTCGTTCAGAGGCTCTGGATTCAGTCTCCAGTTCCACAAAAGAATAAAGAAGGGGATGGAGAGGCAGCAGCCACTGGAAGTCAAATGAAGGAAAGAGTTTAAGAAAAAAATGAAAGCCTCCAGCGCAGCATGGAGGTGCATGCTGAAACCCCGGCCCTGGGAAGGGCGCAGCAGGAACATTGAGAGTTTTAACACCAGTGGGTCTCTGTCTCGGGAAGTGAGGGAGGAAATTCAAGTGAGAAAGATGGGGAGAGAGAAAGGGAAACGAGAAACGAATAATCCATCTCTCCAGCTCTCCGTGCAGGAGGAATGCTGTTTAGAATACAGCCGTGGTTTCTCCAGCATCCTTGCAACTTACAGTAAAATACCTTGTCACTCCCTCCCACAGGTTGTGGCAGATACCAACATAAGTGCCATAGCGACCCAGCTGGAAATCATGTCTGCAGGCTCCCAGCTTGGCTCTCCGACTGCTGACCGACATCCGGAAGACACAGAGTGAGTGTTCTGATACAGAGTGGGCCTAGCGCCTGAGCTTCAGGCTCCGGTGTGTGTGACCTCAGAGTGGAGGGATGCACGTGCTAAGTTCTCCTGCCCTGACAAGGTCTGACAAGGTGTCTGTCAGGGCTCTCTATTCCACCACAAGATCCTTCTCATTGCCTCGACACAAGCCTATACCCTGTCCTAAGAAACTGCAGGTTTCCTAGGTCCACCCTGCTCTAAGGTGCATGGACTAACATGCCCTTAACTCACTAAGTTAAAGCCTTGTTCTGAGGTGAAATCTTATTGTCCCCTTTGAGAGCATATGTCATCACAGCTAGTCATTGCCAAGCTGTTCATTAAAGCAATGTTTCTGAAGCTAAACTGATACAAGAATAAAGAACAGGAGGCCGGTGACATAAAGGCACTTGGCACCCAGTCTGACGACCTGAGTTTGGTCCCTGGGGCCCACAGAGTGGAAGGTGAGAACTGACTTTCACAAGCTATAAGCCCCTGAACTGTACGCGCCTGGGTATGCGCCTGCACACACACTCCAAGACACTATTTGTGGAGACTCTGAGGAGATGTTCCCCAGCAGAGTCGAGGATCCGGTATTAGCAGGTTCCCTGGGGTTATTCTCCAGACAGGCAGAGAGCAGCTGCACTTAGAAGTGCTGTCTGGAACTGTTCCTGTCAGCATCTGGTCATAGTGTGTGCTCAATGAATGCTACCAGCTAATAGTTCATGTAAGAAACTGGGATCAGCCCGGCGTTGTTAGCCTACCCCTAATAAAGTCCCTTATGGATAGCTGTGATCCCAAATTCTTTTTGTTTGTTTGTTTTGTTTTTTGAGACAGGGTTTCTCTATATAGCCCGGGCTGTCCTGGAACTCACTTTGTAGACCAGGCTGGCCTCGAACTCAGAAATCCACCTGCCTCTGCCTCCCGAGTGCTGGGATTAAAGGCATGCACCACCACCGCCCGACTCTGAGTGTCTTTAAAAACAAGTCTCTGGGGCTGGAGAGATGGCTCAGTGGTTAAGAGCTCTTCCAGAGGACCCTAGTTCAGTTCTCAGCGCCAACTCACAGCTGTCTATAATTCCAGTTCCAGAAGATCTGGCGCCTTCACACAGACATACAGACCACCAGTACATATAACAATAAATAAATCTTAAAGAAAAGAAAAGAAAAAAGAAAAGGAAGAGAAATGAAAAAAAGAAACAAGTCTCTGCTGGGTGTAGTGGTCACACCTTTAATCCCATCACTGCAAAGGTAGAGGCAGTACTCTGAGTTCCAGGCCAGCCTGGTCTACGTAATGAGTTCTAAAACAGCCAGAGCTACATAGTACAGAGATACCCTGGCCCAAAAAAACCAAAAAACAAGAAAAAGAAGGAAAGAAGGGAGGGAGGAAGGAAGGAAGGAAGGAAGGAAGGAAGGAAGGAAGGAAGGAAGGAAGGAAGGAAGGAAGGAAGGAAGGACAAAACTGTTAAGGGTAGGGCTGGGCAAGAGAAAGTAGCTGAGGTTAAGAGAGCATACTGTTCTTTGAGAGGACCTGGGTTCAGTTCCCAGCACCCATGTCAGGCAGTGTCATAGCCACCTGTAACTCCAGTTCCAAGGGATCCAACACCTTATCGACTCCACAGGAATCTATATCCACGTGCACATACCCTCCCTAAACACACACACACACACACACACACACACACACACACATTTATGTAAACCATATCAGCCATTGCACACATAGATTATTAAAAACCATAAAAATAATTTTCAAAAAAGAAATATTAAGGTATTATGAGATAAATTGGCATGATCCAGATGATGCTTGCTCCCGATTGCCAGTGGCCCAGCTATGCAGGTGTCTAAGGAAACTAGTTCTGTGTTTGAGCTCTTACCTCAGTTTCCTTCCCAATGTCCTTGGCAACAGGGTTATGTCTGCAAAAGCAGCCAGAATCACACTCATGTCCAGCTTCCAGGCCATGACTGAGCGTGCTCGTGAGGCCACAGTAAGTCTAACCTTACTCATGACGTCACTACTGCTCCATGTGGGAACAGTTCATGACTGGACATCTCTCTAAGGCCAGGCACTGTACTGGTGCTGAGTTCTGAGGATTCAGAGAAATATTTATAAAGATGTGGCCCTACCCAGCCTTAAGAGAAAAGTAGACTTATAAATCCATAGCTGTGGAAGGGCTGGTAAGAGCAGTTAAGTTCAGGGAGAGTAGGGCCCTTGAAGCCATTGCCAAAAGCCCAACTTGGGGCAAGGGGTAATTGGTGAAGCTAATGATGAGTTTTGAAAGAATTGGACTAAGCTGGGTGGTATCCAAAACCATCCACAATTTGTACAGCACAGACTATAGCAGTTACTGTAGACAACTATTAGACATAAACATTGCATCAACATGCAGTGGCTATTAGTGTCAACCAGATGGAAACCTACCCCAAAATAACTTAGGCAGAGCTGCGGGGGAGAGAGATCTAATCAGAACAGCAAAATCAAAGGTCACATACCCCATTCTCAGAGGAAAAGAAAAGAGACCCTCCCACCACAAACCAGACAGTGTGGATGGGGACCCCAGATTTCCTTCGATTTTGACCATCCTTTGGGTGGCAGCCTGTGGGAAGAAGGACTGAGGTATAGCTCGGTTGGTACAGCACTTGCCTTGCATGCACAAAGCCGTGGTTTGATCCAGAGCACCACATAAAGCCAAGTCTGCTGTTTCAAGCCTCTAAGCCCAACAGTTGGGAGGCAGTGTCATAGAAATCCAAGGTCACCCTTGGCTGCATAGCCAGTTCAAGGCCAGCACTGGCTTCAGGTAAAATGAGATTAGATGGTTTGAGCACACATGGGTGATTTAAACTTTAGTAAAGTTGACTGAGAGAGAAGTCTTCCATACTGACGAAAATCTCAGTCACGCGTTTGAAGCAGGTTGTCTTCACCCCTCTTGGTCCACGCTGATGGCCCTCTTCTCTCCTGGCTTCTAGTTATTGTTTATATAGCCATGATCCTGAACTTAGCTGAAGGAGCAGGTAGAGGGAAAAGACTCATTACCAATGGTGTGGCATCAGGATCGAGGACAGAAAGCCTGGGCTCATCCTCCTGAAGGGTACAGAGGAACACCTTACTGGAGGTGGGCTTGGCAAGGGTCTTTCCACCCTAGGAGAAGTGATACGTACGGACACTTGGGCAGAAAAAGGGATTCAGTTCCCAAGCACTAGCCTGCCACTGCTGGTTAGGGGCATGTCTGGAGACTGCCGGTGTCCATCTTGCTGGTATGGCCTCTGCAGTGTGGGCTGTACCATCCACACATTCTTTATTTGAACAGCACAAGTTGGGTTTTAAACTCTAGGATAGTCCTCACTTTCTGACTAGCTACTGGATGTGATGGTGGCTGCCATCCCAGCACTCGGGAGGCTGAAGAAAGAATATTGATGGCCATGAGTTCTAGTCAACCCGGGCTGATGTTCAGATCACACTTCAAAATAAAGGGAGGGGCTTTGGTAAGATGGCTCAATGGGAAATGGCACTTGCTGCCAAGAGTGACAACTTCCAGTTCCCTCCCTGGAACCTGTATGGTTGGAGGAGAGAAATGAACCCTACAAGCTGTCCCATGCCTTTTAATGTGCACAAGAACACAGCACATAAACGTGTGTGTGTGTGTGTGTGTGTGTGTGTGTGTGTGTGTGTGTGTGTGTGTATCAAGAATTTGTTCAAGCCTTGTAGTACATGAGTAGATTTGAGATGCTTAGGAGGCTGAGCCAGAACATCATGATCTCAAGGCCTGCCTGAGCTACATGGTGACTCTGGGTAACTTAGCAAAACCCTGCCTCAAAATCAAAATCAAATCAAATCAAATAAAAATGGGTAGGGATGAACTCAGAGCTACACCTCTTGCTTAGCAGACACGAGGCCATGGGCACCAATTTGTCTTAGTCAGGGTCTCTATTCCTGCACAAAAATCATGACCAAGAAGCAAGTTGGGGAGGAAAGGGTTTATTTAGCTTATACTTCCACATTGCTGTTCATCACCAAAGAAAGTCAGAACTGGAACTCAAGTAGGGCAGGAAACAAGAGCTGATGCAGAGGCCATGGAGGGATGTTCTTTACTGGCTTGCTTAGTTAGGGTTTTACTGCTGTGAACAAACACCAAGATCAAGGCAAGTCTTATAAAAAAAACAAAAAAACAAAAAAAAAAACAACATTTAATTGGGGTTGGCTTACAGGTTCAGAGGTTCAGTCCATTATCATCAAGGTGGGAGCATGGCAGTATCCCGGCATGCATGGCAGGCATGGTGCAGGCAGAGCTGAGAGTTCTATGTCTTCATCCAAAGGCTACTAGTGAAGACTGACTTCCAGGCAACTAGGATGAGGGTCTTTTTGTTTTTTTCAAGACAGGGTTTCTCTGTATAGCCCTGGCTGTCCTGGAACTCACTTTGTAGACCAGGCTGGCCTCAAACTCAGAAATCTGCCTGCCTCTCTGGTGAGGGTCTTAAGCCCATATCCACAGTGACACACCTACTCCAACCAGGTCACACCTATTCCAACAAGGCCACCTACAAATGGTGCCACTCCCTGGTCTAAGAATATACAAACCATGACAGGCACTATCCTCAGTACACACCACACAGAAAAGGGGCCAGCCTAGACTACATAACAAGATCTTATCTGAATAAAAAGAGATGAATTAAGAACTAACCATAGGGAGCTAGAGAGATGGCTCAGCGGTTAAGAACACTGACTGCTCTTCGAAAAGTCCTGAGTTCAAATCCCAGCAACCACCAGCAACTCACAACCATCAATAACAAGATCTGGCGCCCTCTTTTGGTATGTCTGAAGACAGCTACAGTGTACTTACATATAATAAATAAATCTTAGAAGAAGAAGAAAGAAGAAGAAGAAGAAGAAGAAGAAGAAGAAGAAGAAGAAGAAGAAGAAGAAGAAGAAGAAGAAGAAGAAGAAGGGAAGGAAGGAAGGAAGGAAGGAAGGAAGGAAGAAGAAGAAGAAGAAGAAGAAGAAGAAGAAGAAGAAGAAGAAGAAGAAGAAGAAGAAGAAGAACAACAACAACAACAACAACAACAACAACAACAACAACAAGAACAAGAACAAGAAGAACAAGAACAAGAACAAGAAGAAGAAGAAGAAGAAGAAGAACAACAACAACAACAACAACAACAACAAACCATAGGCCGGCCAGTGGTGGCTCATGCCTTTAATCCCAGAGGGAGCAGAGGTAGGCAGATTTCTGAGTTCGAGGCCAGCCTAGTCTACAGAGTGAGTTCCAGGACAGCCAGGACTACACAGAGAAACCTTGTCTCAAAAAAAACCCCCAAAAAAAAACAAAAACAAAAAACAAACAAAAAAACAGCACTCATAGCTTCGCAGATTAGAAATCTCTCTCAAATCTGTGTTTCCATAGAAATGAACTCCCTCTCGGTGTCTGCTCTTGGAATTAAACAGCATACATTGTGCTTTCAGAACCCTTGTGCCTTACTTAGATTATTACTTTGGAGAAAGGCTGTAAGGTTGGGGCTAAGTATTGTTTTTGTTTTTTGTTTTTTGTTTTTTTGTTTTTTTGTTTTTTTTTTTTGAGACAGGGTTTCTCTGTATAGCCCTGGCTGTCCTGGAATTCACTGCGTAGACCAGGCTGGCCTCGAACTCAGAAATCCGCCTGCCTCTGCCTCCCAAGTGCTGGGACTAAAGGGGGCTAAGTATTGTAAGGGGTTATGGAATTCCACACGAAGACCTCCCAATTTATGTCAAGACTATATTTTCAAAGGTATTGATGTGTTAGAATGGCGGGTTGCATCTCAACAGCACACTAGACCAAGACAGTTCCACGTGGAAGAGGTTTTATTGGGAGGGAGAGACAAGGTGGTGGCAGAAAGAGAAGAGGGGGAGAAGAGAAAGAGAGGGTGGCGAGGAAGGTGGTGGTAGAAAGAGAAAGTGAGAAAAGATGGGGGGCTGTTCCCCTTATTTATATGGAAAATGACATACCACAGGTAAAGGTGGGAGATGAGCCAAGTGGATTATGGGAATATGGTGCCTGTTGTCTTGGCAACAGGTCTGCAGGTCGTTCTGTCGCCTATGTGATGTCATAGGTTTGGGAGGTCCTGATGCCAACAGGTATTTTTCCTTTTTACTGTACTTTTTTAAGCAAAGCTAGTGAGATTTTAAGTGCATTGTAAGTGCGTTGAACTGTTTTGCTGAGGGCTACACTTGTGTTGGGAGGAGGGTTGTTATTTCATCTAGGTCTCATAGGAAACCCCAACCAGGAAAGAAAGTGTTACACTAGTGGGATAAGAAGTACTTATCTGCCAGGCGAGGTGGCACAGGCCTTTAATCCCCGCACTCGGGAGGCAGAGGCAGGTGGACATCTGAGTTCGAGGCCAGCCTGGTCTACAGAGTGAGTTCCAGGGCTACCCAGAGAAACCCTGTCTTGTCAAACAAAACAAAAAAGTACTTATCTCTTGGGGAGACAAGAGGAGAAGCTGGCACCCACAGATTGAAGTTTAGCTCCTGTAGCACCTGCTCTGAGGCTGCCTCCAGACACACTGCTCTAGGCTTAAGAGGGATTCAGCTTTGCCCTTCAAGAAAGAAAACCAGGGACTTGGTGTGATGGTGTACAACTTTAATCCCAACATTCAGGAGACAGTGGCAGATGAGATGAGTCTCTGTGAGTTCAAGGCCAGCATGGTGAGTTCCAGAACAGCCAGGGCAAGGGGTTGGTGGTGATGCAGAGATCATGCGGCTATGGAGGTGGCTTGGTGGGTAAGGTGCCTGCTTTGTAAGCATGAAGACCTGAGTTCGGATGGCCAACCTCCGCAGAAGGCAAATGTCTAATCTCAACACTGCGGGGCAGAGACAGGAGATCCCAGGCTCTCAAGTCAGCCAGTTTAGTGGATTGGTGAGCTCCGGGTTCAGAGAGAGACACAGGCTCAACAAATAAATGTGGGAACAAATAAGGATAATGAGAGAGGAAGATATCCAACATAAGCCTTTCGCCTCCACAAAAACATGCGTAGGCAAGCTCGCACCTCAGATTGCTAGGAGACTGTCAGCTTAAGGCAATTTCTCTTGCCCGCTACTCTGCCAGGTACTTGATATGTTGGTCTAATACCAAATTACAATGTTTCAAGAATTAATCACTTTCCCAAGCTGGTGTAGATACACACCTATCGTCCTAGTACTCACAAGGCTGACACAGGGGCATCACTGGAAATTCAAGGTCAGCCTAGGCTACATTGTGAGAACCTGTCTTAAATAAAGAAAAACAGCAAACAAATAACAACAGCCTCACACTACTCCCAGAATGCCCCAGGTAGTCACGACTTCTGCTGCCTCTACATGGCTTCTAGAGTAATCATTTTTCATCTCAGTGTGAGTTTTAAAATTAAACCTTGATTTTATTGTAAAGTTTGCAGGCCTGTGAAAAGTACTTAGTATAGACATTGCAACTTTCCCTTATTTATTTGTGCATTCATTTTTGGCTCATTAATGTTGTAGCCCAGGCTGGCCTCCAGCTACATAGCAAAGGATGGTCTTGCCTAAACTCTTGATCCTCCTGACCTACCTGCTGAGAGCAGACTGCAGGAATGTGTGGCCACACCTGTTTTCTTACCATTTTGTATTCACTTTTAAAGCAACAGTCATTTATTCATTAATTGATCTAGCGGCTTTCTAGGAATTATTTTCCTAAAGAAACAAAGGCTCTTGATGAAAATATATTGTTTGAAATTCTTAAAGAATTTAAAAAAAATTTTTTTTAAAAAAGAAAGAATAAGGAAAGATTTTTAAAAGAAGTACAGATCAAGCTAGACCCTGTATCTTCCTAGGATGTTTTGCTAGCACACATGCAAGCTTACTGTTACATGCACAGAACTCGCCTGCTAATTGTGCCCTTAGATCAATGGTTATTTGCTCTTGGATGACACTAGACAGCTGGAGGTTTACCCATTGGTTCCTGTGGGTGGCATGTGATTATGGCACAGTAGACAGAGAACGCATGTCATTCCCACTTACCTAGCAGACTGCAGCTGGTCAGAGAGGCAGCTTCGCAATGCAACATGGTGGCCAGCCTGGGAGCCCTTAGGTAGATGTGTGTGTCCACTGTCCTCTACGTGCAGTGGTGACCATTATTCTCAAGGGGCATTGTTGGGAATGTCTGCCTGTAGTACTAAGGCTGCTCCTACCTCCGTGGCCCACCCGATAGATACACCTGACTACTAGGTGGCACTCATGGCCATGTTAGCTGCCATAGAGAAGGCTGGCGGGCCTTTGCCTTGTGCTAGAGAAGAGCCAGCTAGCCCATTGCACCTGTCTGTAGGCCCCAGGATGGAGGGAAGCGACATCAATATGTATTACTGTGCAGACAGGTGGCACGTGTCCCAGTACTTAGAAACTGACACCTGGGAGAACTGCTAAAAGGTCCCGGCAAGTCTGGGCTACAAAGTAAAATACTGTGTATAAATAAATAAATCCAAAAAATAAAAAAGAAATAAAATAATGAAAGAAAGATCATCCCATCAGAGTGAGATGGCCCCAGCAGTAGTGAGTAGACTGTGTACCCCAGAAATAGGAGGATACACCACAGAAAGCCTGTGCGA
Organism: Mus musculus; assembly: GCF_000001635.26. Lineage (NCBI taxonomy): Eukaryota > Metazoa > Chordata > Mammalia > Rodentia > Muridae > Mus > Mus musculus. The sequence goes on from NC_000070.6 coordinate 98,712,687, forward strand.
AGACCCCTGGCAGGGTATCCTGGAAGCACCAAAGGAGGATCCCATGTAAGTGCTGACTATCGACTGTCCTGGTAAACTGTTTGCTTGATTTAGTTGAGGGACTTGTTTCACTTTTGAGATATCACCCAGGCTGGCCTTGAACACCTCACCTCACTTCACCCACCCACACCCCTCTCCTAAGTACCTGGAATGCAGACGTGAGTCATCATGCCTACCTTGGTTTTTTCATGTGTTTTATTTTTTAAGGAATGTATTGCTTTTGTTGTTTTGTTTTGTTTTGTTTTTTAAGACAGGACATACATACACATTACTTGGCTGGAGTGAGCAAGTTTTTTTGTTTGTTTGTTTTGTCACGCCTACTAAAAATAAGTTTCTGAATCTAAAAGAAGAAAGAAAAGTTCTAAGCTCTGGCCCGTAGCCCACTTAGAGCCTTCAGTCTTGATGAAAGAGTGTTCCTGGGGCTAAGCTGGTTCAGTTGTTAAAGGCACTTGCCCTTAAGCCTCATGACTTGCATTTAATTCCCCAGAACCAATGTGCTAGAAGGAAAGGACTGACCCCCAAAAGTTATCCTCTGACCTACACACACACACACACACACACACACACACACACACACAAAAGGTGAGGCATATTTCAATGCAAGTAATAGCAACAGCCATTTTTACTGGCCCTGCAGTGTTGAAGGTTGCTGAGCCTTTCTCATTCACATCTTACTCTTCCAGGATATGTCAGCCTAAAGCTGACAGATTTCCCCCACCCAAAGCTTTTTTGAAATGACTGACGTCGTTTCTCCTGCAGGCACATGTACCCCACTGAACGCTCCCCTGAGAATCTTTCTTCTCAGGCTCCTGGAGCCGTGAAGCATGGGTGTAGTTTATACCGGAAACGCTCCATGAATACTTCTCTTCCTTGACTAAAAGACTGTTTAACATAGCCCATAGGACTCTTCACCACTCCACGAATATGACGGTCATAAGTGCTGTTATCATGTAGAAATCGAGGGGTCCATCCGGCGAGCAATCTGTTAGGGTGCAGCCAGCCAGGTGCATGTTGGCCGAAAGCCTCAAATCATGAGCTGGAAAGATGGCTCAGGAGTTAAGAGTGTGTACTGAACTTGCAGAGTTTGGCTCCCAGCACCTATGTCCCCATCTCAGGCAGCTCGTAACTGCCTGGAGCTGAATCTGCAGGGAGGTTTGTGACTCTGGCCTCTGGCCTCCCTCAGGCACCAGCAATCATGTGTCATACCTATACCCAGGCACACAGTTTTTAAAAATAAGTCTTAAAAAGGAACTTTAACGTCAAAGCTGCCTGAGGTCTTGGTCCTCTCAGCAACCAACAAGAAAATAGGCCTGCTGAGAAGGCAGAGACGGGTGATCTCTGTGACTCTGGCGCCAGCCTGGTCTACGTAGTGAGTTGTAGCCCACCAGTGTTACATGATGAGTCCTGTTGGAAGAGATAAAGAAGAAAGGAAGAAAGAACAGAAAAGGAAGGAAGGAAAAGAAAGATGGTGATGATTTAGGCAAACTCAGAAAATTAGGGGCAATGTTTGGCAGCCCCAGATAGTCTGTGACACGAGTGTGACCATCATGAGAGTTCAGACGGGACAAGCTTTATCCCACGTGCTTCAGAACAGCACTGTTTTGGATTTGGGATATTTTATTCAGATTATAGGATATTTACATATGTGGAAGGGAATTCACTCAAGCTTCATATTTATTTTATTTATACACACACATATAAAACAAGATAATTTCATACAGTATTACTGGTAATTTTCTCATGAGCAGATTTGTAGTATGAAATTTTCCACTTTGAATATTATGCCACAAAACGTGCAGCAGATGTTTTTCAGATTTGGGAATTATTTTGTGTTTCCTGATTTAAGGATGCTCAACTGAAATACATGGCTGTCTGGCCAAGCTGGGACACACAGCGTGAGAGCACAGCTTACGTGGAAGCCCTTGGGTCATTCACACACACACACACACACACACACACAGTTCTCTTCTTTCATTCCCAGTGCCACACTGATGACACAGAACACAGCAGTTGGTGATGGCAGGTGTTTCCAGCGAGCTGCAGCATGGTGCTCATCAGTACTTGGGCAGGAAGTCATCCTTGCCTACAATACAGAAATTAAGGCCAGACTGGACTATGAGAAACTGTCTCCATTAATTAATTAGTCATATAGCTTCTTTCCCCTTCCCTAGTTAGACCTGGACATATATATATATATTTTTATCATATAATACATAAAGACATTTTGCATGTTTTGTAGCTTCACATTTCTGGATCATTGCCCAAGTACCTCAGGCCTTCCTTTCCTACCTTGGGGTGACATGGGTCTGAAGGGCCTTGAAAGCCTCTTAGATCGGTTTCCCTCAGAGCCTGGGCAGGATTCAGTTCTGTGCCTGTGGAGTCTCAGCTCTCTCCACAGACTAGCTTTCACAGGATTCAAGAGATCCCAAAGAGATGGGGAAAGCTTTGGGCCAGTCATCTCCTAAGTTTCTCCCTTCCCTTCTCCCTTCTCCCTTCTCCCTTCTCCCTTCTCCCTTCTCCCTTCTCCCTTCTCCCTTCTCCCTTCTCCCTTCTCCCTTCTCCCTTCTCCCTTCTCCCTTCTCCCTTCCCTTCTCCTTTCCCTTCCCTTCCCTTCTCCCTTCTCTTCCCTTCTTTCTTCCCTTCCCTTCTTCCTTCCCTTCCCTTTCCTTCCCTTCTTCCTTCCCTTTTTCCTTTCCTTCTTCCTTTCCTTTTCCTTTCCTTTTTCCTTCCCTTTTTCCTTCCCTTTTTCCTTTCCTCTTTCTTTCTTTCTTTCTTTCTTTCTTTCTTTCTTTCTTTCTTCCTTTCCTTTCCTTTCCTTTCCTTTCCTTTCCTTTCCTTTCCTTTCCTTTCTTTCTTTCTTTCTTTCTTTCTTTTTTTTTTTTGGTTTTTCAAGACAGGGTTTCTCTGTGTAGCCCTGGCTGTCCTGGAACTCGCTCTGTAGACCAGGCTGGCCTCGAACTCAGAAATCCGCCTGCCTCTGCCTCCCGAGTGCTGGGATTAAAGGCGTGTGCCACCATGCCCGGCTCTTTCTTTCTTTCTTTCTTTCTTTCTTTCTTTCTTTCTTTCTTCCTTTCCTTTCCTTTCCTTTCTTTCTTTCTTTCTTTTTTTTTTTTTTTTTTTTTTTTTTGGTTTTTCAAGACAGGGTTTCTCTGTGTAGCCCTGGCTGTCCTGGAACTCGCTCTGTAGACCAGGCTGGCCTCGAACTCAGAAATCCGCCTGCCTCTGCCTCCCGAGTGCTGGGATTAAAGGCGTGTGCCACCATGCCCGGCTCTTTCTTTCTTTCTTTCTTTCTTTCTTTCTTTCTTTCTTTCTTTCTTTCTTTCTTTCTTTCTGTTGTTCTTGTTTTTCTTGTTGTATTGATTTTTATTTCTTGGAACAGGGTTTCTTTGTGTAGCCTTGACTGTCCTGGAACTTACTCTTTAGACAGTCTGACCTCAAACTCAGAGATCCATTGGCCTCCATCTCCAGAGTGCTGGGATTACAGTCTCGTGCCACCATGCCTGGCATTTCCTTCCCATCTTAATCCCAGGGATTTCCACTGATGCCCACAGTTTTAGAGTCCCATTTTAGAGAGAGTGCTGCCTTCCGTTTGTTCCATGCCTTGTTTTTGTTTGTTTTCTTTTCTCTGAGACAGGGTTTCTCTGTGTAGCCCTGGCTGTCCTGGACCTCCCTCTGTAGGCCAGGCTGGCCTCAAACTCAGAGATTCCCCTGCCTCTGCCTCCTGAGTGCTGGGATTAAAGGCATGTCACACCACTACCTAGCTGTTCTGTGCCATTTTGAGGTCTACCATAATGACAAAATAGAAACCTCAGATTTGATCAGGTGACACTGAAGCCACTGAATCAAGTGTATAGCATCTGTAAGATGTCAATAACTCACCTGTTTAAGGAACAGTTTTGCCAGGTGACAGCCCTGAGACCTTAATGAAGCAGTGGCATCCTTACATAAGGATGGCATTGACTGTAAGACTAACATAAGACTCAGTTCTACTAGACATTATATTCCATGAATATGACATGACACCCAGTCCCACTTAGCTCTTGAGTATTGACCAAAATTCTGTTTCTATGAGAACTGTGACAACTGGACATCTCTACCAGCGAGTTACTTAGATAATTCATGCTTTACTCTTAAGCCATTATTATTCAAACAACGGTAGGGTACTATATTTTTCTTATTGTAAAATATTGCTTAAACCAAGCGTGGTGGCTCAGACCACTAATCTCAGCAATCAGAAAACAAAGTCAGACAAATCTCTGTGAGTTCAAGACCACCCCAGTCTACAAATCAAGTTCTATGCCAGCCAGGGTTACATAGCCTAAGGAAAGAAAACAAATGCTTAAAATCCAAACATAATGGTACATACCAATAATCTTAACCCTCAGGAGGCAAATGTAGGAGAGTTCCTATAAATTCAAGGCCATCCTGGTCATCATATCAAGTCCCAGATTACCCAGGGCTATTTAGTGACCCTTCCTCAAAATAAATCAACCAAAACAAATTGTCTTTAAAAAATTAATTGGAGGGGGGGTAGCTGGAGAGATGGCTAGGCGGTTAAGAGCACTGACTGCTCTTCTAAAGGTCCTGAGTTCAAATCCCAGCAACCACATGGTGGCTTACAACCATCCATAATGAGATCTGACGCTCTCTTCTGGTGTGTCTGAAGACAGCTACAATGTACTTACATATATAATAAATAAATCTTTTTAAAAAAATTAATTGGGAGCCAGGCGTGGTGGCGCATGCCTTGAATCCTAGCACTTCGGAGACAGAGGCAGGTGGATTTCTGAGTTCGAGGCCAGCCTGGTCTACAAAGTGAGTTCCAGGACAGCCAGGGCTATACAGAGAAACCCTGTCTCAAAAATAAAAACAAAAATTAATTGGGGGTTGGCAAGATGCCTCAGTTGGTAAGAACACTGACTGTTCTTCTGAAGGTCTTGAGTTCAAATCCCAGCAACCACATGGTGGCTCACAACCATCCGTAATGAGATCTGATGCCCTCTTCTGGTGCGTCTGAAGTCAGCTACGGTGTACTTTATCTATAATAACAAATAAATCTTTTTTAAAAATTAATTGAAGTCTTTAAATTAAGTCTTTTGATAAGCACAGGCATAAGCTAGCGGTTTTAATATTGATTTAATCTGCTTAACACTGGTCTAAGCTGGACTGTTTCTTGTTTGCAGGGAGCAGATGCAGAGGACGGCTGATTAAAGTGAAGTGACCAGATCTTAGCTGAAATGGCGAGACCCTGGAAGGCATTACCATGAGCAAGCTGCCTCCATTCTAAAGCAGCAGAGAGGGACTGTGGCCTTGACTGTGCTGCCGTGAGCTGCGGGTCCTGATCATGACACACTTTTTCACGAGACTGCTGCAGAATTCTGCGGCTTCTGGTTGGGATGAACAGTTGCCTCGGCTAAAGCCCAGCATCATCACTGGCTCTGACTCTGTTTGCAGAAACAGAGCTGCTGTCTCTGCTTCCTGCTCATATCCCTCATCCCCACAGAGGCTTAGCTGCAAGCTCCTGTGGTCTCATCTAATGAGTAGAAACAAAGGTTTAGCTTGTCATCTTAACTCGTGATTTACTTATGCTAATTTGCCTCTTCAAATAAACCAGAAAACATTAGCAGTGTAATTAACTTCCTCGCAATGAACTATTCATACTCTGCCGCTGGGAATTACTGCGTTCTGTTCTGTGTGACTCAGTCAAGTAGACCTCGCATCCCTGCCTCTAGATTGATCTGCTGTTAGTCCTTGGTGATTCGGAGGAGTCCATTTACAGACTTTGTAATCTACTTGGAGTCCTAACAGGCGTTGATTCTGAGTTTGACAAGCGCACACTGCTCAGCAAGTATGCCTTGGTCTCCACAGGAACAAGTAACCCTCGAGTTTGAGTTCCACCCATGCTAGCTCACATTACTGGGACGCTAACTGGGAGTGGTGGGCATCTCAGCAGATCGGAATCACCCGTTCCCTACCCCCCTAGACTGCAGGTGAGGAGGTGGAAACCCTAGACCACACTGTAGACTGTAGAGATGAGCAAGTTCGATCGGCCTCAGCCTTATCAGAAGCAAGTTACAAGTTTGGTTAGCCTTTCTCTCACCTTCGTACCAACCTGCACAGTGGCTCAGCCTGCAGCGGCTGTGTGCAGCTCGGGAACTTAAAGCAAATGACCTGGGAATCAGACACAGAAGTGCTTAGCTTGAGTTTCCCAGCCTCTACCTCCTATTGGCTGAAGTTCTGTAGCTAAGAAAGCAGCTGTGGCTGAGAGCATCAAGAGTCCTCAGAGCATGCAATGGGCTGGGAAGGGAGATGGATGGTCATCACCAAGCACCGTAGAGTCGTCTGTTGAAAGCAAAGGAAACTACCACGAAGGGTCAGCAATAGACATAGCTTAGCATTCTAGGACTATAACTCGATGCAGCAGAATGTTCAGTAATTACCCAGAATTTAATGGGCCCTAATTTAAAATGTTATTTAATTAGTGAGGATTTTAACTGATATTCCTTTTGAGTAGATGCAATCCCAAAGTGCATTAACTCTTGTGGCTATTCTAAAGTGCAGAATGCCTCAATTTTATGTTGATGGTGTATTCCAATGACTGGTATTAAGCTTTTTGAGATTCTGTAGGGTTTTTAGAATTTATAATGTATCCAAAATACATGGTTTTGGTAGGCTCTCATCTCCCAGTTCATGAGAAGCCACCAACCTCAGTGTCCTCTGTGAATGGTACCCAAAAGAAGGTCTCAAGCAGCAAAAACCAAATGAAGCCCAAATGAAAGTGCACCTTAGAAGACAAAGATAACAGCATTAATGCTCTCCAAGTGCGATCTTGCTTACTTTTGATGGAATGGCGGCGTTAAATACACATTTTGAAATGATGTGGTGGTGTGTCTTTATTCATACGTCATCCTTTTAGGGAATGCCACTGGAAGTCTATTCATGAAGAAATTGTGATACCTTGTGCATCAAGTTCCTCAGGGACCCTGCCTCTTTCCAGGACTAGTGGGCAATTGCTGGGCCCAGAATGGTGTGATCCTATCAGAGCTTCCTACACACCAAGAACGCAGTGATTTACAAACATAATTTTCTTACAATTACACATACTACTTTTGTGGCCCTTTAAGTCTAGTATTCATATCGTTAGTTGGAGTTAGCCCAAGAGGTAAGTGAACTAGAAAACTAAGACTTCAGAATGGTCTTACGGATAGATGTTTCTAACTAAGGCAGCTGCCTGAGGAGCAAGCAGAGACATGGTGGATGCTGCACACATTTACTCTCTATATCTAATCTAACTTTATTTTGTTCTTTAGTTCAGCTTTTCACGGTGTCCTGTTACAATATGGGAATCTGGGCTGAGGGTGTATCTCAGATGGCAGTGCACCCTCTTCTGACTTCCGAGGGTTCTAAATGTGCGTGAACTTTCTTTTCTTCCTATCTTCCTTCCTTCCTTCCTTCCTTCCTTCCTTCCTTCCTTCCTTCCTCCCTCCCTTTCCTTCCTTTCCTTTCCTTCCCTTTCCTTTCCTTCCTTCCTTCTTCCTTCTTCCTTCCTTTCTTTCTTTGTTTTGTTTTTGTTTTTTGTTTTTTCGGGACAAGGTTTCTCTGTGTAGCCCTAGCTGTCCTGGAACTCACTCTGTAGACCAGGCTGGCCTCGAACTCAGAGATCTGCCTGCCTCTGCCTCCCAAGTGCTGGGATTAAAGGCATGTGTCACCACTGCCCAACTGAACTTTATTTTCTTATAAAGGCAAACATTTAATTGGGGTTGGCTTACAGTTTCAGAGGTTTAGTCCATTATCATCATAGCAGGAAGTATGGCAGCCTGCAGGAAGACATGGTGCTGGAGAAGGAGCTGAGAGTTCTGCATCTTGATTCCAAGGCAGCCAGGAGAAGGCTGAACTATATTTTGAAACAATAAAAGTTACAATAAAGAAAATTAAAGAAGATTTATTTACTTATTCATTTATTTTATGTGTGTGTTTGCCTGCACTAATTTATATGTACCACACAGATGTAACAACCCAAGTGGGCCAGCACAGAACCTTAGATCTCCTAGACCTGGAGTTGTGAGCCACCAAGTGAGTTCTCTGCAAGAGCAGTAAGTGCTCTTAGTGCTAGAGCCATCTCTCCAGTTTCCAGAATTAAAGCCTTTCATTTGGGTTGGGTTGGTTTGGTTACTTTTTTTTTTTTTTTTTTTTTTTTTTGAGGCAAAGTTTCTCCTGGTTATCCTGGAACTCCCTCTGTAGACCAGGCTGGCCTCAAACTCAGAGATTCACCAGCCTCTGCCTCCCAAGTGTTTTTCATTTTATATTTTAATAGTATTTTTAGTTGGGGGGGGGTGTTCATCCACATGAGTGCATCAAGTCCCTCAGGAGCTGGAGTTACAGACAGTTATAAGCCACCTGATGTGAGTGCTGGGAATTGAACTTGGGTCCTATGGAAGAGTAGTGAGTGCTCTTAACCACTGAGTCCTGTCTCCAGCCCCTTCAGGGTCTCTCTATATAGTGCTGGCTGCCTAGAACTCACTATGTAGACCAGGCTGGCTTCTAGCTCATAGATATCTACCTGCCTCTACCACTTCAGTGCTGGGATTGAAGGCATGTGCCACCACACTGGCCCAATTTTTTTTCTTTTTTCTTCCCTTCCCCTTCCCCTTCCCTTTCCCCTTCCCCTTCCCCTTCCCCTTCCGCTTCCCCTTCCCCTTCCGCTTCCCCTTCCGCTTCCCCTTCCCCTTCCCCTTCCCTTCCCTTCCCCTCTCCCCCCTCCCCTCTCCCCTCTCTTTCTCTCTTTCTCTCTCTTCTCTTCTCTTCTCTTCTCTTCTTTCTCTTCTCTTCTCTTCTTTCTCTTCTCCTCTCCTCTCCTCTCCTCTCCTCTCCTCTCCTCTCCTCTCCTCTCCTCTCCTCTCCTCTCCTCTCCTCTCCTCTCCTCTCCTCTCTTTTCTTTTCTTTTCTTTCTTTGCCAAAATTTTGGATTTTCAAGACAGGGTTTCTCTGTATAGCCCTGGCTGTCCCAGAACTCTCCCTGTAGATCAAGCTGGCCTCAAACGCACAGAGATCTGCCTGTTTCTGCCTCCTGAGTGCTGGGATTGAAGGCATGTGGCACCACTGCCCAGTCTTAAAAAAAAATTTATGTGAAAATAATGTTTTTTTAAAGAGATGGCTGCCGCCGCGGTGGTGGCACACACCTTTAATTCCAGCACTCAGGAGGCAGAGGCAGGCGGATTTCTGAGTTCGAGGCCAGCCTGATCTACACAGTGAGTTCCAGGACAGCCAGGGCTACAAAAAAAAAAAAAAAAAAAAAAACAAAAACAAAACAAAACAAACAAACAAAAAAAAAAAAAAAAACCAAGAGAGAGAGAGAGAGCTGCCTTTGCTTACAAGAGTGCTCCTCCCCTATCTTCCTGAATGAACAACTTTACTCTGCCAATTGAAATTCTGCCCTGTGTACCTCTGTAATCTCCTGTCCTAAGTCCTAGCAACCCGTCCAAGACAGCAGCTTCAAACCCCACCAACAAGGAGAAAGCGGCCATTTTAAAGACAATAAAGTGGGTCTCTTGGAGAAGCCCACACCCCAAGCCTTATATTTCCTTCTCCAGTGCCTTCTTTCTCCCTCTGCTGAAAATCTACATTTAAAATGCTTCTTAATAAATTTCAATTCTGCTTCATAATGGCTCCTCTTTCTGAATTCTGCATGAAACCAAGGGTAAGCTTTTACCTGAGTCAGGGTACCTAAGAAAATAAGGGAACTCGGCTGCTGAAACTGAGAGTTCCAGGCAGCGAAGACCATCCTATATAAGCGTCTTCCAGTCAAGAATGGAATCCAGGCAAGGGTGCCCATCCTTGCTGTCTTCTGATTACGCCTGCTGCGGGACTTGGGAATACATAAGCCTGAGATACCTCAGATGGCCGCGTGGTGGCGCAAGAGGCACCTAGAGGCTGAGGCTTTTGATCAGCTCTCCTGGCAGGTGGTTATGCAGTGTGACAGGAAAGGCCTGTGGTAAGTGGTCTCATGACTTCTCTGAACCCCAGTTCTCCCAACCAAGCTCTCAACAGCACAGAATGGAATATATTCCTTGGAATTCCAATTCTCCCCTTCCCATTAACCAGCTAGGTCAGTTGCTCTTAACACTGCACAATGATAGGTGACTGTGAGTGTTTGGAGGCTTGGGGCCCCACCCCATCATTTCTCTCTACATGTTGGGGAGCCTTGTTGCTAGAACTTACCATGTTATTGTATGTGTGTAGCACATTGTAAATGGAACTGAGCATGAAGTTAATACTAGCAAATTGAACAGTTAATAAAACAGACTTTTGCAGTTGGTCTCCTCACATGCACAGAGCCCTGGGTTCCATCGCTGGCATAAACTAGGGATATTCGCATATGCCTGACCTAAGGGGTTTTATTTAAAAGAGAATGACCCCCGTAGGTTCAACTGTTTTAATGGCTGGTCCCCAGCTGGTAGAACAGTTTGGAGAGGACTCAGAGATATGTCACTGGAGATGGACTTTGAGGTTTCAAAGGACTCCTAAAGTTCTGGTGTCCTTCTCTTTCTGCCTCATGGCTGTCTTAAGATGGAATTTCTCAGCTATAATTCCAGAGCTATCCCTACCTGCTCCCATGCTGGCCATGAGCTCTATCTAACCTTCTGTAAGCCCCACCTTAAGTTGCCTTGCTCGTGGTGTCGCGTCACAGCAATAGAAAAGCAATTAAGATAATAATGTCCGGGGCTGGGGGGGGGGGGGGGGCCTGGAGAGATGGCTCAGCGGTTAAGAGCACTGACTGCTCTTCCGAAGGTCCTGAGTTCAATTCCCGGCAACCACATGATGGCTCACAACCATCCGTAAAGAGATCTGGCGCCCTCTTCTGGAGTGTCTGAAGACAGCTACAGTGTACTTTATTTATTATACAGTGTACTGTATAATAAATAAATAAACAAATCTTTAAAAAAAATGTCCAGGGGGGCCTAGCAAACACAGAAGTGGATGCTCACAGTCAGCTATTGGATGGATCACAGGGCCCCCAATGGAGGAGCTAGAGAAAGTATCCAAGGAGCTAAAGAGATCTGCAACCCTGTAGGTGGAACAACATTATGAACTAACCAGTACCCTGGAGCTCTTGACTCTAGCTGCATATGTATCAAAAGATGGCCTAGTCAGCCATCACTGGAAAGAGAGGCCCATTGGACTTGCAAATTTTATATGCCCCAGTACAGGGGAAAGCCAGGGCCAAAAATTGGGAGTGGGTGGGTAGGGGAGTGGGAGAGAGGGTATGGGGGACTTTTGGGATAGCATTGGAAATGTAAATGAGGAAAATATCTAATAAAAAATATTAAAAAAAGATAATAATGTCAAAGAGGAAGTAAAATATTTAAAAGGGAAACTTCACTTACACGAACTTAGGAGGTTTTGCTATCCATGAAATAGCTATGAGGCCCAGACAGACAGAACCCCAAAGTTTCTAACTCAAGACAAATGCCTGGCAGATCCTTCATTTTTAAGACAGGCTCAGATGGTTCAGATGGTCCTGGAACTCAACAGTGCATAGCAGAAGGGCCTGGAGCCCATAGAGATCCACCTGCCTATTCTTCTCAGGTGATGTGACTAAAGATGTGTGCCACCGTGCCCAGCAACCCACTCTTCTATTAATTAATTAACTAACTAGTTAATTAATTAAATATGTATTTACCTGCACATATGTGTGTGCACCACAGGTATGGTTGGTGCTCTCAGAGGTTATACGAGGACATCAGATCTTCTGAAACTGGAGTTTCGAATGATTGTAAACCACCATGTAGGTGCTAGGAATTGAACCCAAGTCCTTAGCAAGAGCAACAAGTGCTGTGAACCCCTGAGCCATCTCTTCAGCACCAACCTTTTTTTTAAAAAAGACTTATTTATTTATTTATTTAAAGATTTATTTATTTATTTCATGTATGTGTGAGTATACTGTTGCTGTCTTCAGACACACCAGAAGAAGGTATCAGATCCCATTACAGATGGTTGTGAGCCACCATTGTAGTTGCTGGGAATTGAACTCAGGACCTCTGGAAGAACAGTCAGTGTTCTTACCCTCGGACCCATCTCTCCAGCCCCAAATTTATTTATTATTATACATAAGTACACATAAGTACACTGTAGCTGTCTTCAGATGCACCAGAAGAGGGCATCAGATCTCATTACAGGGAGTAGTGAGCCACCATGTAGTTGCTGGGATTTAAACTCAGGACCTTTGGAAGAGCAGTCAGTGCTCTTGCCTGTTGAGCCATCCCACCAGGCCTCAGCACCAACCTTCTTTTTTTGTTTGTTTGTTTTGTTTTGTTTTGAAGACAGGGTTTCTCTGTGTAGGGTTTCTCTGGCTGTCCTGGAACTCACTCTGTAGACCAGGCTGGCCTCGAACTCAGAAATCCACCTGCCTCTGCCTCCCAAGTGCTGGGATTAAAGGCGTGCAACACCACTGTCTGGCTAGCACCAACCTTCTTAATCCTGCAGAAAACATGGCACACATTTAGCAGGACCATCTGGTCTGCCGTAGCAGGAGGGGTAGACTCCCTTATTTCTTCATTTGACAAGAGGCTGTAGCACATGCCAGTCATAATCCTGGGTACCCGTGAAGTGAAGGAAGCTGTGAGTGAGAAAGAAAGTCCTGCCCGTTTGGAATTACGTTCCAGGAGGAAGTGGGGAATGGGAAGACATGAAAAGGGAATGCAGCAATTGAACACATTTGGCTCCTGATCATTGGGAATTAGGAACCGGGTGAATGAAACAAAGCCTAGGGTGCAGCCTCAATCCCAGCTCGTGGTTGGCTAAAACGGCCTGGAGTCTGAGGTCAATCTCAGCTACACAGGAAGTGTAAGGAGAGCTTGGGCTGAGTAGCAAGGCATTATCTCCACTAGGTGGGGGTAAGGAGGACAGAGGACTATCAAAGAGCTTTGTGGTTGGAGACAGTGTGTCTTCTTTAGGACAGTTAAAAGTTCACTTATGGGCTGGAGAGATGACTCAGCGGTTAAGAGCACTGCCTGCTCTTCCAGAGTTTCTAAGTTCAAATCCCAGCAACCACATGGTGGCTCACAAAAATCTGTAATGAGATCAGATGCCCTCTTCTGGTGTGTGTCTGAACACAGCTATGGTGTACTTGAAAGAAAGAAAGAAAGAAAGAAAGAAAGAAAGAAAGAAAGAAAGAAAGAAAGAAAGAAAGAAAGAAAGAAAGAAAGAAAGATAGTTCACTTACACGAACTTTAAATGAGGCCACTTAAAGATCTTTGGTTTTGTTTTTAAAGAGAAGTCTCACTACAATGCCCAAAGGAACCCCAGTTGCTATGCACAAAGGGGTACTCCTGCCTTCAGGGTAGCTGGAGGTCTATAGGTGCTGCCACCATCCCCGGAGGAGTTAATCTTTGACCTGAGACCTAGGGATGGAACAAAGTCAGCTTTGAAAGAAGTGCGAAAGTACGGATTGGTGGTGCAATTCAGTTGGAAAACCTTGCAAACACAAGGTTTGTCCCTAGCACAATCCCCTCGCCCCTCCTCGAGCCCGCCCCCCCCCCCCAACTCGGCTCACTCCACTATCTAGGGAGGTGGAGGCCAAAAGATAAGGAGTTTGGAGTTAGCTACATGTAGAATTACAAGTTGAGAAGATTTTTCTCAAAACAAGACCTGGGAAAAGAAGTTACATAGAGAAAGCTAGTGCAAAGGCCCTGGAGAGTGAGAAAGGTTCTGAGAGGTGTCGGAAGGTCGGCTACATCATCAACTGGCTTCAAGAAAGGCGTGACACCGAGGTTCTGTCCCTGAAGTCAGGACAGGGGTGCTGGCTAGCGTGAGGCCAGAGAGCAGCGTTTGGGCGATTTTTATTTTATTTCATTTTTTGATTTGCGCCCTAACTGGCTCCTAGCGAGTATGGCTTCTGGGCGTGGGCCACCACGCCTTGCGGGCTCAGGCCCCCACTGAGTTTTGGGAGGGGGCTAAGGAAGCGGGTGGCGAGGGGGTTGGGCCTAGAAACCTGCAAACTTCGCCTAGGGAAGGGAGGAGTCTGCATGAGACCCAGCGAGTCTCTCCTGCGGTCAGACGCCCAGCCCTGCTTTTGTCAGCGTGTGTGACCTCAGGGCTGCACCTCGTGGCTCTCAGGTAAGGCTGCTCAGGGTTAAGCCCCAGATGTCCCCGTGTTTCTCACCCTGCTCTGCCTGGCCGGCCCTGGGGTGGGCAGTGAGAATTGCTCCTGCACCCGGAGAGTGCCGTGACAGTGGGGGACAATGAGACAGCGGGGCGGCAGCTGCGCGAAGGCGGAGGTGAGCTAGAGCGGCTGCTAAGAGCCTGGGGGACCCCGGCTTTCAGCCCCTTCCCAGCCTCCACCCTCAAACGCTTTCCTCTGTCTTTGACTGGGAAGGAGTTTCCATCAGTTTCTTAACAAAGTTTGCTAGAAAACCGGGCATTAAAGGTGTCTGTTGAATCCTGACACACAGGGCAGAAGCCACCGTCCTCGGGCCCTCTCTTTGCCACCTTGAATTTGGATCCGGGGTGTTCGATCCCTTTTTGCCGCCTTCTCCTTACGCCCACCCCAGTGTCCTTGTTGATAACTTGCAGATACTATTTAAGCACATTTGAGAACGTTTACTGGTCATAGGCGTGTGGGTTTCTACGTAAGTCATAACTTGACTTCTGGGCTACGCACTTAATTCCAGGCGCTGTGAAACGCGTGGACAGACCAATCCCGACCTGAGGAGAGCTGGTTCCTTCCTGGGGAAGGCGCAGATTTGGGTAAGCTGCAGAGTGTGCTCGCAGGGCACGGAGAAGGTCCCTCTGGAATGTGACAAGTGTCTTGGATTGAAGTGAGAGTGGGTGTTGCGTGTAATTTAGGGAGGGTTCTTAACCTAGTGTCGGGATGTTTGAGAGCGTTGACCCCCCCCCCCCTAGAATCGTTTAAATCCCCGAGTTTGAAGCATAAAATGAGTCGGGCCTTGAACCTAGTGCTAGGAGACCGAGGTAGGTGCATCACTTGAGTTCGATGCCAGCCTGTACTACATACTGAAGTCCAGGACAGCAAGGGCCATATAGAGACCCCGACTCAAGTAGACAGGTAAATAAAAAAATAAGCACAAACATAGGTCCTTTGAGGTCTGAGGCAAAAAGGCACCATTGAATGCTCTCTTGAACTGTTTTAGTGAAACCCTGTCTCAAAACGTTGAACAAGTATGTGAGCTTTTTTTTCTCTTCCCATCCAATATCCTATATAGTCTGATGCTTATCCCTAAGCTTTCTGGTAAGGTGCATAACTGAGCCAACTGCTGAGACCACATTCCACCGCAGCTTGATTTGCATTTTAAATAGTTTAGTGGCGGGGTGCTTCCTCGTCGTCTCTACCTTTGGAAACAGCGGATATTTTAGCAGTGCGCCACCAACTCACGCCTGGGGGGTGGGGGTGGGGGGAAGGACGTGACTTCCTGACTCTGGGAGAAGGAGGAGTGCCTTCTTGGATTTGCATTTCCTTGGCCTTTGCCTAGCTCCTCTTGTCAATTGTCTGTCCTCTTTTCAAATGTTTATTATCTCACTGCATTTTCAAATTAGCAACGAGTTCTTTATTTTTTGAGTCCCCTCCCTCAGGATTGTGGATTCTCTCCCTCTTCCCGCCTTAGTGGTTTAGGCTCTATGTAGCGCAGACGGGTGGCGCTCTGCATAGCTTGTGCCCAGGATCTAACCTGCAGTACAGAAGGATTTAAAAAAAAACAATCTCTCATCTTGTATCTGATTTGGTTTGATAATGTGCTTTTGGGAGAATCTCAGAGTCCAAGCTGTCCTCCTAGTCATGTGACGGAGGCTGACACCTCAGCTCCACCTCCTAAGTGGTGGAATTAAAGAGGAAAAAATAAGATAGTTTACTATGGAGCCATTTTGATTGTCTGAGTTTCAGGCACACAGATGTAGGTTACCACAAATTCCATATTCCATCATGGAAGCAGTTTGTTCCATAAAGTTTTATAATCTTACAGAACAAATTTAAAGTACATTGGGTGTGGCGGGTAGACAGGTCCGGAGAGTCTGGGCAAGCATTTCTGCAGTACCAAGATGCTATCTGTCATTTCTTATGAGTTCGTGGATGGATGCTCTGTGTAGTGGTGTGCTAGATTAATAGGTTCTAAAAGGTTCTTATCTGTTGGTCACAAGACACAGGGACTGTCCTGGAACGGTGTCCTCCGAGCTAGAACTAGCCCAAGATAAGATAATGAACCTCTGGACCTGCAGCATTCCAGTGTATTGGGTATTGCAGGCTGATCTGACAATTAGCCTCTGCAGGCACCAGTCTTCCAGGAACTCATGTGTACCCGGTGCAGAAAAATGGCCTCGATTTTGTTTGTTTGCTTGTGCTTCTTTTTCAACTTCAGTACTATTGCCTATTCTTTTGTAGCTTCCCCACATATATAGACTCTATAGGTGCTGGAAATGTGATATTTTTTGTTTAACAATGCAAAAGTTACAGACTTGTTTTTGCTATGCTGGAGATCTGAACCTAGGGCCTTGAGAATGCTAGGTATGTGTTCTTTTTGTTTGTTTTCAGACAGGGTTTCTCTGTTGTAGACCTGGCTGTCCCGGAACTTATTCTGTTGACCAGGCTGGCTTTGAACTCCGAGATCCACCTGTCTCTACTTCCCCAGTGCTAGGAATAAAGTACAGTGCCATCTTTTTTTTTTTTAATTTATGTATTTACATTATAAATGCTGTCCCCTCACATTGTTCCTCCCCTTCCCCCCCCCCCCCCCCCCCCATCCTTGTGCATCAAGTCTGCAGGGTTAGCTTCTCCCACTGAGGCCAGACAAGGCAGCACTCACATTCTTTCTTTTTTTTTTTTTTTTAAGATATATTTATTTTGGGGATTGGAGAGATGGCTTAGCAGTTAAGAGCACTGACTGCTCTTTCAGAGGTCCTGAGTTCAAATCCCAGCAACCACATGGTGGCTCACAACCATCTGCAATGAGATCTGATGCCCTCTTCTGGTGTGTCTGAAGACAGCTACAGTGTACTTACATAGAATAATATATACATAAATAAATATATTTTTTAAAAGACATTTATTTTATGTATGTGAGTACATTGTTGCTCACATTCATAAAGTTTTCTTAGTTATAGCCAAACCCCTTTCTAAGCTCAGGGCTGGTGGCCTGGGTTGGTACTCCCTGCCTTTAACATGGTATTGGCTTTATGTATGAGGCAGGTGGGGGACAAATGTAAGTTTGGTTCTAACAAGTTCTAGACCGAAATAAGACAAAATTGACCAAATAAGACAAAACAAATTTGCTTTGAATTTCTGAATTAAATATAAGAACATACTATTCTCTACTTTGTTGTTGTTTGGGTGTTTTTTGTTTGTTTTTTCCGAGACAGAGTTTCTCTGTGTAGCCCTGGCTGTCCTGGAACTCACTTTGTAGACCAGGCTGGCCTCGAACTCAGAAATCTGCCTGCCTCTGCCTCCTGAGTGCTGGGATTAAAGGCGTGTGCCAACACCACCCCCCTTGAGTGTTGTTTTTGAGACACCATCTCGTTGTGTATCCCCCCTTGCTGACTTGGAATTCTCTAAGTAGCCCAGGCTAGCCTCAGATACATAGAGATCTTCCTGCTTCACTTTACAAGTGCTATGTTTTAAGTTTTTAAATTGGGTTTTATTTATTTGTGTGTGTCTCCATGTATGCCTGTGTGTCGTCACCAGTGTGGAAGCCAGGACCACCTGGAGAAGTCAGTTCTCTCTCACCATGTGGGTCCTGGTAGTAGAACTCAATGAATCTTCTATATTTTTCGTTTTTTCCTTGTATGTGTATCTTTGCTTGTTTTATTTCCTTTGTTTTGTATTTTGAGATAGAGTCACCCTGTAACCCAGGCTGGTCTATTTGGAGCAATCCTCCTGTGCTGATTGATGGTAGGTAGTAGAGCCTTTAGAGGCAAGGCCAACTGGAGGTAAATGAGGTCACAAGAGCAATAATGAGGTCCCAGTGTCTTCCTCGAGATCACACGATGGGCAGAGGCAACCTCCACAAGCTTCTATCAGGAGCCTAGAGTGGTCAAGCTGCAGTGGAGTAAGCCCCGAAGCTGAATGGACGGAAAGAAACCCTGTTTTTCATTAAAATGTTAGTCTTAGGCATTTTATGACAGCGAAGGAAACTTGAGAAACCAAGTCAGCAGGCCTGCTCCCTCTCCTCCCCATCCTGGGATATCCTCGGCCACATGTTCAGTATACAGCCTTGGAGTTCAAGATGTTTGTTTCCATGGAATTGGTTTTGGGTCCTCCAGTATCTGTGATCAGTTATCTGTTTTCTGGTTCACAAATTCCATGATTCTTCAGGAAGCCTGGGTATGGTTTGCCATGATGTGCCAGCAGGTGGCTGGCAAGGTTCTGTGGTAAGATATGATGACCTACCTACAAGGTTGGTCTGGGTTCCTTCCCAGTTGCTGTCCTCTGAGTGGGTGTCACAAGCCAAAAGGTAGACGGCGCATAGGCGGTCTGGAAGCGTTTTATTAAGCTGAGGTCATCACGGAAGGCTCACACTCTAAATTCCCAAGGCTGCTCACCTGTGTGATGTGCCTTAGGTGAAGGTCGGTCAGATCCAATCTCTAACAGAAGTCTGACTTGAGTGTCAAGATCCCGGGGACACTCCAGCGACAAGCCAGCGACAAGCCAGATCAAGGTGGCATCTCAACAGATGTGCACAGCACAACGTTGTTCTTGGTATCTGTTCATAGATGGTCCAGTGGGCATCATGGTGTTCTAGGCCTGTGAGCTAGTAATGTCACTGAGTTCTGGTTATCAGGTGCAGCCTGACTAAGCTCCTTTTACATATCTAAAAGGCTTCCCCCCAGACAGGGTTTCTCTGTGTAGCCCTGGCTATCCTGGAGCTCACTCTGTAGACCAGGCTGACCTCGAACTCAGAAATTGGCTTGCCTCCACCTCCCAAGTGCTGGGATTAAAGGGGTGCACCACCATTGCCCGGCTTAAACGCCATTTTTTTAAAAACTATCAGTGGGAGTATTATACACACACCCATCCGTATTAAATGCTGTTGTTGAAATGGACTAGCCTTTCCCTTCCAGCTCTAACTTGAATCCACAGTCTAAGGATCTATTTTGGTTTTTGAGATGAGGTTTCTCTGTTTAGCTGTGGCTGACCTGCTCTGTAGACCAGGCTGGCCTCAAACTCCCAGAGATCGTCCCACCTCTGTCTCCTAAGTGCTGGGATCAAAGGCGGGCGGGCACCACTGCCTGGCTAGTCAGTCTAAGGGCCTGTCAGTACAGATTGGGCCTTTGGGAGGAGAAAGGGGAATGGGATTTATTTTGACTCCTTCAGGAAGTATCTAACATTTTTCACTCTGGAAAAAAGTAATGTTCTTAGGTCAACCTCAAAACTTTTGTTTGTGGTACACACAACTTTTTACCTTTCCATTCATTTTTTTTAAATTTATTTTTGTTATATCTCATTATATGTTTTGTTATTTTATTTATTTATACTTTATATGTTTTGTTTTATTTTATATGAGGACAATTTGTTTTTGTTTTGTTTTGATTTTGGCTAATACATTTATAGAAAGTTGCAATCATAAAGGATATGGGAAGACACTACCTTTTTTTAGTTTTTATTTTTTTTATTAGATATTTTCTTTATTTACATTTCAAATGTTTTCCCCTTTCCTAGTTTCCCTCTAAAAATCCCCTATGCCCTCCCCTGCTCCCCAACCCACCCACTCCTGCTTTCTGGCCCTGGCATTCCCCTATACTGGAGCATAGAACCTTCACAGGACCAAGGGCCTCTCCTCCCATTGATGTCCAACTAGGCCATCCTCTGCTGCATATTTAGCTACAGAGGACAACTTGTAAAATTTGTGAGTCCTTTCATGTGAGTCCCAGGAATCAAACGCACACTGGTAGGCACCATCCTCTTACTTATCAGCTTTCTTTTTAAAGACAGGGTCTCCTTGTGTAGCTCTGTAGACCAGACTTGCCTTGAAAGCCACCAACCCTCACCTCTGGAGTGCTGGGATTGACGGCGTGAGCCACCGTGCCCAGCTTGCCAGTGCTCTCTTTCATGTTGCTTTTTTAGAACTGTGTGTGTGCTCTATTGCCCAGCTGCTGAGATGGAAGTCTCACTATGCTGCCTATCTCACCACCAACTCCTGGGCCCCTTCCTTGCTCTCCTAATTAGACGGAACTGCAGGCAAGCCCACCTCTCAATGGGCTTTAGTCAGCATGCATAAGTTGTGAGTTCTGACTTTTTTTCCTTGTTAGCATCTCCAGGAGCACATCACATTAGTGACCCTTTATACTTTATAATAAAGGTCTATGGATACACATAGCATAGTATTAAGTGTGCTTATTCTTGCCAAGTTTCTCAGTAAAACTCAGTAAGAACATTTTCATTTGTTTATATTTCAGATGACTTTTTTTCCTTTTAGGATTTTGAACTTCTGACGCTCTCGCCAGGAAAAGGTGCGCTTTGTGTCAGTGTATCCACCATGTCGGGCGTGCAGTCCAAAGCAGCCAGGCTTCAAAAGGAGCGGAAAGAAAAGCTGTCGGCAGACAGGGAGAGAAAAACGGCCACATCTCTGTGCTTAAAGCACAGCGAAGTACCTGCATCCATGATGAAGCAGTTTAATGCTTTAATGGAAATGCAAGAGGTGATGTTTGCAGAGATGAGAGAAACCTATAAAAACGATATAAAGGAAATGCTGTTAAAACGAACAGCACCTTGGGTGAAGCATTTGGAAGAGCGGATAGGGCAGCAAGAAGGAGATGCAATCTCGGAAAGGCCAAAGCCAGGAGAGAAAGTGGAAGAGTTAAGTTCTGGAACAGACGAGGACACTGAAAACCTGACTGTGAGAAGCAAGAAGGGTAAGCAGGACAAAGCTAAACCACTCAACAGCAGCCATGTCCTGAAATCATCACTAGAGAGAGGGGGAGAAGCCCTGCGTGGGGAACATGGCAGGTGTGGAGAGAGCAGCAGCCTTGTAGACTGGAAGAATGCGAATGAGAAGCCAGCCCGAGAAGCCAGCTGTCAGAGTGAAGAGAATCGTCTCAAGGCCCCCAAAGAGAGCCCGCCCGAAGGAGGCGCCGGAGCCACCCTAAGGCTGGCTGCTGACTTCTCGGCAGCCACGCTGGATGTCGGCAGGCAGTGGAGCCAAGTCTTCCGCCTTCTGAAAGAAAAGGAGTTGGAGCCTGAGCTGCAGTGCTCCGTGAAGTTGGCATTTAAGTGTGATGGGGAGGCGAACGTTTTCTCAGACCTTCACAGCCTCCGTCAGTTTACCAGCAGAAAGCCTTTTCTGAGAGAGTTGCTGAAAGATGTGTTCCCGCAAAATGAAGGAGGAAGAAGAAACGAGCTTCGGGAAAGATTGGTGAGCACACGAGGGTGTAGGGCTCGGGTGTGAGAGTGGGTGTGGCGGTCGTGAAGAGTATAGGTGCAATCTAGACAAGCCCTTAAGAAAAAGCACATTAGCCGGGCAGTGGTGGCGCACGCCTTTAATCCCAGCAATTGGGAGGCAGAGGCAGGCCGATTTCTGAGTTCGAGGCCAAGCCTGGTCTCCCACACTGAAAATTCTGGTATTAGCATTTTAAATTGGAAACAAGAGTTGCAAGAGGTGAGTGGCAGAATTAAGGTTTGCTTGGCAGATGTTCAAGAGATGGATAGGAGAACATTTTGGTGTGTTAAAATTGAAGGATAAGTGTACCTTAAAAGTGTTCATTAAAAGGGGACAAATGAGTGGGAACAACCAAAGCTTGGCTGAGGCAAGATCAGTAGAATTATCAGGTGTGAATAGCTGAGCTAAGGGTTCTTTGTGAAAAATATTTCATCATGTGGAAGAGGGTTTTGCCTGCTGTGCCGCTGTGCATCATGGGCGTACGTTGACTGGTGTCCTCAGGGGCGTCATTTTCCCTCGAGCCACCCCTTGTGGGTGTTGGGAACTGAACTTGGGTTGTCTGCAAGAGCTCGACCAGTCAGCCATCTCTGGAGCCCTACGCTTGGCTTTCCTCCTCCTCGTGACGTCACTGCCGTCCACGTCCTGCTCCTCACTTAACCCTAACTTAAGCCGAAGGGGTCTTTCTAGTTAGTGACCGCTCTGATTGCAGCCCTTGTACAGTGTTCAAGCCTTCCATTCCATGGTTAATTGACTCATAAATCACTGTATGTTGATCTCTAGAGGTAGTATGGTCTACAGAGATAGCTTCACAGACACGGGGGTCTGCTGTGTAGCCCAGGCTGGCCTCTTGCTTACTTTTGTCCTGCCTCAGACTCTTTCCTAATGGAATTGCAGGTTTGTACAGCACAACTGCTCTGGTCTCTCTCTCTTTTTTTTTTCCTGGTACATTTTGATTTCTTCTAGAGGGTACCTATCATGCGCCCACTAGTGGGACCACTGCATGAACATCTAAGAAATCCCCTGGGTCCCCTTAGCCATACGATATTGTGGGGAATCTAGCTGGTGAATGCCAAAATCTGTGGGTTTGGTTTTCATCTTCCCATTACTTTAGTAAGGCTGTGCTTATTTTATTTCTATGTCTTTGTTGAGCTTTTAGGTTTTTTAAGTATACATTTTATAAGCATTATGATTTTGTTTTTCATATTGAGGTCTTCATTTAACACACCTGGAGGTGGTATCACCTTATGAAAGGCTGGGCTCCAACCTTGGTAACCAGTTTATTCCAGTTGCTCGCTATTTTGTATTTATCTATTGTTTGTTTGTTTGTTTGTTTGTGTTGACCAAGGCTCAGATTTAGCCCAGGCTAGCCTCCACTCCCCATCCTAACACCTCACCTCTGAAGAGCTGAGATGACAGACACACGTCACTATGCCTATCTTTTGGTCTTTAGAATGGAGGGCTGGCCTGGGCTCAGTTCCCAACAGCATATAAATCAGGCGTGGTTTCTATGAATGTTGGCAGAGCCTGAGGCATGAAGAGTGACATGAATTTGTGGCTAGCCTAGACTATTAGTGGCACTATCTCACCAAAAACAAAAAAGAGAGAGAGAAGAGAAAAGAAAGGAAAAGAAAAGAATAGTTAAAATTGAAGCTGCCAAGATGGTGGGTAACGGTGCTTGCTGCCTGATGACCTGAGGGCCTGTCTGGGACCCAGTGGTAAACCAGAAAACTAACCCTGAAAGTTAGTTTTTCAGGAAAGTTCCTGAAAGTTGTCTTCTGACTTGTACATAATTGCTGTGGTGCGCGCGCGCACACACACACATACATACATACATACATACATACATACATACAATTTAAGGGGGAAAAGGGTTAACTTATGTTAGAGGGAAAAATAAATAACTACCCCAGTGGGTCTGGCTTACAAGGGTCTTAATGGTATAGGATTCTGCAAAACATGAAGCGAGATCATCGTTGTGCACAGCAGTCAGTTACGCGCAACACATTAGAT
Source organism: Mus musculus (assembly GCF_000001635.26). Lineage (NCBI taxonomy): Eukaryota > Metazoa > Chordata > Mammalia > Rodentia > Muridae > Mus > Mus musculus. Next base: position 98,736,113 of record NC_000070.6, read on the forward strand.
ACTGAGGGCACAGAAAGTCAGAGCAGGCATGAGCCTGTGGAAATGTGTTCTAAGTACTTCGGAAAAAGCAACTGTTAGGCTCATTATAGAAGACGGAATCTATTTGGGGACCCGTGTCTTTGAGAATAGACGATAGGTCTAGCACTATCTTGTGTGTGCAAGCACACTCACCTACCATGTCCAAGGCCCTGACTTTGACCTTTAACACCACAGGGGAAAATATTTACAGATATTTGCTTATTTTCACGGCAAGTATACTAAATTCAGAGGATAAAATAGGTTTAATTCACTGAGAAAACATGGTTGGCTTAACTAACTCTTTTAAACTTCTAGGGTAAAACGCTAGGAGACACGAAGCATGAAGCTAGAAGAATAGCGAGTGACAGTTTGAGCTTCCTGTTCATCAAAGAGGTAGAAGTTGCTAGTCCAGAGGTGAAGACTTACAAAGAAGAAACACTGGACCGGAAGAATAAAGGAACTCTCAAGAAGCAGGAGGGGGAAGAAGAAGAAATCTCAGAGACACAGGGAGAAGAAACTTCAGAGGGAGAGACCTCAGAGTTGGGGGAGGAAGAGGGTTCGGAGTCAGAAGAGGAGGAAGAGAGTTCGGAGTCAGAAGAGGAGGAAGAAAGTTCAGAGTTGGGGGAGGAGGAAGAGGACTCTGGGGAGGAGGAGGAGGAGGAGGAGGAGGAGGAGGAGGAGGGGGAGGAGGAGAAGGAGGAAGAGAACTCAGAAATGGGGAAGAAGGAGGTAGCCTCCATACGAAGCGAAGTTCTGGGCTCGGCCTTTCAGGGCCTTGTAGTGGCAGGAGAATGTGGTGTTGGGAAAATCACCAGGAGTGCTGAGGAGATTGGCTTCATTAGTTTGGTAGTAGATTCTGAATCAGAGGAAGAAGTAAACAGAAAGACGGCTTCCCAGACTAAGAAAAAGGAGACCTTCCATGGGCTTAAAGAACTTGCCTTTAGTTACCTGGTCTGGGACTCTAAGAAAAAAAAGCTGGTGAGATGCCAGGAGGGAGGAGCAGCTGCTGCTTCTACTCAAAGGATCGGGATGCCGTGTCTAACCTTATATTTGACTTCTCCATCAGAATCTTTAGGGGCAGGTAGCGATGGTCCTAAAAGCCATTCATGTACAAAGTTGAGTGCTCTGTCACAAGTCACTCCACTTTTAACGAACATAGAAAAGGGGAGGTACAAGGTGCCGCAAACAGAAGAGCCAACAGCCAAAGAAGCAGACTTGATCCTTGAAACCGAAGAAAACTTCAAGAGAGGCGTGATCAGTGTTATCAGACAGATGCAAAGGGAGGTCGACAAAATCAAAAACATTTACGTTTCCGACGTCCTGAATATGAAAAGTTCACTGGATGATCTGAATTCCTTAGCTTGCACGATTGAGGCCAGGGTGAGCGAACAGGAAGATGCCGTGGAGGGACTGACCAAGGATACAATGCAGTTAGCCAGGGAGATCGTTGATAAAGAAAGGCTGAGAGAGAGGGAAGATAGGTTTCGAAGCTCCAACATCCGAGTGATAGGGATTCCAGAGAAAGAAAACCGGGAGAACGGAGCGGTGGACATAATTAAGGAAGTAATTGAAGAAAACTTTGCCGAGCTAGAAGACCAGAGCCTCGAGATTGTCAGCGCTCATCGTGTCCCTAATTCAGTGGATGAGCACAGACTCACGCCTAGACACATCTTAGTGAAGTTTGGGAGTGCTAGTGATAAGCAGAGAGTCCTAAAAGCTTCCAGAGCAAAACAAGAAATAACCTACAGAGGGTCCAAGATCAGACTGACAGCTGACTTATCACCTGGTACTATAGATGCACGCAGCCAGTGGTGTGGTATCATAAAAATTCTGCAAGACGAAGGCTTTCAGCCAAGAATCCTTTATCCTGCCAAACTGGCATTTGATTTTAAAGGTAAAACCAAGATATTTTTTGATATTGAGGAATTCAAGAAGTTTATCTCTGATATACCCTATTTGAAAGATCTGTTGAACAATATACATTAGCAACCTGGAGTGCTCTCTGTCCACCAAAATACAAAACCAAGTAGAGTTGGACAGTGGACCATCACGTCTCTGTCTTGAAGGGTGGACGGCTGACTTTTTTTCCCCCAGGGAAAGGGGCTGGGGAAGCGGTGTAACTCCCTGAGTGTTGGTTGAGTTAGACAGCGTATGTAGCTTTTCAGTAGCTATCTACCTTGGTAAGGAGGAATCTTGTCAGTGTGACCACACACGGAAAAATACTAGAGGCCACAGTGGGATGGGAAAGGACATGATAAGTTAGAAGAGACTGCAGGCTGACTGACTCAACAAGATTACATTGCTTTATTATTTACTATTACATATTAAAGCTTGAAGTTTGCATTTGTCATTGGTTTACTTAATGTCCCTGCTTATTTTCCAGAGAACCTGTAGATTGTCTAATCGCTTCTACCTTGTATTGCTTCAACCCATCCATTAGTGGAGTCTTTACCTTAGCACGTGACTGTGTGTGCATAGATAGTGCTTCCTTTGAAATCAGTCTTTAGTGAGGAGACACTGAAGAAATCTGAGAGAAGAAAATAGCATGTTTTGTTTTGTTTTACACTGGTCTCCAGTATCCCAAATTGTCCTGAACCTCTCCATGTAGCTAGGACTAGCCTCCTGCTTCAGCCTGCCAAGTGCTGAAGTTATGTTTTTGGGAAAACACCATGCAGTGAAAATTGTGTCTAATCCTGGGGCAAGTTAGGACAACTGAGCAAGCCCTGACACCCCTGTGAGGTTGGGGGACTCTACAGAAGACAGTGCCAGGCACCCCTGGTTTTATTATTTTTCCCATGTTGGGAGTGGAACCAAAGCCTGCTAGCTCTCTTGCTGTGTCCTCACTCAGACCTGACATAAATGTCAGATGTAAAACGGCACAGTCATCCTCGATGCTGTGTTGTCTCTTTTAGAAGATGTTTATTTTACATGTATAGACGTTTAGTCTTCATGTATGTTTGTACCACATGCCTGGTACCCTCAGATGCCCTGGGACTGGGATTACAGATGACTGACTGCAAGCCACCTGTTAGGTGCTGGGGCTTGAAACCAGGTCCTCTGGAAGAGCAGGCAGCAGCACTTCTAACTACTTATAACCAGACTCATCCCTCCAGCCCTGTTTTGGTCTCTTGCTGTGCTGATTTGGGACTGATAGAAGACCTGCGTTTACTCCTAGCACTCAGGTAGCAGTTCACAACCATATGCTTTCTTCTGGCCTCCAGGGGTACCAGGTATAAATATGGTGCGCAGAGATAAATACAAGCAAAGCACACACACAAGTAATAGTCTTAAAAACAAACTAAGCCCCAACCTTTAGTTCTGGCTATTAGGAGATTAAGGAAGAAGGGCCAATGAGCTCAGGGGTCCGAAACCAGCCTGAGCAACATAGGGAGGCCATCTTACAGAATGTCAAAGGCCTTCAAGCTATAAAAATTGGCATGTAGGCCTGTGAACTCCAGTCTTCTGGGAGGCTGATGGCATGTTAAGACAGTGAGGTCTACAGGTGACACCCCATTTCCTACCACAGTAAAGGAAGACAGATACGAGCTCCAAGGAGTTTTGTCCATGAGGCGAAACTCAATTTTATGCAAGTTTAAGAAGAGATCATATTTAGTTGTCTCATCTTGAGAGTTCTACCAGTGTTGGCTCCACCCAGATTTAATAATTCAGGCATGTCTCTCCGCTGGTCCCAGTGTGGGGTAAACTATGTGGGTCTTTGTTTATGGAGAGCTTTTGTTTTTTAAAAGGCTTATTCACATATTTTATGTATGTAAGTGTTGTGGCTTCATGACCACCAGAAGAGGGCATCAGATCACAGATGATCGTGAGCTACCATGTGGTTCATGGGAATTGAAATCAGGACCTCTGTCTTAAACAGATATATAAGTTATGAGAGAGTACCTACTTACAGTGCATGAAGCTCTGGGTACAATCCCAGCACCAAAAGAAAATTTTAAATGCTTGTGTGATTCCAGTTGTGGCCTACCAGATAGGCTCCTATGGTTTGATTTTGGAGGCAGAAGAAATGTCTCCACAGCCTACTCCCTGGGGAGTTCTGAGAGGAAGAAGAGAGGTAGCTTGCTCCTGGCAGCACTGGGTTTGCCAGCTACCCTTCCTGTCTTAAGTGCCCACAGGACCCCACACAGTAGAAGTTGCTTGGCTATTCTCCCCATCACTAGGAATCTTGCTGATTGGGACTGTAATCTTAATTAACTTTTAACTTTGTAGAAGATAAGGGTTTTCCTAAGCCAAATCCTGGTCAAATGTCAATCTTCAGAGTTTACAGAGCCTCCCTGCTAACATCAGGTATCCTGGACACGCCATCTCCACTTTGATGCCTATGTGTTGAGGTAGAGAGTGTGAGCCTCCTCAAGGCTGCCAAAGTTGAGGGTTAGCTGGGGATGTCAGTGTCCCAGGAGGACCCCTTGGGCCATGCCAGGCTCTAAACAGAGGATGATGGTAAAGCTCCTGTGTGCTGGCAGGAGGCTGGCACAACAGGAGGGAGAGGCTCGCTGTGCACTTCCGCTCTCTCTTCCTCTTGTCTCTACATCAGAGACACCAAGTCTCGACCTCCTCTTCCTTTCATGTTGAGTCTGGCAACCAGGACAGTGCCTGTTTCCTGGTTAGTTAGGGTCCATCTGAAGTGTTTCTTCAGCGCCTGGTGCCGCTCCCAGGTGTACCTGTGGAGGGGAGGGGCTTTGGTTTTGACTACACTTCATGCAGCTCAGAGTGTTCTTCAACTTTTAGGTTTTTTAAGACATGGTTTCACTCCGTAGCCTTGGCTGGCCTCAAACTCATTGAGATCCACCTGCCCCTGCCTTCTGAATGCTGGGATCAAAGGTATGCACCACCACGATAGGCCTAAGACATTAAAAGGAAGGGGAGTGTTTCTTAGTGCATGCCATGCGCGATGTGCACGCATGGAGGTCAGAACAGGTCTTGTATGGACCCAGCTATCTTGTCTCCCTTTTGCATGGATTCAGAGGACTGAACTCACATTGTTAGGTTTTCACAGGAAGCAGCACCTTTTCCTGGAGCCTTATCACCAGTGGGTTTCAGGAAAGGCTTTGATGAATGGCATTTGCTGCATCTGTCATCCTAAAGTGAAGAGACTATATTTTTTAAGCACTGTGGCCATGGGTTCAGTCATCGTAGGTGTCATGTCTACTAAGAAAAATCCCTGTGAGCGGAATGTATTAAGATATTTCTAAAACTTCTCAATGCAAAAGCCGATCCTCCAAAAACACTCCATCACTGCCCCTGCACATGCTCATCCACGTGTGTAACACACAAGAAAGGTGAGTGTGAGCTGAGGCAGGGCTGAATATACATCCCAACAATAGTAATATATGTGATCTGAGAGTCTTTGGGAGTGATGTTGCTCTCAATGGATCTTAAAAGGGAAAACTAGCTGGGCGGTGGTGGCGCATGCCTTTAATCCCAGCACTTGGGAGGCAGAGGCAGGCAGATTTCTGAGTTCAAGGCCAGCCTGGTCTACAAAGTGAATTCCAAGATGGCCGGGGCTACACAGAGAAACCCTGTCTCTGTGTAAAATAAAATAAATGAGAAAACGAAAATATATGCCATAAAGAACTGTTCTTAAATGAATGAGATTATAAACTCATTTAGGAGGTGTGTTGTATGAGACCACACAGGCTCATAAGCTAAAAGTATCAGCCAAAGAAAAAGGTCAAATGAAGTTCTGTATAAATCTCAAGGACATCGGGGCATGTGTTTTCATTATGTATTTGGTTCATAATCTTGTTTGTGAAATTTCCACAGGAAAACATGGGTTTCCAGATGAGTTCAATTCAAATGTTTTCATTCTGATAACATGGTTCATTGCTACTTTAATGGTTTTTTTGTTTTTGTTTGTTTGTTTGTTTGTTTGTTTGTTTTTTCGAGACAGGGTTTCTCTGTGTAGCCCTGGCTGTCCTGGAACTCACTCTGTAGACCAGGCTGGCCTCAAACTCAGAAATCCACCTGCCTCTGCCTCTCAAGTGCTGGGATTAAAGGCATGTGCCACCACCACCCGGCTACTTTAATGTTCTTATTTGAAATCTCTCCCTCTAGAGTGAGATTTGATAGTTATGGCAAAAAAAAAAATTTTTTTTTTTGGTTTCTCCTTCAGGGGTGTTTATTTCTCAGTCAGAGGAGAATCAGGGTCAGGATCCTGGGCCTGACAAGGCCTGGACCTGACAAAACACCATGTGGTGACCAGGGACCGAGCAGAGGCAAAGGAGACATGCTTCCAATTTGTCCTGGCCGAGGGGCTCACTGTCTTTGTCCAGTTCCTGGAGCTCCTGGATGCTTTTAGTTATGGGCTCGCTTTCCTCCCTCTCTATCACTATCTGGGCCAGCTGCTCCATGGTGGGCTCCTGTCCTGCAGTCCTCATCTCCAGCCTGTGACACCAGACTCGAGGTCTGTGTCCCTCCCCTACCAGCTACCAGGAAATATACCCTGTAATCCAGGGCTCCTTTAACCTACCCATGTCTCGGCATTTTCTCAGTCTTTCTGTCCTTCCTCAGTTTACCCATCTAAGACTTTGATCTTAAGGGTTAATGGTAGTTGAAGTTTTATTTTCCTCATTTTTTTTTTTTTTTAATTTAAGATTTAAGGGGCTGGAGAGACAGCTCAGTGGTTAAGAGCACTCGCTGCTCTTCCAGAGGTCCTGAGTTCAATTCCCAACAACCACATGGTGGCTCACAACTATCTGTAATGAGATCCAATGCCCTCTTCTGAAGACAGCTACAGTTTACTCATATACATAAAATAAAATAAATAGATAAATCTTTTTAAATTTTTAAGATTTAAATTACGGCCTGTTTTATTTGTTTATCTGTATGTGTGCACATGTGTGTCTGTGCCCTGAGAGGCCAAAAGAGAACACCGAATCCCTGATGCTGGTGGGCCAGGCAGTTGTGAGCCACCTAAAGTGGGTGCTGTGAGGTGAGCCTGGGTCTTCTGCACGAAAGACAAGCCCTCTTAACCCTGGAGCCATCCCTCCAGCCTTGACGTTCCATGTTCTAAATCTTCATGGTGGAGAAGAGCGTGCCTGTGCAAAGGCCGGCGTCTGACTTCAGGGAGACTTGAGAGCTCACTTGCTGATTATGATCCCCTTTTAACCCGATCCTGTGAATATTTCAGTGAAGCTCTAATGCAGTTATAACAGAAAACAACAGATTTATGTTGAGCTACAGACAAAGCTACAGCAATAAAAATCAAAGGCACTAATATAGTCTTATTCATGATCTTGTTTTTCTGGAATCCAATACTTGCACACAGCATGATATAGTCCTGACTGTTCCTCTGAATGCTTCCTGCCTCCCAGAGACCCAATCCTTGCAGAGATTTATCTTCTGAAAACAACAGGCAGTTTTGACTGGGAAAGAAGCAACAGTCTAAAATATACCGGCAGTAACGTTCTCTTCTTATCCTCTCCAAATTAAAACACACAATTCAGCTGTATCTGAGAACATATGGACTCTCCCCAAATCTATTGTTTGAAATATTTCTAGTCTGTTAGCTATTTACTGGGAAATTATCACCACAGCAACCTTATACAACACTCACAAGTTCTCAAGGCAAAAGAGCCTTGAAGGTCACTCAGGGTGTGTGTGTGTGTGTGTGTGAGAGAGAGAGAGAGAGAGAGAGCTGAAGCTGGTCTCTCTTCTGCAGCCACATATGTCATTAGTCAGAGCCCTCTTCCTTCCCTTAGAGGAGCAGGCCTCTGTTCAGAACAGAGCCCAGTTCACAACAGGCAATGCTGGGGGAAGTTGAGATTTGTTTGTCGGGCCAATGCTAAACTGGAACCTGAGGAGAGAAGGGCCTGTTCTTCCCGGAGCCTTCCTCCCACCAGCGCTTCCATTCCGCCCCTGGCATTCCGTCCCGGGTATTAGGAGTGCAGGAGGAATGTGGTTTCACCCAGACCTTCAACCTCTTGCTTTTCAACCCAGCGATATCCCCAGCTCAGTGCTGCCTTGCCTTGGCTGCTGCCTGCATACTCTAGTCCTAGCTCTCCATTTTCCCCAGGGCTCCAATCCTTGCATCCCTTTCAAAGGTTTCTTTTCTTCTTCCTCCTCTATCTTCGAACCATCAGGGCTTTCATCCCCCAAACTTCCACATCCATCCTGACTTTCTTTGGGTCAAATTCCAACCCAACAACTAACTCAGAACATTTAAAAATATAAGCCTGCATATCGTTCAGTCTAAATAATTTGCACATATGTGTTTCTTTGATTTGGCTTGGAACTCACCAAGGAGCCAAGGATGGTCTTGAACTCCTGACCCACCCTGTCTCTACTTCCCAAGTGCTATGATTTCAGAGGTGGGCCACTCTACCAGCTTTAGGAAACTACAGATTTTGAAGCCAATTCTAGAGTCTAGAATCAAGTTTAAACTTTGAATGCTACCACCAAAGGCCTTCAGGGCCTGCTACACCTGTTTCCCTAGAAACTGACTCCTTGGCTCCTTGGTGAGTTCCAAGCCAGCTTTGGCTACATGAAACTGTCCCTGTCCCTCCCTCTGTTGATTTTTCTTGAGTAAAGAGCATATGCAGACAGTTATGAAAACTTCATGAGGTTTCAAACATTATACAGTGAAGTCTCCTGTCCCCTCCTTCCCCAGCCCCTCCTCAGAGAGGACACTGATCCAGCATGGGTCTCTCTCCTTGCTTTCCACAGGAGGCTACTCTCTAGCAGCTCCAGCAGCACTGGGAACTTGCTAGAATGCAAACTCTCAGGCCCAATACAGACTCAAGGATGGGAATCTGCACTTTAACAAGACTTCCTGATGATCTGTGTGGACACTAGACTTCAAGATACAGTTGCTACCACTATGGTAATCAGTGAGGGATTAAGATATCCAAGGACCAACATATGGTCGTATATAGCCTGGTCTACAGTCCCAGCACATGAGAGGTGGAGGCAGGAATTGCTGTGAGTTTGAGGCAAGCTAGGAACAAATGATAAGGCAGGAAAAAGAGAAATATAATAAACATAAATAAAATAAATAAATATAATAATCTATATTTTAAAATGTCCCAAAAATTTTCCTGCAGAACTTAAAACCCTACATCTTCTCACTGAGCTGGAGTCTAGGAGTCTATGAAGTCACAGCACTGGGGACCCAAGCCAGGATCCCAGGAGAGAGTTCCTTCCTCCAACCACTGAGGCAATGCAAGGCTCAGGCATCTGGCCCGTGAACAGAGGCCCCTTTCTTTCAAGAAATGCTGAAACACAGGCATTTGACATCACAACTGTCCCTGTCTCAAACACTCTGTTCTAAGGGATGCCTCCCACAGACCTGCAAGTCAGACGTTGCCTTAACCTTCAGCTCCTGGAAAAGCTGTGCTTTAAGCAATGTCTTCTGTGGTCAGCCACTCTGTCCCTAGCCTGGGGCACTAGTAGGGGGCAAGAAAAGATCTGGATGTATGGCAGTGGAATTTTTAATGGAGCCTGTCTTAGGAATTTCATGGCTATGAAGAAACAAAACTTCCAAAGCAAGTTGGAAAGGAAAGGGTTTATTTTATTTGGCCTGCATTTCCACATCATAGTCTGCCAGTGAAGAAAGTCAGGGCAGGAACTCAAACAGGACAGGAACCTAGAGGCAGGAACTGATGCGGAGGCCATGGAGGGTCGCTGCCTGCTGGCTTGTCTGTTCTTCATGGCTGGCTCAACCTGCTTTCTTATAGGACCAAGAAGAACCAGCCTGGGGTGGCCATGCCCACAATGGACTGGACCTTCCGCAATCAATCACTAATTAAGAAAAAGCCATGAAGGCTTGCCTGCAACTTGATCTTATGGAGGGATTTTCTGAGCTGAGGTTCTATTCCCCTCAGATGACCATAGCTTGTGTCAAGCTGTCATGAATCTAACCTGATTAGCTGGTTTGTAATTCTGAACCTGTGTGGTCCTGGGATGAGTTATTCAACTCTCTTTGCTTCTGTTTCTTCAAATGGAAGATGGAAAAAATATTAGCACTTAACCATATCTGAAGCTTTTATCAAATTTTGTTGTTGTTTTGGATTGTTTGTTTGTTTGTTTGTTTGTTTGTTTGTTTAGACAGGGTTTCTCTGTGTAGTCCTAGCTGTCCTAGAACTCACTTTGCAGACCAGGATGGCCTCAGACTCACAGAGATCTGCCTCCCTCTGCCTCTCAAGTGTTAAAGCCCTTAAAACTCATGGCTGGGCCTAAGTACAGTTGTCTCTTGTATCCAAGGGGGCTACATCTAGGACATTCTAAGGATACCAGAATCCATATACCCAAGTCCTTTATGTAAAAAGGCATAATGTTCTCATATAACTCACACACTTATTATATACTTTATTTATTAATTAATTAATTTATTTATTTATTTATTTATTTATTTATTTCAGGGTTGGGGTTCAAACTTCCTGAGCTTTCTTTTCGCTTATGTGCATCTGTGTGTGTGTGTGTGTAGTGGCTAGTTTTGTGTCAACTTGACACAGCTGGAGTTATCACAGAAAAAGGAGCTTCAGTTGAGGAAATGCCTCCATGAGATCCAACTGTAAGGCATTTTCTCAATTAGTGATCAAGGGGGAAAGGCCCCTGGTGGGTGGGACCATCTCTAGGCTGGTAGTCTTGGGTTCTATAAGAGAGCAGGCTGAGCAAGCCAGGGGAAGCAAGCCAGTAAAGAACATCCCTCCATGGCTTCTGCATCAGCCCCTGCTTCCTGACCTGCTTGAGTTCCAGTCCTGACATCCTTGGTAATGAACAGCAGTATGGAAGTGTAAGCCGAATAAACCCTTTCCTCTCCAACTTGCTTCTTGGTCATGATGTTTGTGCAGGAATAGAAACCCTGACTAAGTCAGTGTGTGTGTGTGTGTGTGTGTGTGTGTGTGTGTGTGCTCACAGGTGTGCAGGTACCTGAAATAACCAGAAGAGAGCGTTTGACACCCAGCCCACCCCTGCCCTCAGAGCTGAATTTACAGGTGGCATCCTGCCCCGCATGGGTGCCTGGAACTGAATTCAGATCTTCTGAAGGGGATGAGCTCTTAACCTCCGAGCCATCTCTCCAGTCCTGAGCTCTTGTTTGCCTTTGTTGCTAATAGATTTTAAACACTAAGGCTAAGAGGAGAAAGGACTTGGGTGTGGCTTCAAATCAGTGTGATTTCCATGTAGTTTAAACCAGCTCTAGATTGCTTAGGCCTAATGCAGTGAAAAAGCTATTTAAATTGTTGTCACCCTGTATTGTTTGGAAGTAATTACAAGGAGTCTTTGTCTACACATGAAAAGCATTCTTAGTATTTATTATTGTTATTCACAATTGTCTGGATCTATAGATGTAGAACTCACAGGTGCAGGAAGGTAACTGCTCCATAAACCAAAAGCTGCTTTTTTGTTTTGTTTTGTTTTCAAAGACAGTGTCTCACTACTCTGGCTGTCCTCGAATTCACTACTATGTAGACCAAGCTGGCATTAAACTCACAGAGATCCACCTACCCTTGCCTCTGCCACCCTAGCAAAGACCTGTAACCCTATACCTGGTGCAAGCTGCTTTTGTTAGGGGCAGAGTTTAGGGAGAGAAACTAAGCTTGGCCCTTCCTGCTGTTATAGAGGCTGCCTACAGTGCATGCATCCATCACCTGCTTCCAGGACCAAGCAAGCTCTGCTTCCCACGCTGCAGCTGGGATTGAGCGGCAGACTGTTCCACGGACACCTGCCTTTGCTGCTTCCTGTCATGGTGCTGTGTACCTACAGGGGATGGGAGGAGAAACCCTGGCAGAAAAGTTCCCATATTTGAGCGTAGGCATCTACAGGTTATCTTCCTAATACCACATATTAGGAAGATATCTTCTTGCTTTGCTCTGAACATCTGCACCAAGCACATGGCTGATGCATAATGAGGGACTTCAGAGCTCTTTATATTACAACCCAGATACGGGGTGGGGTGGGGTGGGATTAGCTGGGAGGAGGGTATTATTAAATACCAGCTTTGGGGTTCTTAGGAGACAGATGACTGGCTCCAGTGGTGCCTGGGGTCTATATTTTAAGGGATAGGAGTGAGTTTTCCTGTAGGCGGCCCTTGTGATGCAGGCTAGGATGACTGGCCTTCCTCCCATCCCCTATCTACTCCATTAGCATACTTTGCTGATCTGGGCCCTGACTATGGCTCCTCCCACCTCCCTTTAACCCACCTTGACCTCTATTCATGAAAAGTCACCCTCTCCTGGAATCTCACTTCCCTCCTCTGCCTTCAATCACTTCTCACAAACTAACCACCACTGTTGCAGGAGACTGTGTTCTCTCAAGTTGCTCAAACAATTCAGTGCTTTTGCTCAAGTTCTCACAGCAGATTTGCTTAAAGACTGGCTGCTGGGGCATGGACAGTCCATATCCTGAAATATGCCAGGATGGCATAGGCTACACTTTTTCAGGTCTGTGGCCTGGCAATTCCACCATCACCGTGGACCAGGGCCAAGCATAATGGACATCCATGACACCCAGATGGGAGTCAAGCTTTTGTAGAAAAGCCTTTCCTTTTCCCTTCCCTTCCCTTCCCTTCCCCTCCCCTCCCCTCCCCTCCCCTCCCCTCCCCTCCCCTCCCCTCCCCTCCCCTCCCCTCCCCTCCCCTCCCCTCCCCTCCCCTCCCCTCCCCTCCCCTCCCCTCCCCTTCCCTTCCCTTCCCTTCCCTTCCCTTCCCTTTCTCCCATGACAGGGTTACTTTGTGTAGTCTTGGCTATTCTGGAACTTGCTCTGTAGACCAGGGTGACCTAGAACTCAGAGATCTGCCTGCCTCTACCTCTACCTTTTTGATGCCCAGCATCAAAAAGACTTTTCTATCCTGATGCCTTTTGTCTTAGTTAGGGTTTTACTGCTGTGAACAGACACCATGACCAAGGCAAGTTTTATAAAGGTCAGCAAATATTTGGGGCTGGCTTACAGGTTCAGAGGTTCAGTTCATTATCATCAGGGTGGGAACATGGCAGCATCTAGGTAGCCCTGGTGCAGGCAGAGCTGAGAGTTCTACATCTTCATCTGAAGGCTACTAGTGGAAGACTCACTTCCAGGCAGCTAGGATGAGGGTCTTAAAGCCCACACCCACAGTGACACACCTACTCCAACAAGGCCACATCTACTCCAACAGGGCCACATCTTCTAATAGTGGCACTCCCCGGGCTGAGTATATACAAACCATCACATTCCACTCCCTGGCTCCCATAGGCTTGTTCAAACATATGAGTCTATGGGGGCCATATCTAAACATAGCATAATGCAAAATACATTTAGTCCAACTTCAAAAGTCCCCATAGTCTATAGCAGTCTCAACAATTTAAAAGTCCAAAGTTCAAAGTCTCTTCTGAGATTCATCCAACTGTAATCCCCAAAGCAAGACAGGAAATGAACTGGGCAAACTCCAAAATCTGCATCTCCATGTCTGATGCCAAAGTGATCTTCAGATCTCCACTCCTTTTTCACTTTTGTTGACTGTAACTTCTTTCTCTGGGCTGGTTCCACTCCCTGTTAGCAGCTTTCCTCAGCAGACAGCCCACCCATGGCTCTGGCATCTTCAACATCTTGGGGTCTCCAAGGCAACTTCATTGTTACAGCTTCTTGTTTCAGTGTCTGGGATCCACACCTGATCTAGGCTCCTCCAAAGGGCTGGCATCACTTCCATAGCCCTGTCCTCTGTAACACTCTAAGCTCAGGTTGATCTACTCACTGCCACTGCTGTTGTTGGTGATCATCCCATGGTACTGTCATGTCCAATACACTGGGGTCTTCCGCTGCAACTAGGCTTCACCAATAGCCTATCAAAGGCTCTCTTCATGGTGACAAGCCTCAACTCCTTTACGTGACCCTTTCAGTCCTAGGCCATCAACTACAATGAGGCTGTACCTTCACCAATGGCCTCTCATGGCCTCTCACAGTGCCAAACCTCAACTGTTTTTCAAGACCCTTTCATGCCATCAAAACCAGTACCAATGGGTGACTCTTACACATTACCAAGTACAGCTGTAGTATGAGGTACAACCTTGACTATCTCTGGAACCAGCTTCTTTCACTTCAGTGTTGCTGGTCTCTTTTTTTTTTTTTAACATTTTTTTAAGATTTATTTATTATTTATTATATGTAAGTACACTGTAGCTGTCTTCAGACACTCCAGAAGGGGGAGTCAGATCTCATTACGGATGGTTGTGAGGCACCATGTGGTTGCTGGGATTTGAACTCCGGACCTTTGGAAGAGCAGTCCGGTGCTCTTACCTGCTGAGCCATCTCACCAGCCCTCTGGTCTCTTCTTAATCACCACTAATTTCTTAGATCCAGCTAACCAGGATCAATTGTCCCAGTAGTTTCTTCTGTTCTTAACTCTAAAGCCAGAGCCACATAGCCAAAGCTGCCTAGTTTTGCTGCTTGATGGGGATAGAACATGGCCCCCTTGTTCAATTACATCATCACCAGCTTTCTGTTTTTCAACTCCTTCAATTGCCTAAACTTGGCTGTCCTAGAACTTGCTCTGTATATTGACCTTGAACTCAGAAATCTCCCTGGTTCTGTCTCCTGTTAATACTAGGATTAAATGTGTGTGCCACCATGCCTGACTTAAGCTTTTCTTCACCTAGAATCACCCTGTCAAGGCTGGCCTTGAACTCAGAGATATGCTTACCTTTGTGTCCTGGGATTAAAGGCTTGCTCTGCCAAGCCTGGATCTAAACTTTTCTGGGTGGGAGCCTGCTCCAAGGTCACCACTTCCTTAATTCAATTTAATATCCTTAAACACAGAATTCAGCTCCATTTCACTTCCTGGAGCCCCTTCAATACTCCAACCATATATTTTATATTTTTTTTCCTTTCGCGGCTGACTATGCTTGTTTAAAATGCTCTTCATGAGGACTAACCAGAGAAAAAAAGTCTATGATGGGCATTTCTGAGACTTCCTTTGTCAATGTAATTAATCTGAGTCTCTTCACCTTAGCCTCAGGAAGATTCTTCAGACAAGGACAAAAAACAGCTATGTTCTTCACCAAAACACTACAAAAACAGTCTCTAGGCCACGTACTGAAGTTCTTCCCCATTGAAACCTCTTGGGCCAGGTCTGCACAGTTCAAATCACTTACAGCAACAAAGTCTTCCATATTTCTACTAGGATTCCATTAAGCCTCACTTAAAACATCTACTGGCTTTCCAAATCCAAAGTCCCTAAATCCACATTCTTCCAAACAAAAGCATGGTCAGGCCTGACCCCAGTCCCTGGTACCAACTTCTGTCTTAGTTAGGGTTTTACTGCTGTGAACAGACACCATGACCAAGGCAAGTTTTATAAAGGCCAACACATATTTGGGACTGGCTCTCAGGTTAAGAGGTCCAATCCATTATCATCATGGTGGGAGCATGGCAGCATCTAGGCAGGCATGGTGCAGGCAGAGCTGAGAGGTCTATATCTTCATCTGAAAGCTGCTAGTAGGAGACTCTCAGACAGCTAGGATGAGGGTCTTATAGCCCACACCCACAGTGACACACCTACTCCAACAGGGCCACATCTTCTAATGGTGGCACTCCTTGGGCTGAGCATATACAAACCATCACACCTTTGGACTGTCTTGAGGTCTCAAGGATGTTATCTGATTTCAGGAGGGGTCCCAGTGGACAGTGGTGTACTTTTGGATGAGAATACTTTTGGATTTTATCAAAAAAGGAATAAGCACCCCAGAGCAGGTGTAACAGTACCCCATCTCCTTCCGACTCCTTTTCTGTTTGCAGGGCATTAGCCTCATCTTTATGGATCAAGCTGGATGGCTACAGCATCCTGGCCAACGGGAAAGGGAAGGTGCATGTCCCTTCCCTTTGCCTGAAGTCTCACTATTCATGTGTAGTTGAGAAGCTATAGCAAACTGCAAAGGAAGCTGGGAAGTGGAGTCTCTGTCCTTGGTACTGAGTTGGAGATCCTGTAACTAAGGAAGTAGAATAGAATGGCATTGGGGATAATTGTGATTGTTACTCAGTTTGTGACCACATCCTGGTACACCCTCGTTCCTGGTGCCTCTCCCAGCAGGCCTTATTGCTTTTACTGCTTTGTGCCCTGGGTCTTGCAAGAGAATCCCAACTGGTGCTCCTGTTTCCAGTCTCACTTCTTTTTTGTTGTTTTGTTTGTTTGTTTTCGAGACAGGGTTTCTCTGTATAGCCCTGGCTGTCCTGGAACTCACTTTGTCCTGGAACTCACCAGGCTGGCCTCAAACTCAGAAATCTGCCTGCTTCTGACTCCCGAGTGCTGGGATTAAAGGAGTGCACCATCACGCCCAGCCAGTCTCACTTCTGATTAGATGGCTTCTGTGTTTAGAAATTCTTCAATGGCTCTCACTCTCTCTGGTAATGCCTCTCCCTCCCCTGCCAGAAAAGAACCCAAGAACCTCAAACAGACAAGTGCTGTATCCCTCAGCTACATCTCTTTTAAAGTTTGGTCTTCTGCTTATATTGTAATGCTAAATACTGGCTCTGTAGAATCCAAACTAAACTCAAGACCACCTAGCCCCTTCCCCCCTTAAAGGGACTTTCAGAAACATAGCGGTCAAAATGACTAAGTCTATAGCTGCCAAAACAAAATGAACTGTTCTCAGAAAAATAACCATAACAGGATTAGCAGCTCCAAGAGAAATTCCCCTACCCTGCCCCACACTGAATTCTGAGAAAGACCACAAACCACCCTGACCTTGCTAGAATTCCCTGTGATGTTAATAGCTGTGACATTAATAACTAACCCATAAATTCAAAATGTACTGCTGCTTTGCTGACCAAATCATAATAACCAACCATGGGGGTAGGCAGAGTGAGTCACTAGTCACTTTGCAAACCAACCAATGCCTGAAAACGTTACTTGCTACACCAGTGAGAATAAGCCAGCTAGCCCTGTTGCCTAAATCTGCCCCTTATAAAAAGTGTGTTCTTTCTTTGTTCTGGGTCTCCCCTCTGGCCTGCATGCTGAGAGGGGGGATCTTCAACGACTTGAATCAATAAAAATCCTCTTGTGGTCTGCAGCGGTGGCTGTCTCTGTGGTCTTTGTGAGTTAAGGTCTTTGGACAGACTCCAACAGCTCCCCAAGGTCTGCTTATCCCCAGGGAGGAGAGAGTCTGAATTTAGATCCTTGTGATGCTGTGTGACCTTGCCCCGAGTTATCCCTGATTGGTGAGTAAGGATGCCTACAGTCTATAGCTGGGCAGAATTGAGATAGGTGGGGTTTGTGATTCCTTGGCTTGGAGTCTGAAGAGACCATGAGGATGAGAGAGAGGAAGGAGAGAGAAAATAAGACACCATGGGATAAGAATTTTAAAATCATGGCCATGAGGGCTGACCTATTGGAATTAAGAGTAGCTCAGATGGAACATAGTAATAACTCAGAGTTATCGATAGGAAATTAGATTCTAATAGCATAGAGCATAGATATCTGCCCAGGTTTAGAGCTGATAAAGGCATATTTTAAGTTAAAGGTTGCATCTTTTATCCAGGAACTGAACGATCAAGGTGGGGTAGAAATGGACAACTCTCCTTAGTTGGTTCTCATCTTCCACCATGTGGTTCCTTAGAAGCAAACTAGGTCATCAGGCATGGGAGCAAAACCCTTTCCATGCTCAGTCCCTAGCAGCAGGATCTTAGGGCTTAGTGCATATGCGTGTTTTTCTGAAAGGAGTTTAAATTCTTTTTGTGTTTTGTTTGTTTGTTTGTTTGTTTGTTTTTTCGAGACAGGGTTTCTCTGTATAGCCCTGGCTGTCTTGGAACTCACTTTGTAGACCAGGCTAGCCTCGAAAACTCAGAAATTCGCCTGCCTCCTGAGTTGCTGGGATTGTTTTTGTCTTTTGAGACAGGGTTTCTCTGTGTAGCCCTGGCTGTCCTGGTCCTGGAACTCACTCTGTAGACCAGGCTGGCCTCGAACTCAGAGATCTGCCTGCCTCTGCCTCCCAAATGCTGGGAGAGTTTAAAATCTTTTTTTTTTTTTTTTTTTTTTTTTTTTTGAGACAGGGTTTCTCTGTGTAGTCCTGTCTGTCCTGGAACTCACTTTGTAGACCAGGCTAGCCTCGAAATCAGAAATCCGCCTGCCTCTGCCTCCCTGGTGCTGGGATTAAAGGCGTGCGCCACCACGCCCTTCTTAAAAGTTATCTGTGAGACACTCACAGATTGGCTCAAGTCTAAATCTCTAATATCAAGATACAACAAACAAGAGACCATCTGTCTTCTCTCTCAATTCTTCTCTCCCATGAACTGAAACTGAAGTCATCTGAAAGCCTCTATGGGGCCACATGCCTTTACACCTGTCACATCTGCAACCCCACTGCCCCCTCTAGGACACCCTGGCTAACACCTTAGAGTTCAGCTCAAAGCCTCTTCCATGGGGTCCTATGACCCTCTGGCTGTGATGGTTTCTACAGCATGTCATCCCCTACCCTAGCACTGGGAAGTGCCAAGCTTTAAGGAGCAGGCATGCTGTCAACTGGGGGGGTACTGCCAACAGGTATTTAAGGTATCTCTCTTGGGACCCAGAGCAGCTGTCACAAAGTCACTGCTCAAAATCCCTGCCGCTCTGCTCCCTGTCCTGTGCTCCTCTCCTCCTCTAGGCAAGCTCCTGCCATCTGTCACAGGCCTCCCCACACCCCCAACCATGCCGATTAGATTCCAGAACTGCGGATTAGTAAATACCTTCTTTTTCTTCATAAGTATCCTTCCGTGGGTATTTTGTCATAGCAAAAAGAAATTAGCTAATACAGGCCTGCATCGCAGGTTCCCAAGAATCAAGAGCAAAGAAATCGTAAGACCAATTGAGAGGCAACATTTTAATTTATAAACAAAAAGGACAGGCCGGAGCTGTGCTGCTCGAAGCGTGGCTGTGGTCTGACCGCATTGACGTCCTCTGGGCCCAGTTAGACACACAGAAACTCAGGCCTCCTTTCAGACCTGCTGCATAACAAGATCCCTGGGGCTGGATACACATTAACCTTTGTAAAGCATGGAGCTAACGTTTATTAAAAGTGTGTGTTTGCTTTTACATTTGCGTTTTGACATTGGAATAAATCCTCTTACAGCATTCTTTAAAGCTCGTCTGTTTTGCCATCCTTCCTATCTCTAAGCAGCATCCACACGAGGGATTCTGGGCATCTCTCACAAATCATGCTGTGAAAAGGACTTTGCTACAGAATGTCTGAAGTCAGCCTTTCTGGGTTATCCAGATTCCAAAACTTTTATAAGCTGTTTCTTATGGAGACTCCCAGAGGTAGGTTGTATACTTGCTTCCACCTTGGGGACGATGACATTGTTACCCACAAAAGCTTTGTGACTTAGCAGAGGGGTACCAAACAAATAGGCACCCCAGCCCAAATGAGAATTCTTGC